>NW_024543085.1:25240000-25732500 GCF_018167655.1 Microtus oregoni
CATTTTAGATCGTGTTTTCAGAAATATTGTCTATGCGTGTAGTATTCATATTTTCTGGCCTAATTTCTAGAAAGTATGATTCCCGTGAACTCAGTACTTTTTATCTTATTTGTTTACTTATAATTTTTTTTTCAGGACAGTCTCTCTACATGCCCTAGCTATCTTAGACTTACCATGTAGATAAGGCTGGCCTTAAACTCATAGAGATCTGCCCATTTCTGCCTCCTGGCAGCATTTATTAAATGTAAAACCTCCTAAGCAAAAAAAAAAAAAATAAAGTTCTAAAGGAAAGTAAAAAGAACCACTTTTCTTCCAATTTAGACCATTCTTGGTGGTGTGTCCATGAAAACGTTATCTTTACGATGAGCAGATGGTTTCAGATGGGAAGGAATGAAGCCTTGCACTTGTAATTGGCACTTAGGAATTTTGAGAGATTTTAAAGATTTTTTTCCAAATAATAAAATTTTGTTTGTGTTGGGCTGCTAACGTAACTTCTCACATTTTCTTAAGTCCTTCATCAGTACGATTCTTTCAAACACAGGTCCTGACTGTTATTTCCATTAACAAATAAGCAGATTGGGCCCAAGAGGAGCTTCCTAGCTTTAATTAATTTAATAGGCCTAACTCAATTGGACTTCTAACTGCTTGCCTCCTAACAAGCTCCCACAGCCTCTCAGGTGCTAGGAGATAACTTAGGTAAGTCAGGCACGGGCATAGAACAAGTGTGCCTATGTGCAGCGGGATCAGTTGTGGATTAGTGATTCAGGTTATGCTTTGGTTCCTGAAAATGAAACGAGACCACCCTGTAATAAAGTTACATTGTAATTTTTAGGTAATAATCTTTTCTGCCTAAAAACTGAAACATTTTGGATATGATCTCATTTCCTCCTAAGATTTCTTTTTACTGGTAGTTAAGTGAAAGGCTGAGCTTGTGGAGAGGAGGCATCTCTTATATCCCCATTTTATCTTAGGACAATTGAAAACTGGTCATTTAGTAGACGAGGAATGATACTGCATCTGAGGTCCTGTCCTGCAGTAGGTAATTGTTTTCCTTTTTGGAAGCAGCCGTGCTCACCACTGGGCCACCAATACTGCACCACTTGCTCATTGTTAGAAACTGGGCTTTGGGGTATGTTGATGGTTACAAATGTTTGGAGAGACTGTTCAAAATGTAGTAGCGGGCAAATTTAAGGCCCGCGTGTGCTATATAGAGAGTTCCAGGCCAGTCTGGACTACATAACATGCATTATCACAAAATGAGTGTGCTCAAAACTAAATACATGCATGCCACCACATTAGTTGAGTAAAATTTCCACCATGTTCACAGAAACCCTTCTCTTGACGTGGGTGTGTCACCGTTGGAGCCACGTGTTAGTGCAGTGTAGACAGTTGCTGCTTTTTGTGCTTACCAACCAGAGGTCTGTATAAAAGACTTTAGGAAAAACCTTTTGGCTCAGGAAAAAAGGTATTAGCTGACGACTATTAAGAAGGTAAGGCCTTGGATCTCTGCATCTGCTTCCATCAGTTGCTGGGTGAAGGTTCTGTGGTGACATTTAAGATAGCCATCAATCTGAGTACAGGGCAAGGCCATTTCAGGCACCCTCTCCACTATTGCTTAGGGTCTTAGCTGAGTCATCCTTGTGGATTCCTGGGAATTTCCCTAGTGCCAGATTTCTTGCTAACCCCATAATGGTTCCCTCAATCAAGGTACTTCTTTCCTTGCTCTCCCTCTCTGTCCTTCCCCCATCTTGGCCATCCAGTTCCCTCCCCACTCCCCTTTCAGCCCCACCCCCCCCCCAACCACCATGCTCCCAATTTTCTCAGGAGTTCTTGTCTATTTCCCCTTCCCAGGGTTTTTAGGATTCTCCTTGTTACCTAACTTCTCTAGGGTCATGGACTATAAGCTGGTTTTCCTTTGCTTTATGTCTGATATCTACTTATGAGTGAGTACATACACTGTTTGTCTTTCTGGGTGTGGGTTACCTCACTCAGGAAGCAAATGCAGAGATCCACAGTTAACATTGGCTGGGCTCCCGGAGTCCAGTCGAAGAGAGGGAGGAGCGATAATATGAGCAATGGGGTCAAGACCATGATGGGGATACCCACAAAAACAGCTGACCTAAGTTAGTGGAACCTCACTGAGGCCCAAACTAGGCCCTCTGAATGTGGGTGACAGTTGTGTGGCTGGGGCAGTCTGTGGGGACACTGGCAGTGGGACCACAGACTTGAACTGGCATTTTGGAGCTCATTCTCATTGGAGGGTTACTTTGCTCAGACTAGATATAGGCGGGAGGGTCTTGGTCCTGCCTCGACGGCCTCGACGTGATGTACCAGACTTTGTTGACTCCCCAAGGGAAGCCTTAACTTCTATGAGGAGTGGATAGAGTGGGGGGGTTGGGGGAGGAAGGGGGAGAGAGTAGGAGGAGGAGAGGGAGTGGGAACTGGGATTGGTATGTAAAATGAGAAAAGATTTTTTTTTAAAAGTTTTTAAAAATCAAAAAAAAATAAAAAAGAAGGTAAACCAGACATGGTGGTACACATATCATGAACAAAGGCAGGTGGGACTTTGTGAGCTTGAGGCCAGTATCATCTATATATCAAGGTCTGAGATAGCCAGGGCTACATAGTTTGAAAAGAAAGTGAAATACCAGTTTTCTCAGCTTTAGCTTAAAGAAATAATATAACTGGCTTGTTCTTTAAATTGGAAAACAACCATCCACAAAAACTAGTGCTAAGGGATTGTGACACTTACCTTTAATCCCACCACTTGAAGAGATAGAGGCCAGAGAATCTCTGTGGATTTAAAGCCAGCCTGATCTACATAACTAGTTCTAGGACAGCCACGGCATGTATGTAACAGAGACCCTGTTGCAAAAAACAAAACGAAACAGAACAAAAAAAAAAAAAACAGCTTAAATTGGAGTGCTTCTCTTTTTTTTTTTTTTTTTTTTTTTTTTGGTTTTTCGAGACAGGGTTTCTCTGTGGCTTTGGAGCCTGTCCTGGAACTAGCTCTGTAGATCAGGCTGGTCTCGAACTCACAGAGATCCGCCTGCCTCTGCCTCCCGAGTGCTGGGATTAAAGGCGTGCGCCACCACCGCCCGGCTGGAGTGCTTCTCTTAAAGGAATATTGTTTTGTTTGTTTTGGTTTTCTTTCCTCCCCCTCGCATTCATCCTTGAAAACTGAATAGGCTTAGGAAGAGAGAACCATTCTGGGTAGAATAAGGACTCAGTCTCAACCTTTTAGTCACTGCTAGCCAACCACCTGCCTCACATGCTGGGATTAAAGGCGGCCACCATCGCACCTGGCCTTACTGTTTTCTTTTTAATTTTTCACACTTTGAGACATGGTTCCATTCGTAGCCCAAGCTGGCCTTGAGCTCCTGATCTTCCTGCCTCTGTCTCCTAGTGCAGCCTGGTCTTGCTCATTACTGTCTGCCACTAAAGACAAAAATAATCATGATTCTGGAAAAAAGATTTGAAACTTCAAAATATTCTGAATACTATAAACTCCTTCTTCAGCTTCAATTTCCTTATAAGTTTGGGTCAGGATTGGGGAAGCTGTTATCGTTTTCTCTCAGGTGGGAGAAGTGTGGTTCCTCAGCCTGTGATTTTTAAGCTCTATCAAATCCAGACTGGTGAAACAGACGAGGCCCAGAGCTATTTCTAGCTCTGTTGTACTTTGAGCTCTCTTCCCCTAGGAGAGGAACCAAAGGTTTTGTGCAGATTAGTTCCTTGTAAGAACAAAAGTCCCTTTGGGGCTTTACTAATTCCTTCACCTCCCCTGGTGAGCATGTTCATTCCTGTGCCCTCATGTTAGGACTTTGCCTCTAAGGCAGTTTTCCAGAGAAAGACCGATCCTCTAGCCCCTGCTGACCCCACAGTATGCAGCGCCGTGCCTGATTAACTAGGCAAGGTAGGACTTGCCTTTTACGACTAGTCCACCCTCCAACCCCCACCCAGATAGACCTTCTGCTGAGAAATCCCAGAAATGCTCTAATACTCTAGCTCTAAGTAGATCAGCGCACCAGGCCCACCGGAGCTCTGAGCTTTTGCAGCTTTCTCCCTGTAGAAGTGATGGCAGTGCTAACTGCACTAAGAAGAAAATGCTCTGTGGGTCATGTTTTCTGTCCTCCATCCTCCCCAAAAGTGCAAGGATTAGGAAGACCTGTCCTCTGTTACAAAATCAAGAAAGAAATGCTTCAGATCATCTAGCAAATAATGAAGACAGAAAGATCTCCACTAAGGCTGTGAATTCAACGACCTGTTAGCCACAATCAAATGTGGCCCTTTACCCTCTAGTGTAGTGGTTCTCAACTGATGGATTGTGACCCTTCTGGGAGTTAACCCACAGGTGTTAGGAATTTTTCCTAACATGAGCTCTCTGCCAACGCAAAAATCCCAATCAAACCAAATCACAACAAGCCAAATTAAAAGATATCCAGGTTTAATGGGATTCCTGCGCTTTCGGGTGGTCCTGAGGGGAAACTGGGAGGCCACAAACGCAACGGGGGTGGGGGAGAGACCAACCACCTATTTCTCCTTTGGGAGCTCACTTAAATACCCTGTGGGAGTGGTCCTGACCCCCCCCCCCCCTTGCATGCTGGGATTTGGAGTCCATACCAACACAACTCTCAGGCCTGGGGGCTGGGATGGATGCGAGGGACTGGGGGCTACGCTCCCAACTTAACAACAAGGGTCTCCTAAGACCATCGGAAAACACAGATATTTACATTACAATTCATAACAGGAGCAGTTATGGAAGTGAAATAATTTTATGGTTGGGGGTCACCACAACACGAGGAACTGTAGCTGGCATTAGGAAGGTTGAGAACCACTGCAGTGGTGTATATTGCTGGTAGATTAGTCTACAGGGCATTAAATGTACCAAAAGAGGATATTTCTTTGCTGCTTTGGGAATCTGAAACACCAAAGACTCCTTCTTACAGAGGCTAGTCAGGGAGAATAACACATTGAATTGTCAGTGTCTAATTGGATCTGCAAGAATAGTTCTGCCAGTCCTGAGAAATACAGCTCTGTTATGTCAGACAGATTCCTTCTGTGTGGTTCTTAATTACTTTCCCATGAGTTCCTTGTTTTTTTACATCTTATCTATGCAGTTATTGTACTACAAAGCAAATTACTTTAGGCATTTAAGCGGTGGGCAGAGAGGAGGTTATGAGGCAAGAAACCCATGGGTTAATGACTGGCTTGCTTAGGAACTTTAACCTGTGGCTTTCATGGAGCAACTTCCTCTCTTGGCATATTCAAGTATTACACTTCTCTGTGTTCAAACGGAAAAGTTAGCACTAGATTCCACATGAATGCTACCCATGGAGAATACCTCGGGCAGCTCCCAGCTTGCCCTTTCAGAACTGTGGAGAGCACCTTGCATAGGCAATGAGTGGTTCAAAGCGGCGTTTCCTTAAGGAGCTTCCTAGAGGTGTTCATTTGTGCTGTGCTAGACTAGTGAAGCCCCAGCGGTTTGGAATTTTGGAGGAAGCTAATCTTTTCCCTGGTTGATTTTTTAATTTGTGTTCCAGCTGCTTCATATACAGATAGCTCTGACGATGAGACATCCCCCAGGGACAAGCAGCAAAAGAACTCCAAGGGAAGTAGTGACTTCTGTGTCAAAAACATCAAACAGGCGGAGTTTGGACGCAGAGAAATCGAAATTGCTGAACAAGGTAAAGAAATAAATGCCTTTCTATCTGCCTGTGTCATTTTGTCGTGTTAATACTTCCCAGGTCAGCTGGCTTGTCAAATTTCAGTGTAATACTAAACCATATTTTTTTGTTTGTTAATCTACCTGAGACAAGGTCTCAACTCTGTAGCCTAGACTGACCTTGAATTTGAGGCATTTATCTTGCCTCAGCCTCCCAAGTGCTGGGATTTATGAGTATGAGTCAATATGCCCACCTCCCGAAGAACATTTACAAGCTTAGGAATACTTCCTAAGCTTAGGAAACACTGTGGGGAGGGAGTGAACTCTGATCGTTCTAGAGGAAACCCCTGGATAAGAAGGATTGACAGATAAGAGAATAAAACTGGGGAGCATTTGTCTCTGAAAGCTCTCAGAGAACATTCAGGAATCTCATTTAACAGAAGCTGACCAAGGAAATGGTCTTAATTTAAATGAGTAATTTTTCTGCTTTTTCTCTTATCTCTCATTCCCTCTGTCTAATATTCTATGTTTGTATTGGACCTTTTTAGAGATGCCTGCCCTGATGGCCCTAAGGAAGAGAGCCCAAGGAGAAAAGCCTTTGGCTGGAGCCAAAATTGTGGGTTGTACACATATCACTGCTCAGACCGCTGTGAGTTCTTTTTCTCCTAATAACAGTTAATAATTGTACCAGCCACTGAATGCCTGCAATCTGCCAGCACCAGGCTGGCCGTATTATCTCATTAATCCGCGTGAAGCTATGTATTCCTTTTTCAATTTTGTAAACAAGGAAACTGAGGCCCAGTATGCTTGAGTAATTGTCCAGGGTTATACAGCCTGGGAAGCCCAGGCTCAGGCTTGAACATGAGTGTGCCAGGTGAGCAAATGCTTCCACTGCTGTCCCACATCTCCGTGTTGCCCTTTCCAGTGCCCTCTCTCTGCACCAGGCTTCCGTACAGAGCTGCCTTCAGCAGCAATAAGAGGAGACTGATTCAGCTTGACCTCAGCATTGAGAAATTTATTATTTCAAGTTGTTAAAAGTCCATCAGGAAGGCAGGCTGTAGACACAGGGCTTCTGTTTCACCTCTTGGCGATTCTTTTGGAGCTATCTCCACAGTTTGCCTACTTCATCCTCAAGCTGACAGAAAGGTACTTACAGCCACCTAGTCATCACGAACTGATATGAACAGGAGGTCCTGCAGGGTCATCCAGCATGTTACCCTGAGGAGGATTGGGTCACATTCCCAGTTCCACTAGCTCTGAAAGGGGACTAGAATCCCCATGGTTGGTTTAGACCAAGGATTACACTCAGTAGTTACCTATTTATACTGAGGTGGGATTCATATACACCATAGCCTATATGTTATATGTACTCGTTAAATTTTTAATATAAAATCAGAACTAAAAAGAAATTTATAAAAATGTATTCCAATATATAAATGCTTAAGCACCACTATAATAGAAGAGTCAATATCTATTCTGACTCATATAGATGGAAATGTATGTGAGGGGTTGTCTGATGTGAATGGGTATTTTGCCTGGAGAAGCCAAAAGAGAGCACTGGATACTCTGGAAATGGACTTACAGACTGCATGTGGTGAGGACAAAACCCTACTCTTAACTGCTGAGTCATCTCTCCAGCACCTGCTTTTTTCTTTTCTTTTTATTTTATTTCATTCTATTTTATTTTATTTTTGAGACGGTATCTCATGTAGCCTATACTGGATTCTAACTTGCTATTGTAGCTAAGGCTAGCTTTGAATTCCTGATCATCGTGTCTTCTGGGTACTGGAATTATAGGGATGCATTACCCTGCCTGCCAGCAATGTGGCGTTATGTCCAGAGCACTAGGGCAGCATCTTCATTTGATTTTATGATTTTATGAAATAAAAAGCAACTCTTTCCAATGTCTGACAATGACAGTGAAAAGTCAGCATCCTCTCTACACTTATCCAGTCATCGCATCCCTAGAAAGACTATTGTTTGTATTGAAACTATAAAAAATACTTTTCTCAGTATGTAAAGTGGAAATAGTTTCCAAGACCAAATAATTATAAGTCGGGTTTTCACCCATGTGAACTTTCAGTGGGACATTTAAAATTTACACTAGATCAGCAGATTATTGTAAGTGACTGTCCTATGCTTTAGTGTTAAGATCCCTGGCCCTGCCCACAAATCAACACTCCCCACAATCCTTGTGACAAATGAAAGTGCTCCCATAGTAGGCAATATCTCTTCCTTTGATTCATCATTAAAAAATGTAGTCGGTATTGAGTTCCAAATACATTGAGACCAGTAAGAAAATTGTTGTGTTGGAAAAGCTCTACCTAACACCTTTTTCTTTTTTCTTTTTTTTTTTTTTTTTTTTTTCGAGACAGGGTTTCTCTGTGGCTTTTGGAGCCTATCCTGGAACTAGCTCTGTAGACCAGGCTGGTCTCGAACTCACAGAGATCCGCCTGCCTCTGCCTCCTGAGTGCTGGGATTAAAGGTGTGCGCCACCATCACCCGGCTTACTTTAACACCTTTTTATGAGACTTCTAAGCTCCAGGCCATCTTCCTTCTCCCTCCTTCTCCTCCTGAGATAGGTGTCGTATAGCCCAGGTAGGCCTCAAACTTGCTGTGTAGCTGAGGCTGGACTTGAACTCATGACCCTCCTGTCTCACCCTCCCAGATGCTGAAATTAGGGGTTCACACCACATGGAAAAGGCTAGGTAGTGTGTACGTGCCCTCTTCATCTCTTTGTTCGTGTGTGTGTGTGTGTGTGTGTGTGTTCATTTGTAGAGGTCAAAGGCTGATGTTGGGTATCTTCTCCAGTCACGCTCACCTTATTTTTTTTTAAAGTTTCTCACTGAACCCGCAGCTTACTGATTGGCTAGACTGGTTGGCCAGGAAGCTCCAGAGAGCCACCTGTCTCCATTCCCCATCACCAGGCTTACAGAATGCATGCTGTGGGTGTTGGTGATCAGAAGTCAGGTCCCCAGGCTTGCAAAGCAAGCACTTTTTACCCACTGACCTATATCTCTAGCTCTTTTCTTTTGTTTTCAGACAAGGTCTCATGCAGCCCAGGCTGACCCTGAACTTGCTGTGTAGCAGATGAAGTTGGTATTGGTCCAACACCTAATCTCCCTGCCTCTCCTTCCTGAGTGCTGGGCTTTCAGACATGTGTACCCCACTCAGTTAGTTAGTTAGTTGGTTTGTTTTTTCAGTGCTGGAGATTGAATTCAGGGCCTTATACAGACTGGTCAGGTATTCCTGTCACTGAGCTATATTGGCAGAACTTCAGTCCCCTTTAGAGATTGTCCCTCCTTCAGCATACTCGTACATGGTCACCTTGCTAATAAAAGGCAGACAGCAGCTCCTTAGGAACAGATGACATCTGCATTCCTTTAAGACTTTGCTGAATTATACATTCTCCGAGGAAAAGAATACCCTGAATTTCTAAAATTAATACAGTAAATTAAAATGTAATTTCTTTTTGGAGCTACAGATTAATGAATTGAGGCAGAAACATGCTTGAAATTTGTTGAGCCTCTCGCATCAGAACTTAGTGTGGTGCTTAAAATAGGAAGTGCTTCTCTAGTTACTGGCTCATGCTGCTAAGTTATGTCTAATTTGATTTCACCCTATCTGAACATCACCACCCTTTGGGCCTCCCTCTCTATTTTTCCTTGATGAGTTAATCATTATAATGTTTAATGTCATTTTATTATTTCCACTCTAAAAAAGGAGTATTTTTCTTCCTTTTGTTTTTAATCTCTGTAATTTTTCTAATTATATGTTCACGTTAATTTTATAATATTCAAATTGACCTCTATAAAATATATAAAGACTTAGGGCTAGAGATGCAGCTTAGTTAGTAGAGTGCTTGCCAAGAACCACAAAGCCCTGGGTGTGACCCCTGGGCCTGGTGGTACACACTGTAATCCCAGCTCTAGGGAGAGGGAGGCAAGAAGAATAGAAGTTTATGACCATCCTCCACTACATAGTGAGTAACTTGTGACCAGCCTGGGTTATCGAATTCTATGAGACTCTGCTCCTCCCAAAACAAAGAGAAAGGGAGGAAAGGAGGAAAAGTCTTCCTTACCTCTTCTAGGATGTAGTTAATCATTTCTTAATTCAGGTATGCCTCCATAGTTCTAATTTAATTCCATTGCTGCTGCTTCTAAATGATAATTAAATTAAAGTCAAGTCAAGGCCTGAGGAGAGATGGCTCAGCAGTTAGGAGTGTTGCTGCTCTTACAGAAGACCAGAGTTTGGTTCTCAACACCTATGTCAGAGGGCTCACAATGACCTGTAATTCCAGTTCCAGGGTGTCCAACCTCCTCTTCAGACTTGGCAGCAAGTGCCTTTACTCTCTGAGGCATCTTGCTGCTGGTCCCTTGTTTTTAATATTTTAGATGGTCTCACTATGTAACCCAAATTAGCCTGGAATTCGCTATGTAGCCCAGGCTATCCTCAGATTAGCCGCCTTCCTTCCTACCTCCTGAGTGCTAGGATTAGAAGTGTATACCACACCATACTTGAAAATGTTGGAGTGCCAGTTCTTAGTTTCTATTACAGTCACAGTTGAGCCAGATTTCCTTGGCATTCCGTCAACATTTCTTCCAAACCCAGCCCATTGTTTTCTATTCTTATTCAATGAGTTAGAGCCTATTATTTTCAATATTTTGATCTTTATTTATCTTCAGTTTGGCCAAAATAAACCCCAAATGTGACTTCTGTGGCTTAATTTTTAAAAATTTGTCTGCATGTGTGTGTATGTCTGTGTATGTGTACTTATAAATGTGTATGAGTGCACATAAGTGTATATGTGTACACACGTGTGCTGGAGGTCAACCTCAGTCACATTCCACCTTTTTTTGGTGTGTGTGGTTTTTCATGACAGGGTTTCTCTGTAGCTTTGGAGCCTGTCCTGGAACTAGCTCTTGTAGACCAGGCTGGCCTCGAACTCACAGAGATCCACCCGCCTCTCCCTCCCGAGTGCTGGGATTGAAGGCATGTGCCACCCCCACCCGGCTCTACCTTATTTTTTGAGGTGGAACCTAGAGGTCACTGATTTGGCTAGACTAGCTGGCTATGTGACCAGCAAGTCTCAGGGATCCTCCTCTCTCCAGCCACGGTGCTAGAATAAGGCACACACCATTGAGATTACGGGCACAGTCCTCTGTGCCAGCTTTTCTTTTTTTTTTTTTAAAGATTTATTTATTAAGCCGGGCGATGGTGACGCACGCCTTTAATCCCAGCACTCGGGAGGCAGAGGCAGGCGGATCTCTGTGAGTTCGAGACCAGCCTGGTCTACAGAGCTAGTTCCAGGACAGGCTCCAAAGCCACAGAGAAACCCTGTCTCGGAAAAAAAAAACAGATTTATTTATTTATTATGTATACAGTATTCTCAGTACTCTGTCTGCATGTATGCCTGCAGGCCAGAAGAGAGCACCAGATTCCATTACAGATGATTATGAGCTACCATGTGGTTGCTGGGAATTAAACTCAGGATCTCTGGAAGAATAGTCAGTAGTCTTAACCTCTGAGCCATCTCTCCAGTCCCGGGAAGCAAAATCTTACATAGCAGAAGTTTAGCAATCATACCTTCCATGAGAGCCATGCAAAGAGCCACCATTGATGGGGGGAGATGAAAGTAAAACTGGGAGGGCCACATAGACCATTCTGAGTCCAGGGTGGGATATATGCTATATTCACTATTTATGATACTAAAGATCTGTTTGCTCCTCTCTTTCTCCACAAAAGACTGGGCACTTTCAAGGACAGCATCAGCCAACTGAAAGACAGCAGAACAGAAATTACAAACTAAAATCCAAAGAGAAAAGGAGAGTAGGGAAAATGAAGCAAAATGAAATAAAACAAAACAACAGAACAGACCAAAAAGGATGGGACATTATCAAATGACCTGACACGTGTCACTGAAGTTTCCAAAAGTAAAGATAGAGAGTACAGAACAGAAGAACTCCACTTAGAGCTAATGGATAATCATTATCCAAAATTAATAAAAGAAAATCCAGGAACAATATCTGAATAGTGCCAAGATCCACTGAAAGTAGCCCTTGTGAGTTCCTTTAAAAAAAATGACTGATTTCAAGGCTATGGAACATACAAGATAAGGGTAGATCATCCTGTACCAGAAGTAAGGAAATGTTCAAGGAATGAAAGGGAAAGGCCAAATGAAAAGAAAGGCTGGGAGGCAACTTAGTAAAGTGCTTGCCTTGCAATCCTGAGGATCTGAATTTTATCTCCAGAGCCTTTATATAAAACAAAATTTTTTAAAACAAAACAAAACAAAAAAAAAAAGCTGGAGACGGAAGATCCCTGAGCTTTGTTGGTCAGCTAGCCTTGCCTACTTGGACAGTATACATAATTAATAAAGAAATCTTTAAAAAAATAAAAGAGGGTTTGGAGGGAGGAAAGAGGAAGGGAAACTGATGTAATTATATTTTTTAAAAAAGATTTTGCTTCCCATGAGAGACTAGTGTAGTGCAATCAGATCCCTGACTGTAGTTTTTCTTGTGAGTACTGGACAGGTGCTCCTGAAAAGGAGCTGCCTGTGAGTATGAAATCTTGTGTCTAGTTGGAGCAACGCAAAACTTCAAATTATACACTTTCCTACATTTGACCTTCAATTAAAATTCTAGCTAATTTTTTTACCCTTACATATGCAGCTATCTTTTCCTCTCATTTTTGCCAAAAATGAAGCAAACCCAGTCTACATCATAGTCTCATACTCCAAATTGACCTCAAACTTTCAAGGATGGCCTTGAATGTCTGGTTATCTTGCTTTTTCTTACCCAGTGCTGGGATTCCAGGCCTGTGCCACTATGCTTGGTTTGATGAGGTGCTGGGAATTCAACCCAGAGATTCCTGCAAACACTCTGCCATCTGAGCCGCATCCTCAGTCATACCTGGAACTCTCTTGTTTCTGTGTCCTAAACAGAAGTAGAGCTGTATGTCTGTGTTTTGATAAAAAAAAAAATACTTTTTCTCTGCATTCCTAATTGAATCTTACTTATAGAATTAAATCTGACTTAATAGAATCTTACTGGAGCCTACTCCTCTGCCCTGTATTGAAAATACTGAAGAAGTTCTATAAAGCACAACTTGGAAACCATTGGCCTGCCTTGCTATATTATATCGTCAAAGATAGAAACTTAGCCAGGCTTGGTAATACGTGCCTGTAATTGCTACTCTTAAGAAATGGAAGTGGGGGAACAAGAGTTGTCTGGGTCACATGAGACCCTCCATCAAAACAAAACAGGCTTGTTTATCTCCTCTTTGTTTAACACAGGTGCTGATGGAGACTCTGGGTGCTCTGGGAGCACAGTGCAGGTGGGCTGCCTGCAACATCTACTCCACGCTCAATGAAGTGGCTGCTGCCCTAGCAGAAAGTGGTAAGAACTGATTTGTGTTCTCTGTCTTTGGCTTAGATAAATCTTCAAGAAGTTCCACAGTTTCAAAATAAATCTTTAAGGAAGGCTGTCAAGCAGCTGCCTTTGAAGAAATGTATTCTATTATTGATGAATTCGTTTTCTTTGGGGGCTGACTTCTTTTGTCAAACATGATCTAGTTAGCTCTGTTGTTTATAGTTGGCAAATAGTTCCCTATGTCTACTGCTCTAGTAATCACACTTCGCTTTGATTCACTATTAGGCCACCAGTGAACACTGCTCACACTCATTGTATTATGTAATAGGTTTTCTGTATCGCGATAATAGGTTTCTCTGCCAACACAGTAAGCCAGATCAAGCTGAGCTGAAAAGTAAAAAAAAAAAAAAAAAAAAAAATTAGAACAGGTTTATTTGAGCAAAGCAATTCCCAGGTGAGTTCTCCAACCCCAGAGATAGAGGCAGGACAAGTAACATAACCACACTAAAACAGGGAGCTTATATAGCCTGTGGTCGAGGAGGTGATGACATGTCCACCACAAGCTGGTTAGTGCCAAAATATGGTCAAAAGCTGGAATGTTTGGGCGGGGACTTTGGCTGCTGGCATCTTCAAGGGAGGAGCTGCTGTGGCTGCCAAGAATGCAGAACTGGACTTCTGTGCCCTCTTTGTTCAGAGATTATCTGAAAGGGTGGGGTTTGTGGGAGAGGGAGAGAGGGAGGGAGGGGGGAAAATGGGCTTTCTGGATCAAGCAGGAGTGAGCTGGAGGTTCCAACTGAACAGTATGTAATTCTTGAACCATCGTTTGTGGTCCTCCAGACCTTCCAGGAAGTGGCTCACCCTGATTTAATGTTTAGCATGTCTGCTTCAGCAGTGAGGAGAATTGGCCTGGCAGGTTAATTGATCACAATATCCACTAACGCTTGAAGGACAAAGCTAGGGAAGTTTGGGTTCTGTCAGCCTTCTGTCTCCCTGTGTGTTACAATACACGTAGATCTGGGTACCAAAACTACTTCTGAGCTCCCCGGAGACTCTAAGAAAGCCCCACAGAATATGCTTATGGCTCCTTTCGCTGGCACTCTTTGGCATTTCATTAGTTCTTTCACTTATTTGTAAAATTATGCTGCTTGTATATGATAGAAAGTTATACAAATATTAAATTGTACATAGGTATTCATTTCATTCTCTTTTTTGGCAAATGATTATTGACTTTAATAAATAATGAGAAATAACCTTTGCTCTCAGAATCAATATTGTGGTAAAGAAGATAACATACTTATGTAAATGATAATTAAGACTTGTTTGACAAAATGCCTCAACTGCTTATAAACCCATATTCAAGTCTATGCATGGTGACATATTCCTGTCATCCCAGCCATTAGGAAGGTTGAAGCTGGAAGATCATAATTCAGAACCTGCCTGAGAAACTTAGTAAAGTCTTGTCTCAAAATAAAAAAATTTAAAAAGAAAGTTGAGGATCATGGCTCGCATCTGCAGCCGCCGCCCTCAGAAGGCTGAGGTATGAGAATGATCAGTTTGAGTCTGGCCTGAACTCCATGGTGAGATGTTGTCTCAAAACTACCTATGAGTACCTAAAGCTAGGGATGAAGTTCAGTAGTAGAGCACTTTCTTAGTGCGCTCTGTGAATCCTAGCTTCATTCCCCAACACTGCAAAAATAAATCAGCCTATGTTCAGTAATACATAAATGATGGCTTTAGAAAAAGTTCACATTCGTTTGGTTCTCTCCCAGCCAAGTGAAGCAGCTTGCGTAATAGACATTGCACTTCACTGGGCAGTGGAGTGGAACAAGCACTTGAGGAGTCAGAGTTCTCCAGGAGGCCTGTGAGGAGCTAAGAGGAGAAAAAAACGGCAGATTGGGAGGTGATGAGACTGGGGCTTGACTCTGCATCAAGTACTTATTTCTGCTTTCTTCTTCCCCTGTGAGTCCTGTGTTTAGGACTCTTACATTCTTCCAGCTTATCCTTTCTGAGCCAAGAAGAGCAGAATAGCCTAGAGGAGAAGGAATGGATAAGAGGGCTTGAAGGCAATACTAGCCAAGTGAAGGAAGCTCATTCAAAGAGTATAACAAAATGAGAACGCTAGGAATTAGTGGAAATTTGGCACTTTTTGTTAAAATTTGGAGAGTGGCCCTTTTGTAGCCTTTAATGGGTTCTCTTTTTTCTTTTTATTATTTTTAGGATTTCCGGTCTTTGCCTGGAAAGGAGAGTCAGAAGATGACTTTTGGTGGTGCATTGACAGATGTGTGAATGTGGAGGGCTGGCAGCCAAACATGGTGGGTCAGATTTCTGTTAATGTGGCTCGTAAGGGCAGGAACGATGGTGAAATACCCTGTCTTGGGTAAGGGTTTCCCATAAGAAGGAAGGAAAATGGACCCATTTCTTTTCAATGTATCTGGGTTTCCAACAAAATTCAGTGAATCTGCTTAGGATACCTCTAGATGCTGAACTTCTTATAACTACAGAGTCTTGATTAGCTCAGTGTGGTGGTGTGGATCTGTAATCCCGATATTCAGGACACTGAGCAGGCAGATCTTAAGTTTGAGGCCAGCCCAGAAGCAGTCATGCTTGTAAGAAACATGAAAATGCAACCCAGGAGTCGAGGCTGAGAAGCAGAAGTGGCGCATTTCTGTCCCCACTGCTGTTCACAGTTGCTTCAGAAACAGTCGCCATAAACACCAGCAAACAAACACACTGGGCATAGACCCCTTGGGGATCCTGAGGTCCTTGGCTTTCTCGGGAATCTACACGCTGAGTTCTTAATATGCTTGGAGCACTTCCAAGTACAAATTTCTTCCCTGTATTTTATAAAAAGATGACCAGGAAGTTTAGGGGTTTTCCTTTATACTTTTGTTTCATTATTTAAGAGATCCAGGCTGAGAGGCTGTGAATACACCACAGTGGTAGAGCTTTTACCTGACACGCATAAAGCCCTAGGTTTAGTCCCCAGCACTGAAAATTTTTTTAAAAAATTAAATGTAGGCCGGGCGGTGGTGGCGCACGCCTTTAATCCCAGCACTCGGGAGGCAGAGGCAGGCGGATCTCTGTGAGTTCGAGACCAGCCTGGTCTACAAGAGCTAGTTCCAGGACAGGCTCCAAAACCACAGAGAAACCCTGTCTCGAAAAAAGCAAAAAAAAAAAAAAAAATTAAATGTAGGACTGGAGTATAGCTCATGGGTAGAGCCCCTGGATTTACACTGTGTATATATATATATATATATATATATACACAGTGTAAATCCAGGTGCATATATATATATATATATATATATGCACTAAAGCACAATTACATTCATAGAGGAAAAGCCATAAAATATGATACATTTCTGCTTTTCTGCTTTACCAACATTTCTCCATTATTATTAAGAAATTAGAGAATCAACTCAAAGGGAAGAAGGAAGAAGGGAGGGAGGAGAGAGAGAGAGAGAGAGAGAGAGAGAGAGAGAGAGAGGATTCCTTGCTGCTGCCAGCTGAAAACCAGGTCTCTCTGGTGCCCAGCTGAGAAGCAGCTTCTGAAGCCTGGGGTCCAGGTCACCAAGTGCTGGCTTGAGGAGGGGAGGGGTGAGGGCGGCTCCAGGATGAGTCAGCTGATGCTAGCAATTTTAGGTGACAAGAGGGAGTCTGACTGACAGACACTAAAGAAAATGGGGACAAGGCACATGTATCTTGGGAATAAAACTAATTTTATAGTCATGAACACAGAGAGGCTGTGGCATTGTACCCAGAGAGCCTTTATAGTTTGTGGAGCCAACACAGCTGCTAGAAAAGTTAGTAACGACAGTTACAAGGATCAAAATAGTTGTCACCTCGAAAAATAGAATTTATATCTTTGGCCAAGACCCACTATTTTTCCTTACATTTCAACCTCAGGAAGAGGAAGATTATCTGAGGTCAAGAACTTTCTGCAGTAGGACAGCACAGGGAATTTATAGACTGCAGTCATTAAATAAATACTATAAAAAGCACCTCCTCGCCAGTGCTAGTTACCTTTGTTTGAAGGAGAAAATAGGTCTGGATTTAGCTCAGTTGGCAAAGTATTTGATCCCCAGCACTGTATAAACCAGGTGTGGTGATGCACGCCTATAACCCTAACAGGTCAGGCTGGGGAGGTGGTTCGCTGGGTAAAGGCATGCTATCCAAACATGAGGAACTGAAGTAGGGTCCCCAGCACCCATGTAAGAGCCAGGTGTGGTCAGGGGCATTCATTAGCACAGCGCTGGGGATGAGGAGAAAGGGAGAGCCTAGGGCTTGGTGGTCAGCCAGTTCAATGCATAAATAATAAAGGGAAATGTAAAATTAACATAATGGGACATAGCCCACAGACTTGCCAATTACTCGTGGCTAGGGATCAGAGGCAGCAAGTGAAAACCTCATGAAATCCATGCATATTGAACAGCAGAGAGAAACTCTTTTGGGTTTCTTTTGTTCAGTATGCATGTGTGTACACATGTAGAGGCCAGAAGGCAACGTCAGCTGTCATTCAGCAGGAGCCCTCACTTTGTTTTTTGAGACAGGGTCCATCCCTGGGACCTAGGGCTCCACAATTAGACAGGCTGGGACATCTCTGTCTCCCTAGCATTGTACTTTCATGCCTGGATTTTTATATGGGTGCTGGGGATTAAACTCATGTCCTCATGTTTGTAAGGCAAGCACTTTCTTAACTAGACTATCTCCCCAGCCTTTTGGCGGGGGGGGGCGGGGAGACAACACTGGGATTGAAACTAGGTACTCTAGCCTTGATCCTTAATCTACCCTTGGCCCCTCTTCGGGTTTCTTTGGGTTTGTTTATTTGTTCGTTTTGTTTTGTTTTGTTGAGACAGGGTTTCTTTGTAACAGCCCTGGTTGTCCTGGAACTCACTCTGTAGACCTTGCTGGTCTCAAACTCACAGAGATTTGCCTGTCTCTGCCTTTCAAGTGCTGGGATTAAAGGTGCCTCCCCCCCAGCAGGTTTCTTGGGGACATTGGTTCTTAGGGGTTCTATTTATAAGTGTGTAGCCTGGCTAGGAGTTCTAATGAGAGTCCTGCCTTGGTCCCTACACTCAAACAAGATTTGATAGAATTAGATAAAATAGATTAACAGTAGGAGCAAAAACGAAAGATCAGGTGATAGACCCGGGGTTGGGTATTTTGTCTTCCCTGGGATCCAGGATGGCGTTTTTGATGCTTATAGTGCTGCTGGTATCCTGGGATTTTAAAAAGAATGCATGCCAGCAGGGGATGACTGAAGTCTGTGGAGACCTTCCAGGACAGGGTAACAACTGAGAAAAGTCTGAGGAGCATTTCCAACCATCCTCAGGGGCTGGAGGTTATAACTCAGAAACCTTCCCCTGCCGATGGGAGCTCTGGTGGGCACAGCATTGTATTTGTGTTAATCTCAACCTGAAATAGTGATGAGCTGTTCAGAAGCATGCATGTACACCTACATGCTGCACGGTTCCCTGGTTATTTTTAATTTGGCTTCTACAGAGTGCGAGGTTGAGCTAGGCAAAACCCTCCAGTGCTGCCTGATACACTGGGTGGGAGACTGCCGTGCTTTGTGTGAAGTTAAAGCTTCAGTTTTAAAAGCCATTGTTCTGAGAGACAGACTAATTATCTGTCCTTTTATTTAAACTAAACCTTAGTTGAATTTATTTAAAGTACTAAAATCAGCAGTTAGAAATTAGTTTTCTGAAGATTTGAAGTATATTCATGAACTAGAGGTCGTGATGGTCTTGATGGCCCTAAGAAAATTTTCACATTGCAATATGGTTTGATAAAGCAGATACGTTATGTGGTAGGGTCATCTGACGGAGAGAATTATAGTTGGCCTTCATCCCCTGTTCTTTTCTTTGAGTATAATGACTCTTTTGTTTGGTAGATTATTGTATTAACTCTGGCTTTAGGTTGCTTTTCATAACTATATGGAAAATTTGAAATATCTGTACATTGGTAATTAGGAACTGGGGTACAGGATCCTGAGAGGGCTGAAGCCTAAGCCTTCAGCGAAATGAATGACATTCTGGGTGCTTCTGTTGCAGATATTGGATGATGGAGGAGATCTTACTCACTGGATTTACAAAAAGTATCCCAACATGTTTAAGAAAATCAAAGGCATAGTCGAGGAGAGTGTTACTGGAGTCCATAGGTAAGAGTTAACAATCATCCATAGCGTAGATATACAATCTTATAATAATCACATACCTGTAGGACTCATTATAGTAAAAAATTGGTGCTTTCTCTGAGGCAACATGTCTGAGCCTGGGCATTTATTTTAAATAGCAGCACAAATGACAAACAGAACATAGTAAATAGCTCAGCTGGAGGGGCAAGTAGGGTCCTCATGTTTTCTTGTCATTGCAGCACAATGGCTGCTTGCTCTTTTTGGACAAGTTTAATTTATTCAATAAATATTTATTGAACTACTGCAATGAGCCAGGCACTGCTCTAGAAACCCATTGTAGGCAAAACTCGTGTCCTCACAGAGTCTCTGTCTCACAGTTAGCAAGGGCTTTGGGTCCCATCACAAAGGAGCAGTGATTTATTCTTTGGATAAAATTAGAATCATTTCTGTTAGTCTTATTCACCGTGCCACAAATGTGGATGCGAGCAGTACGACTAGTGTAAGCCAGTTCTTTGTTTCCTTCACGTGGGCCCTACAGGTTGAACTCAGATGGTCAGGCTTGACCGGAGCCTGTACCCACTGAACCACTGCACTAGCCCCAGGGATGAACTTTTAATAAAACAAATACTTCTCCTTTTTAATGGACTTGGGTTTTGAACTCATATATATACAATTTTTGAGTTTTTATATTATTGTTATGAATTTGAAACTACTAAAAAGTAAAAATTGTCACCTTAAAATAGTAGGATTATGCTAGATTTTAAAAGTATTTAAAATTATTTCTATTAAAGCTATTTTTAAGATTTGTTTTTGTTTTTATTTATGTGTATCCATGTGTGTTTGTGTGAACGTATGCTATGTTTGTGAGTGGCCACAAAGGTCAGACGAGGGTGTTAGATTTAATAAATAAACAAGTAAATGTATTTAATTAAAAAAATAAATTTCATGAAGCTGGAGTGTCAGGTGCTGGTAAACCACTTGATGGGATCCAGTGTGAGCCTTCTGGAGAAGCAGGAAAGACACTCTCAACTGCAAGTCACTTCTCAAGCTCTCCAGTTACTTCTTTTATCTTTGAAAGGGACATAAAATTTATATGCAGGTTGGAGAGACTGCTCAGTGGTTAAGAGTTTCTACTACATTGGTAGAAGACTCAGGTTTGGTTCCCAGCACCCACCTGGCATCCCACAACATCTGCAACTCGCATTCCAGAGGATCTAACACCCTCTTCTGGCCTCCACAAGCACCAAACACCATGTGTTACACATACATACATTCAAGTAAGCACTCATACACATAAAAATAAACAAATTTAAGTCTCAGTCTTGAAATGGGCATGGTAGTACATGCCTTTGATGCCAGTAGAGGCTGGCGGATCTGTGAGTTCATAGTTCCAGGCCATCCAAAACTGCACAATGAGACCCTGCTTCAAAACAAAAGTCTTAGTCTTTAGAAAAATAAAATAAATATGCACAATTAAGAGTTTTTCATTTAAGATCTTGAAATTTAGTTGGATCAAAGAATTTCTCCACATGATTTTTTGAATGTGAGCCTTTTTGCCAAGTTGTGTACAGCCTCTAGAGACACATTATCCAATTCCTAGAATCTGTTAGTAAGATGGAATTGTCATGTCTTATGCTGTCATGCTCAGTCTATCGATATATTTCAGAGATCTGACATAAACCAACAGTAGATTGTAATATCTCATTGTTCTCCCACTCCCAGGTTATACCAGCTGTCCAAAGCAGGGAAGCTGTGTGTTCCAGCCATGAACGTCAATGACTCGGTCACTAAACAGAAATTTGATAACCTCTACTGTTGCCGTGAATCTATTCTTGATGGGTAATGTTTGTTATCTTTGAGATGATCTTGGGTTACTGAGTGAAAGTTCCAGCTTCTTCAGTTTTAGTTATTCCTGGAACTGTTTCGTGTCTCACCACATCACTCCCAGACTTTATAACCCAGAGCTCTGCTGATATCACGACTGCAAGAAAATCTCTTTCTCACTTAAGAAATGAGCCTGGGAGCTGGAGAGATGGCTCAGTGATTAAGAGCCCTGGCTCCTCTTCCAGAGGACCTATTTGGTTCCCAGTACCGACATGACAGCTCACAAGTATCTAGAGTTCCAGTCCCAAGGGATCTGGTGCCCTCCTCTGGCTTCCACAGGTACCAGGCACACACATGGTACACATATGCAGACAACATATGCAGACAAAACATTCATACACATAAAAATAAATAAAATTTTAAAAAAGAAATGAGATTAGCTCCTATTGGAAGCAGAGTTCATTTGTGTTTTGTGATCCTCTCAGAGTTTGTGTCATTAAAATGGCATAAAAGTGGTTTTGAAAGGAGCTTCAGGTGATCCTATTTCGGGTCATGGTTCCTGTAACATGCCAAATAATTCTTATGTTATTACTGTCATATAGTTTCTTGACTATCTAGAAACTTGTGGTAAACAAAGAACTAATCCCCTAAGGCATTTCGGGTTTCCCTGCCCTGTGAGGACTCAGGTCTGACAGCGCTCAGCTTCCACCTCCACCCTGTGTTTGTAGGAAGACCCCATGTGTGGTCAGCGTTGTTAGTGTGACTAATACCGACTATAACCAACTTTTGAACATAAGAGATTAATTTTGGCTCAGGGTTTAAAGGCGTTAGTCTGTGCTCAGATGGCCACGCTTGCTTTGGGGCATGCAGTGAGGCGGCACGTGGTTAGATCACGTGATGACGCGAAGCTGCTCACGTTCTGAGTGAGACATAAAGAGAGAGCAAAGAAGGAGCTAGGTCCTCTCCACCCCGTCACAAGTGTGTTTCCGATTTCTAGAAAACCTCCCACTAGACTCTGCCTCTTACAGTTTTTAACTATAAGAGTTTTTAGTGATGCCTGCAGGGGTGCCAGGCCTTTATCATGTGGAACTTTGGGAACATTCTAGATCCAAATCATAGTCCCCAAGTAATTTTCTAAGAGAAACCATCAAGATGGCTTAGAATATGCCAAATGCGGGCTGGAGAGATGGCTCAGAGGTTAAGAGCATTGCTCTTCCAAAGGTCCTGAGTTCAATTCCCAGCAACCACATGGTGGCTCACAACCATCTGTAATGGGGTCTGGTGCCCTCTTCTGGCCTGCAGGCATACACACAGACAGAATATTGTATACATAATAAATAAATAAATAAATAAATAAATATTTAAAAAAAAAAAAAAAAAAAAAAAGAATATGCCAAATGCAGTAACATGGGTTAATAGAAAAATGAAGGATTCTGTGAACCAAATTCCTATCCATTCATGTTGAGTGATGTCACCGCAGGCACTGGATCCAGGAAGACCTCAGTTTAAATGCTGGATCATTTATTTATTTGTAACTATAATCCTTTTCTTATCCTCTTCATATTTCCTCATCTGTAAAATGGTAATTTTATGCTTAATTCATGGAGTTGTTAATGAAAGCTAAATGAGTTGTTCTATATTGTTACCTTTCTCTTTTGAAAAAAAGTGGGGGTGGTATTTCACTATGTAGACACAGCTGACTGGGACTTGGTACATATCCCAGTCTGCCCTCAATGTCACAGTTCTCCTTCAATCTTACAAGGGAAGACAGGCATGTGCTTCCAAACCCAGCACCTTGCCTGTCTTTCTAGAACTCTATATAGTAAGTTTTAGAATTAAGTTAGATCTTGAGGAAGGTTTTTGCTGGTTGGTTTTTGTTTTGTTTTTCTTTCATTTGGTCGAATGTTCAATGCACACTGTAACTATTTTTACCTTCTGTATTAGTATGGAGACAGTAGTATCAGATAGACTAAGCATTTTAATAAATTCTTAGCCCAGTGGTCAGCAATAGAGTGTCCACATGAAAGGGTCAGTGTGACAAATACCTCAGTTTTGACCATATTTATAGTAATGTATATATTTCATTAAAATACTTATCTACCCACGACTATCTTTTAGACTCCCCAAGTACCAGATCTGTGAACCTAAAGTTGGCCTTTACCAGGGTTGGTAAAAGATACATGAAGATAGCTCTACTAGTTCAGAAAAATGGATAGACTCCCTCCCAACCATAGTCTACTCCTTGGGAAAGAAATATTCTTTAAGTTAGAAAGTACGAAAGTGACAAAGAAAGAAGCAATTAAGCAAGAGTAAGGTTAGATTTCACAGCGAAGACACGGAAACGTCAACTGTTCATCTAAATTTGCTAAGCGGTAAGAGCATTGGTACCTGCAGACAGTGCAGAACTGCAACTGGGTCAAGGGCGGTTGTTCTCTCAGTGGAGCCGAGAGCAGGAGGGATGAAAGAGAGGTAAAGTGCTCCAGAGAGGAGTCACTCGTCTGTAATCCCAGCGCTCAGAGACCAGGGAGGAGGGTTGAGTGTTCAAGGTTATTCTCCCTTGTGCAACAAACTTGAGGTCAAGTCGTGCTGTTTAAGATCCTGCCTCACAAAACCAGATAGAAAAGGGGTCGGGGGACAGGCCCCCGGGCTGAGGGAGCGGTCCACTTGAGGAAGGTGTTACTGTTTGATTTATAGTTCTGGGATGGTTACTTGCTGTATTAGTTACTTTACGTGTTGCTAGGACCAAATACCTGACAACAGCAACATGGGCCTGGTTTGTTTAGAGTATAATCAAATCAAATCATGACAGGGAAGTCATGTCAGCAGGAACTTGAGGCTGCTGGTCACATTGCATCCATAGTTAGCAAGAATAGGAATGCCGATGCACCCTTTATCTTTGTTATTTGGTTCAGGAGCCCCATCCATGGAATAGTACTGCCTACGTTGAGGGTCTTCCCACATTGTTAACATAATCTAGAAACTCCCTCAAGAGACATGTCCAGAGGTTTGGTGCCGTGATTCTAAATCCCATCAAGTTACAATCAAGATTCATCACCACACACACAGCACCTTAAACAGCAAGGGAGGCATTGCTGACTCTGCTTGGGTGGTGGTCACTGAGATTCCACTTTGAGGAAGAAAGATTGCTCAATAACTCCAAAGGAGCTCAGCTAGGATTTTCAAATTATAAAATAAAAAAGAGTTGTTGTTGTTGTTGTTGTTGTTGTTATTATGAAAGAGTTTTAACTCTTGTAGGGTTCTGGGGCTAGAAAAACCAAAGAGTTAACATAAGAAATTGTCATGGATCTTAAATAGCACCAGGTAGCTTATGTTCCCCCAATCCTTCCTTTAATGAAGTCTCTTCTGCCCTTTATCCTTGAGACAGATCTGAGGATCCTTTTTTCTGTCTTTTATCCTTGAGGAAGATCCTGAGATCACAGGAAAATCACTGCCTACCTGAAATTCACCCATGTCTGTAGCTTGGCCGTCCTTTGCAGAGCAGCAATGTGAATGAAGTTTCCACATCACCACAGCTATGTGTAGTTGCAGAGAGAGGGTACCCTCCCTATAGGAGGGATGAGGAAGGGCTTGAGGAAAGTGCCCACATGAAAGGAGGTTCAGAAATAGATATTTTTGATTGTCCTTGCTCTGCTAGCCCTTGCAAGGCCACTCTGCTAATCCATAGCATCTGATTGTGGTGGCAGCATCCTCACACTTGAGTAGTATTAAGTGAGCTTCATCAAGGTGCATGCGGCTGCATCCGTGGAGAGGAGTTGCCAAGTCATTTTCTTTAATAGGATTCTTACTTTCCTTTGGGCATTTATAGACCCTTTGTACCAGAAGGGGTAAGCAGATGGATAAATAAGTAGGAAGTCTTACAAGTATCTGGAGGGACTGTGTATCTCAAAATAGACTGGATTTTAGTTGAAACCCTTTTGTCTTGATCAAGATTCTCAGAAAATGTTACCTTATTGTACCCAAAGAGAAACCAGAACTCATTCATTCCTAGATGTTCTTTCCAGAAATCGTGGAGACAGCAAGGATCAGTTTCACAGAGAACCAGATATAAAGGTAGACCATATCTGCTCTGGAATCAGCCCAGAAAGCTCACTGTCTGTCAGTCAGCACCAGCAGGTTTCACTCACGGCCTCTCTGCATTATTGCCCATTACTTTCCCTATTGAATCAGTGAAAACCATCTGGCCTCCTGATACTTCTAAATGCATTACTTATGCTATATTTCTAAAACAGTAAGCTAGAATAATGTTTTTTTTAAGCCAGAACTTTTTCACTTCCTAAATTAAGATTACTGTTGTCTTATTTATATCTTTTCTTTTTCCCCATATTGATTCACAGTATAAAAGTGTCCACTGCTTTTGTGTTTACAAGCTACTGTGTAATCTACATCTTTTGCACTACTCCCAAGAGAGAGAGGAAGATTAAAGTGGAAGGGGGCAAAACTCACATGTAACTAGAACTGGCTAGATGGACAAATATGTATTTTATTGTTTTCCTTCAAAGATGAAAAAATTCAAAACAAAAGCACAAACCTCCTGTAGAAACAAAAGAACATTTCTTCTGATTTACTGACTGGACTTTGCTTTTGTTCCCCTAGACTGAAAAGGACAACAGATATGATGTTTGGTGGGAAGCAGGTGGTGGTCTGTGGCTATGGAGAGGTAAAGTTCAATCTTTTCCTTGCTAAATGTTTAAAATGCATTTTGATGAACTATTCCAGAGTTTTGCACCCAGACATAAGTGTATTCATGTCCACTTTAGATGGAACACATAACTTTAGAAGTCCCTAGTTAAATACCTTGCTTTTCCCTTTGTATTTTTTCTCGAGTTGATTTTCTGACTTGTTGCAGCACCGCTGTTTGTGATGTTCTGCAGCTTATGTTTGATGATGAATCGTGAATGTGGGTGTTCTTGTGCATGTCAATGTGCTAAGCAGGTCCAGGGGTTTGTTTATGAACGACATTTATTTGTTTTTCTTGCTTTTCCCCAAGCACGAATCTGTTCAGCAAAATTGCTTTCCCAGAAGCTTTGAGAAGTGTGTTCTGGCTGACTTTATTGTTTGTTCTTTTCCTGTCCAGGTGGGGAAGGGGTGCTGTGCTGCTCTGAAGGCCATGGGTTCCATTGTGTATGTGACTGAGATTGACCCCATCTGTGCCCTGCAAGCCTGGTGAGTATGTGAAGGGTTACCTGCTCCTCCTTTGCCTTGCTGTCCAACATGCCCACTGGAACTGCCTTGCCTGCCTCATGCCCAGATCCAGGGATGCTGCTAAGGGAACCTAAGGTTCTCTCTTGTCAAGGACTTCTGCTCCAGAGACATGAAAATTTAGAATCCCTGTGGAAACAGTGACAGGATGCTTTGGTTCTCTCCACATATGTAATCCCTGCTCCTTTGAAAATAATGATCCAAAAAGAAAGGCAGGCCAGGCGTAGTGGCACATGCCTTTAGTCCCAGCACTGGGGAGAGAGAGGCCCTAGACAAGCGCTCACTGTGCAGTCCTGATGACCTAAATTCTCCAACTTCACAGGGCTGTCTGACCTCCCCGCAGGTGTACCGTGGCCTGCGGGCACCCTCACACACACATCATTTGTGCATATATACATGCACACTCTACACACAGAGTTTTTTTTTTTAAGGTTCAAGCATGTAATCTTAATTCCAGAAGCTGAGGCAAATAGATTGTGAATTCCAAGCCAACTTTGGTTATACAACAAGACCTTGTTTCACCAACCTGGGCTACAGAGTTCTCGAGATCCTGCCGGAAGGAAAGAAAGAAAAAAGAGAGGTTAAGTGTTGCTTAGTGCTTAGGTTAGACCTGAGTTCAGTCATCAACAGGAAAGAAGAAAGGGGAGTAACATCCAATAGGCTGTGTCAGAGACCTTCTGATATAATGACATTTTCTAATATGAGAAAATGTCAGGCAAATCCAAACTAAGGGTGAAACCTGCTGATTCTTGTGTGAGTAATATGTGGGAAATTGTAGTATTCTTAGAGTTCTTAAGGTTCAAATCTAAATTAAACACTTTTAAAGTTCCTTTTTTCTCTCTGAAATGTGGATCCTAGCAGGGTACATCTTTAATCCCAGCATTTGGGAGGCAGAGACAAGAGGATCTCTGAGTTCAAGACCAGCCTGGTCTATATATTGAGTTCCAGGACAGCCAGGGCTACATAGTCAGGCCCTGTCTGAAAACTAATAATAATCAAATAAATAAAGTAAAATGTAGATTACTATCCATACCTCAAAGTATTATGAAAATTAATTAAAATAATTATTATACACTATCATAAATTAAATAATAAGTATATAACAGGACTCAGAACCGCTGTCACAAAATGGATCCTTACTAAATGGTAAATGTTACTAAAATTATCTCCATCTTCCACAGAATGAGAAATGCCATGGTCACTAAAAGCTACTTCAAAGCCCAAGTTTATGTAGTATATATCTATGTTTGATAATTTCTGTTCAGTGTTACCACTAAGCCTCTGGAAGAAAGGACACTAAGATAGAATAAGGCTAGAATAAAGCCATTCCTCTCTGTCCTGCTACTCATGCCCTTAATCCCAGCCCTAGAGAGGATACTAAAACAGGAGGAGACAGCTCTCAGACAGTCTCATCCTGAGATTCCTGGAGGTAGGATCGCCATTTAGGACTGAGGTAGAGGTAAGAGCCAGTGGCTTTTCTGACCTTTAGGTTGAACCTCAATTTCTGCCTCTGGGTTTTTATTAATAGTGCTACATTTGGTGCCCAACATGTGGAGTACAAATTCACAGAAAGAGCTGTTTGTCTGAGGCTATTAAGTCACTGGCACAGGCCAGAGGCTTCAGATCCCCTAGTGCTGGAGTCTCAGATGTTTGGGGTTTTATTTGGGGGGAGGTGTCGAGACAGGGTTTCTCTGTAGCTTTGGAGCCTATCCTGGAACTCACTCTATAGACGAAGCTGGCCTTGAACTCACAGAGATCCGCCTGCCTTTGCCTCCTGAGTGTTGGGATTAAAGGCACGTGCCACTACGCCACCACCACCCGACTTCTTTGACAAACTAGTGTGGCTACTGAAATTAAAGGTGTGTGTCACCACTGCATTAAGGTTGATCAGTGCAGCTCTTTTACTCTCTGAACTTCAGGCAAGCTTTATTTATTAAAATAAAAATGAAATATCACTACACAAGAGCTCATTGCAGTCTGAGGTTTGTTGGAGAGCACTGCAGTCTACAGTTACTCTGAGGACATCATCACCCCCTTTGTCTGAGCCTTGGTAGAGGTAAGAACTCTCTAGTGGCTTGTCTGCTTTGCTTTTCTGATCTTCAACATGAACCCCAATACCTGTCTCTGGGTTTTTATTATTCATGCTACAAGAAGTGTCTTAACTGAAGGCCGAGGCAATGTAGATAGAAACATCAACAAAGCTATATTAAAACTTGTGCAGTTGGTTTTGTTTGTTTTCTTCCTCAGTTTGAAAGTATGTGGCCTGTACAAGGAGCAAGTGCATAGCCTCCAAACAAAAGCTAGCATGGCATATTTAAGGAGCTCACAGATAGGGTAAATTTGGGGAGTGGTAGTGTCTGAGATAAGTATCATATGGCAGTGTGTACAAGAATTTAAGTCTTACCCTGAAATGTCTTAAACATGGAAGTGATATATATCACGATACAAAATGATATTGAGATGTAACCTAGAGACAGTGAGACTGGGCCAAGCCTCACTGCCCTGAACTTAGGAAAGCCAGCATGCGTGAGTGAGGGAGCAGAACTAGGAAAGCCAGCATGCGTGAGTGAAAGGGAACAGAACTAGGAAAGCCAGCATGCATGAGTGAGAGGGAACAGAACTAGGCACAGAGGCTCACACTCCTGTACTCACAGAACCTCAAGAGAATTGCCTCCATTTTATGGCTAACCAGGTCTACAAAGTAAGTACAGACCCTGTCTCAAAACCACCAGAAGGGTGTGTGGGCCCACAAATTCAAGAGACTTTAAAGGAATTAAGAAAAGGATCAAAAGCCGGGCGGTGGTGGTGCACGCCTTTAATCCCAGCACTAGGAAGGCAGAGGCAGGCTCATCTCTGTGAGTTTGAGGCCAGCCTGGTCTATAAGAGCTAGTTCTGGGACAGGCACCAAAGCTACAGAGAAACCCTGTCTCGAAAAAGAAAAGGATCAAAAAGGCAAAACTTGGTTACAATTTCAATTTGGAAGAAATGTTTAGTTTACCTGGCTCATACAGTCAGGTTACCAGTCATGCTCCTGCCCAGGGTAGAGAATACAGAGGAAAAATAGACAAGACTGGAGAAGATAATGAGTTCATCTTCCAACAAAGTCAGTCTGAGATCCTTCTCAGGGACTTTGAGGAGGTATCTGGGGGATCTGGAGATTGGTGTGGAGATCTGCCTTGTTATCTGATGCCTGGGTTCTAATCCTACCTGGTGGGCGAGAGGGGACTGAGCCAGTCAGTCAGTCACCTCTGAGGACAACTTACACAAAGGCAGGACAAAACCAGTACTGAAAGGACAAAAGAGTCCAGTGAAGAACCCCATGGAGTGCCGCCATTTAAACACAGGGAAAGGCTGAGAGTGTAGCCAAATGCGGTACAATTGCCTCGCATATGCAATGTCCTGGGCTCAATTCCCACCACAGAGCGGGGAGGGGGGCACTCAATTTAAGGAGGTAAATTATGCTTAATGTGGCAGAGGAATCAAGTACTATAAGATACTAAGAAAATATTGGTTTTTTTATTTCAGAAAATAATTGATGATCTTGGGAGAACAGGCTCAGTGAAAATAGTGGCCAATTTTTTTTTCTAGACATTTGTTTTGGGAATGTCATGACTGTCCTTGCTTGGCTCCCTATTATTAGGAAGAACTAATTCTAGTGATGCAATGGGAACATTTACATTTCTCTTGTGTAAACTCAGGAAATGATCTGGGCTTTTGACTGAAGAATAGTCCAAGCTAGATGTGGTACATGCTTTGTAATCCCAGCTCTTGGGAGGAAGAGGCTAGAGGATCCTGAGTTTGAGGCCAGCCTGGGCTACACAATGACACTGTCTTCAAAACCAAACAAAATGAACACCCTGAACACAGTCTAGCTCTCTAAGAAGCGACGTTGTAACTACCTAGAGATCTTGGTGCTAGCTTTTACGAAAAGCTCCCCATCTACTGGCTTAGTTTAATTGATCCTGCTTTGTGTCTACAGTATGGATGGCTTTCGACTGGTGAAGCTAAATGAAGTCATCCGACAAGTGGACATTGTCATTACTTGTACAGGTATGGCTGTGAGGTTTCAGGTGGGGGGAGTAAGATTTGGGAATGCTTTTTTCATGGAGCAAGTGAAAGGTGATTGAAAATATTCTGGATAAATCCAAACTATTAAAGCAAGAAGTAGGGGTTGAGAAGTCTAGTGGCTTATTTGGTAAGATACTTGCCTTAATAAACATGAGTACCTGAATTTGATTCTAAGAACCCATGTTAAAAAAAAAAAAAAGTCAGGCAGGGGTGACTGGAAAGTTGGCTCAGTGGTTAAGAATACTTGTTGCTGCTAGATAGTGGTGGCACATGCCTTTCTGAAATCTGTGAGTTCAAGGCCAGCCTGGACTACAGAGCAAATTCCAGACAGCCAGGACTGCACAAAGAAATTATGTCTTGACAAACAACAACAACAAAGAACAGTTGTTGCTCTTAAAAAGAGCCCAGGTTCAATTCCCAATACCCACATGATAGCTCACAACCATCTATATATAACTCCAGTTCTAGGGGACCTGACACCCTTTTCTAACTGTGGGCACCAGACATATATGTGATGCACATGCATGCATGTAGACAAAACATTGATACACATGAAATAGATAATCTTTTTTAAAAAGCCAAGCATGGTGGCATGCACTTCTAATTTCAGCACCGTGGAGTCAGACAGAAATAAACACGTAAACCACACACACACACACACCAGAGATAGTGGACCAAAAAGTTTATCTCTTTCACATTTTCCTACCTGTTTAGAGCCCTGCCCAAGCATAGACCTTCAGGTCATCCCTTCAGGAAGGTTTCTCTCCATCCTTTATGGCTGCTATGTCTCCCCTTTCCTTACCCTCCTAGGACATAGCTAGAATTGAATACTATGTACCAGTGATTATTACCAGGGCTTTAAGCATGCTGAATGTGTACTGTACCACCAAGCTTCATTCTCAGCCCTGTCATCTTTTATTTCACTCTAAAAGCAAATACTCAACGGGGCATGGTGGTACACACCATTAATTTTAGCACTTAGGATGTAGAAGCAGGAGGACCTCTGAATTCAAGGCCAGCCTGCCTGGTCCACATAGTTCCAGGACTGCCAGAGCTACATAGTGGGATCCTACCTCAAAAACCAACAAAGAAACCAAAAAGCAAATATGCTTCTATATAGTCCCTATAAATTACGATAGGGAAAGAGAAAATTTCTTAGTTAGAAAAAGTAAAGTGATTGTGTTAATTATAAAGCAGGTAAACTTTTTATACAATTTATTTTTACTTTATGTGCACTGGTGTTTTGCTTGCATGTGTATCTGGGTGAGGGTGTCAGGTCCCTTGAAACTGGAGTTAAAAATAGCTGTGAACTTCTATGTGGGTGCTGGGAATTGAACCCTGGGCCCTCATGGAAGGGCACTCAGTGTTCTTAACCGCTGAGCCATCTCTCCAGCCACAAACAGGTAGATTTTTAATTTTAGGGAGGAATATAAAAAATAGCTACTTTCCTCAGATCAAGAAACTTATTATAATTGTATACTAGAACCAGAAATCAGGAACACTTTTTAGAAATAATTCTCAGAGAGAGGAAATAAAATGTGGTTATAGCCTCAGCAAGGACTGGGGGCAGAGGACAAGGACCATGAGGAGCTGTTCCTGCTTTATTCATCAGTCCCTTGGTTCTTCTTCTCCTCCCCCGTGCTAGGGATAGAATGTGCTTATTTTAAATAGCTTAACTGAGATATGAGTCCCTTGTTGTGTATTTTACTCATGCATATTCAGTTTGTCTGTAGGTATAGCTCAGAGGGCCTAGGGTTGATCCCCAGCACCAAAATTCAATACTTTATAAGAAATTCATAGGATTGTACCACTGTTACAATGACTTTCTATTGAGACATAATTCATATAGCACAGTGTTCATCTCTGAAAAGCATACAGTATGGTGGTTTTTACTGATTTTGTAGAATATCCCATTATCTAATTCTAGAACATTGTCATCATACCCACAAGAAGCCCTCTGTCATAAATGGTCACTCTTTATCCCATTCTTCACATGCCTGTAACCCTAAGCAACCATTCCTCTTTCTATCTGTGCATATTCGCTTCTTCTGGACATTCCATGTAAAATGAGGTCATTCAATATGTAGATTTTGTGACTGGCTTCTTAGCATGATGCCTCCAAGTTTCCATCTATATAATAGTATGTATTACTATTCCATCTCTTTTTGTTTCTGAATGTGACTATAGCACAGTTTTTGTATTCTGATGAAAATAGATGGATATTTAGGTTGGTTTCACTTTGGGGTCATCATGAATGATGCCACTGCAAACATTGAATCCAACACTTTGTGTCGACACATTTTCAATTCTCTTCTTTGTATGAATAGCAGTAAAATCACTATATCATATAGTAACTCTACTTTTAAGGTTTTAAGGAATTACCAAACTATTTTTTAAAGTGATGGTAGTATTGTATTGTTGTATTGTATTGTACTGTTGAGAGCTCCAGCTTTTCTGTGTCATTAACAATTTTATTATTGTGTATTTTAGTATTATGATCCTAGTGAACATAAAGTAAGATATGGTTTTGATGGCTAGTGGTGTTCTCCATTCTTTCCTTGCTTTGGCCATGTGTATCTCTGAAGAAACATCCTTTCAAGTTCTTGTCTACTTTAAAGTTAGATTATTCATCTTTATTTCTGAATTTTAAGAGTCCCAAATACATTTTGGGTAGAAATCCCATTTTGGTATTTGATTTACAAAGATTTTATTTGTTGTCTTTTTAACACTTCCTTGGTGTGGTCGTTCATAAGACAAGGCTTTGTATGTGTGTTGATGTAATCCGGTCTCTATTTCCTTCTGCTGCTGATGTTTAAAGTGCTCTATGGGAGTAGACTGTTGCTCAGCCTGAGGTCACAAGGATTCACTTTTATATTCCTCTAAGATTTCTTTACAGCTAAGATTTTTATAGTTTTGTGCTCTTAAGGATTTGCGGTGGTGGTGCAAACCTTTAATCCCAGTACTTGGGAGACAGAGTTGATTTTAATGTATTTCATGTATGTATGTATACACATACACAGAGGAGAGAGGTTGATTTTATGTGTGTGTGTGTGTGTTCCTGTTATATGAGGTAGGAGTCTAGCTTCATTCCTTTTCATGTGAGTATTGCTTCTGTTTTTAAGGTAACAAGAATGTGGTAACCAGAGAGCACTTGGACCGTATGAAGAATAGCTGCATCGTCTGTAACATGGGACATTCCAACACTGAGATTGATGTGGTAAGTTCATTACTGATGATTACTAGGACCTTTTTATTTTTCTTTCAGTCTCTCCTTCTCAAGTAACAAACCGGAAGAAGAAAAGACAGATTCTCAGCTACCCTAAACATGACTATCCTAGGGGAACAGTCCATTCTGTTCACTTACTGGCCCCATGGCCTGTGCTTAGGTGCAAAGGAAAGCTTCCGTGTCAATCATTTCACACGACTGTCTCCTTCCACCCAGGCTTGATTACCTTCTCAGGCTGTGATCCATTTTCTTTCCATGTTGAGAACTGGGATCTACAGAAACTCACTGTGAGTCAGAATGGTAGCATTTGAGGATGTTTAGTTTTACATAAAGATAAGTAGGCTGGTCCATGGAAACACTAAAGGAGAGAGCTCTGTGGGCTAGGATGAGTGCACTGCCTTGGATGGGCTGTGTCTACCAACACTGCCGTTGCTTCCTTTCTCTCCTCTTTCCTGGGCTAGGTCTCCCCTAACATATTTCTTAGATTTCAATAATTGGGTCTGTAGGCATCACCTCCAATTCAGAGCCACTGTGTAACACTATGCATTCCTAAAACCTGGAAAGTCTATCATTGTATTTTTTTTATTGTTTTTATTGTTCTATACATTTTCCTCTGCTCCCCTCCCTTCCTACCCTGTCCCTTTCTACCCTCTCCCATGACTCCCACCCTCACAATTTACTCCTTTTTATGTAGATCCATGTATGTCTCTCTCAGGATTCTCTTTGTTGTCTAGTTTCTCTGGGGTTGTGAATTGTAGGCTGGTTTTTCTTTACTTTATGTCTAAAAGCCACTTATGAGTGAGGACATATATTTGTCTTTCTGGGTCTGGGTTACCTCACTCAGTATGGTTTTTTTTTCTAGATCCATTTATTTGTTTGCAAATTTCAAGATGTCATTATTTTTTTCTGCTGTGTAGTACTCCTTTGTATAAATGTACCACATTTTCTGTTAGTCAAGGGGCATTTAGGTTGTTTCCAGGTTCTGGCTATTACAAATACTACATCTGTGAACATAGTTGAGCACATGTCCTTGTGGTATGAGTGAGTGTCTTTTGGATATATACCCAAAAGTGGTGTTGCTGGGTCTTGAGGTAGGTTGTTCCCTGATTTTCTGAGAAATCGCCATACTGATTTCCAAAGCAGCTGTACAAGTTTACACTCCACCAGCAATGGTGGAATGTTCCCCTTACCCCACAACCTTTCCAGCTTAAGTTCTCGTCAGTGTTTTTTATCTTGGCCATTCTGACAGGTATATTTCTCTAATCTGATTATAGTCATCCAAACCTCTAATAAGTTGTCCAAGTAGTAGTTAGTAGAAGTGTTATTTATTTCTTTTCAGACTTAGCAAAGTATCTCTCAGTATGACTTTGACTCTGGCTTTAAGTTTCCATGGCATTTTATGGCACACCCATCCTTCTCTCTGGGTGACTGGCTCAATCCTAGCATGCTTTCATCTCCATGGAGGGCTGCTATGATTGAGCTTCAGCACTCCAGGTAGGGACCAACTAACACCGAGACCCTTGTTGGATAAAATTTATTTTATGTGGTTTCTCTTTTTTTTTTTCAGTAGTATTTATTTATTTATTTATTTATTTATTTAAGATTTCTGTCTCTTCCCCACCACCGCCTCCCATTTCCCTCCCCCTCCCCCAATCTAGTCCCTCTCCCTCATCAGCCCAAAGAGCAATCAGGGTTCCCTGCCCTGTGGGAAGTCCAAGGAACCCCCACCTCCATCCAGGTCTAGTAAGTTGAGCATCCAAACTGCCTAGGCTCCCACAAAGTCAGGGTGTGCAGTAGGATCAGAAACCCATTGCCATTGTTCTTGGGTTCTCAGTAGTCCTCATTGTCCGCTATGTTCAGCGAGTCCGGTTTTATCCCAGGCTTTTTCAGACCCAGGCCAGCTGGCCTTGGTGAGTTCCCGATAGAACATCCCCATTCTCTCGGTGTGTGGGTGCACCCCTCACGGTCCTGAGTTCCTTGCTCGTGCTCTCTCTCCTTCTGCTCCTGATTTGGACCTTGAGATTTCTGTCCGGTGCTCCAATGTGGGTCTCTGTCTCTGTCTCCTTTCATCGCCTGATGAAGGTTAATATTCAGGAGGATGCCTTATGTTTTTCTTTGGATTCTCCTTCTTATTTAGCTTCTCTAGGATCACTAATTATAGGCTCAATGTCCTTTATTTATGGCTAGAAACCAAATATGAGTGAGTACATCCCATGTTCCTCTTTTTGGGTCTGGCTTACCTCACTCAGGATAGTGTTTTCTATTTCCATCCATTTGCATGCAAAATTTAAGAAGTCCTTGTTTTTTACTGCTGAGTAGTACTCTAATATGTATATATTCCATACTTCTTCATCCATTCTTCCATTGAAGGGCATCTAGGTTGTTTCCAGGTTCTGGCTATTACAAACAATGCTGCTATGAACATAGTAGAGCATATACTTTTGTTGTATGATAAGGCCTCTCTTGGGTATATTCCCAAGAGTGGTATTGCTGGGTCCAGGGGTAGGTTGATCCCGAATTTCCTGAGAAACTGCCACATTTGCTTTTCAAAGTGGTTGCACAAGTTTGCATTCCCACCAGCAATGGATGAGTGTACCCCTTTCTCCACAACCTCTCCAGCAAAGGCTATCATTGGTGTTTTTGATTTTAGCCATTCTGACAGGTGTAAGATGGTATCTTAAAAGTTGTCTTGATTTGCATTTCCCTGATCGCTAAGGAAGTTGAGCATGACCTTAAGTGTCTTTTGGCCATTTGAACTTCTTCTGTTGAGAATTCTCTGTTCAGCTCAGTGCCCCATTTTATAATTGGGTTGATTAGCCTTTTACGGTCTAGTTTCTTGAGTTCTTTATATATTTTGGAGATCAGACCTTTGTCATTTGCGAGGTTGGTGAAGATCTTCTCCCAGTCAGTGGGTTGCCTTTTTGTCTTAGTGACAGTGTCCTTTGCTTTACAGAAGCTTCTCTGTTTCAGGAGGTCCCATTTATTCAATGAGGCCCTTAATGTCTGTGCTGCTGGGGTTATATGTAGGAAGTGGTCTCCTGTGCCCATGTGTTGTAGAGTACTTCCCACTTTCTCTTCTATCAGGTTTAGTGTGTTCGGACTGATATTGAGATCTTTATTGGACTTGAGTTTTGTGCATGGTGATAGATATGGATCTATTTTCATTCTTCTACAGACTGACATCCAGTTTTGCCAGCACAATTTGTTGAAGATGCTCTCTTTCTTCCATTGTATACTTTTAGCTCCTTTATCGAAAATCAGCTGTTCATAGGTTTGTGGGTTAAAGTCAGGGTCTTCTATACGATTCCATTGGTCGACTTCTCTGTTTTTATGCCAATACCAAGCTGTTTTCAATACTGTAGCTCTGTAATAGAGTTTGAAGTCAGGGATGGTAATGCCTCCAGACGATCCTTTATTGTATAAGATTGTTTTGGCTATCCTGGGTTTTTTGTTTTTCCATATAAAGTTGATTACTGCCTTCTCCAGATCTGTGAAGAATTTTGATGGGATTTTGATGGGGATTGCATTGAATCTATAGATTGCTTTTGGTAGAATTGCCATTTTTACTATGTTGATCCTCCCAATCCAAGAGCAAGGAAGATCCTTCCATTTTCTGGTATCCTCTTCAATTTCTTTCTTCAAAGGCTTAAAGTTCTTGTCAAATAGATCTTTCACTTCCTTGATCAGAGTTACCCCAAGATATTTTATGCTATTTGTGGCTATCGTGAAAGGTGATGCTTCTCTGATTTCCCTCTCTGTTTTCTTATCCTTAATGTATAGGAAGGCAACTGATTTTTTGGAGTTGATCTTGTATCCTGCCACATTACTAAAGGTGTTTATCAGCTGTAGGAGTTCTTTGGTAGAGTTTTTGAGGTCGCTTATGTATACTATCATAGTGGTTTCTCTTTTTAACCCTATGTTCTGTGTTAATAACACAGCTGGCTGGGGATGTAGGTCAGTATTAAAAGTGTTTGCCTCACACACATGAGGCTCCAGGTCTAACCCATGCATCACAGCACCAAAAAGAAGGAAGGAAATAGCTAGCAAGATAACCTTCCCAAATCTATTTCTAGCCTGGGGTCTAAGGGCCATAGCTTCCTTACTGTCTTGTCACTGTGGTTCACTTACAATTACTAGTCAGGCTGAGAGTTGCTTACAGTTACTTGTCAGGCTGAGAGTTGGTTCTTGGGCAGGGATGGGGGCAGTGCCCTCTGGAGTTTCACTTACGTGCTGTGAGTGAAGGAGCACCTTTATTAAATGGTCAGAGATGGAGGAGGGAGGAAAGCCTTTCTCTAACCGCAGGAAACTCCCAATGACTAATGACTAACTTCTTACCTTTGCTTTTTCTCATCCCATTCCCTTGACTCTCTGTGAGGATTTATTCTTAACTTTATACTAGAAAATGTAGACATTAAGTAAACTAATAAGTCATACAATTGATTCAAAATAAAATTTAAGTGCAAAATCCAGGTATTTGAACTGGTGTGTGTGGTGGTGTACACCAGGAGGCAGAGGCAGGCGGATCTCTGAGTTCGAGGCCAGCCTGGTCTACAAAGTGAGTTCCAGGACAGCCAGGGCTACACAGAGAAACCCTGTCTTGAGAAAACAAAACAAACAAAACTTGAGGTGCATGGACTCCAAGGCCTGCTTTTCCTTTGCTTTTGAGTTGTTTTCCAGGAGGCGTGCTGTCACCCTTCTCACTGGCAAAGTTGGGTTTTCGGGGGGGGGGGTTGAGGGTTTTTTGTTGGGGGGCTCTTCTTGTTTTTAGGTTTATTTTATATGTATGAGTGTTTTGCTTGCATGTATGTTATATACGCCACATACCTAATGCCCTCAGAGCCTATAAGAGGGCATTGGATCCCCTGGAACTGAAGTTACAGACGATTGTGAGTCATTATATGGGTGCTGGGAATTAAACCAGGATCCTCTCTAGCCCCCTCTGACTGGTAGATTAACCAAACTTCAATTTGTGACAGTATTTTCCCTTTAAGATAAGCCATATCGGCCAGGTGGTAGTGGTCTACACCTTTAATCCCAGCACTCAGAAGACAGAGGCAGGCAGATCTCTGTGAGTTCGAGGCCAGACCAACCTGATCTACAATGGAAGTTCCAGGACAGCTAGAGCTACACACAGAAAAAAACTTTGTCTTAAAAAGCAAAAAAAAAAAAAAAAAAAAAAGACAGGCCAGACATGAGTATGAGTATTTCCCCAGAATAAAGGTCAAGACCATTTACCTTCGATCACAAATAGTATGATTGCTGTATGCCAGCTGCAGTCTAGATGCTTGGAGTAGTGAGCATAACACATTCCTACCCTCATAGAGCGTGTGTTTAGGTGAGAAGAAAAACACATAATATAATATAAATTCATTATATATATGAATATAAATTCATAAGATTAAAAGTAAAGCCACTGCAAGAAGTAGCGCATGAGAGAGGGGATGGAGTGCTCAGCTGTTACTTTACCTTGTGCCGTCCAGCTGTGAGCCTGCGGTGGAGGGATAGCCATGTGGACTTTTAGGTAAAGAGCGTTCTCAGCAGCAGCAGCAGCTGGTACACATGTCCTGGAGCAGAAGCAAACCTGCTGTGTTTGAGGGGTGACAGGAGGCCAGTGATCGGAGGGGCCAGATCTCTTAGGCCTAACAACCTGGCCCAGAACCAGTTATATTCTGGAAGGAACATGGAGCTGCCGTAGGGTTTCTAATCTGGCTCAGTCTTAGTATGATGACTTTTTCTTTAAAAGGGGTCGCTCTAGATAACATGTGGAAATTAGGCTTGGTTCTGCCATTACTGCTAGGTAGACCCCATATTTGCCACATCAGGGTTCAAGTGCCATCTCTCTCTTTTCTTTGAATCCTTCACAGCATAAGGTAAATACTAAGTTAAATGATCCAGAAAAGATGCTGCTCAGAGGGATTTTGAAAGTTGAATTATTAGTGTTAGATGGTGGTGTCACAGAACATGTAAAACAAAGTTTAAAGTACAAAAAACTCATGATTGCTGTGAGATCAACTTTGTAATAGGATCCTGTCTCAAAGAAAACAACAATCTCAGCCAATAATTAGAACCAGCGTGTTCATTTATTATTTAGCAAGTATATACTGAATACATGGCCTGCTCTGTACCAACTTCTAAATGATTGAAGAAAAAGCATTGAATAACATCTTGCCTCTGTGGAGTTTATATTCTTGTGTGGGAGATGGATAATAAATAAGTTAACAGTTATTGTCTGTGTTGTATTGAATGAAAAAAGTAAGATAAGGATGTTGAGAACAACCTTTTAACTGAAATGATCAAAAAGATATTTTTGTGGATATAATACTTGGGGACAAAGCTAAGTGAAAGAAATAGCAAGCTGAGTACTGTATATTCACAGAGAATGATCAAGCAGGGATGTAGCTCAGTGGCAGAACACTAGTCTAGAATGAATGCACAAGGGCCTAGGTTGAGTCTCACCATTGCAAAGAAGGAAAACAAAACAAAACAGAATGGCAAATGAGGAGCCCAAGAAGCTGTGGTGGGGCTGACAGCAGGTGTAGATCGGTACCTATAATCAAGCCTGAAGACCTGACTTGAATCGCTGGAGCCAGTCAGCCAGTCCTTGTACACATCCTCAGACCTCCACACACAGACCATGCAGGTGCCAATATATGCACAAAGAGATAAATAAGTATATCAATAAATACTTATGTTTTTGTTTGTTTGTTGGTTTGGTTTGGTTTTTCAAGATGGGGTTTCTCTGTAGCTTTGGAGCCTGTCTTGTCCTGGGACTCACTATGTAGACCAGGCTGGTTTCAAACTCATAGAGATCCGCCTGCCTCTGCCTCCTGAATGCTGGGATTAAAGGCGTGTGCCACCACCACCTAGCAAGTATAATTTTTTTTAAAAGATAAAGCTTGGTGACAGTAACAAAATGTCCAAGAAAGGAGGTAAGGATAGAGGAGGCAGTTCAGGTAAGACAGGGCTTTATGGGTTCTAAGAACTAGATTCTTATCTAAATAGAAATGAATAGCAAAATATATCTGATGGATATTTCTTTAAATATTAGCCTGGCTTTTGTATAAAGAAAACCCTTCTAGAGCTTGAGTAGGGGTAGGAACAGCAAGAGGCTCTTTGAGATGGTGAAGGTGGTGACGGGTTCAGTGCATAAGCAGTAGAGGTGATAGATAATTGATCTTTTGTAACCAAAATCTAGAGAAGAAATTCTCCATAAATCAAGTTAATGTTACAGTGTAACATTTATCCAGCTAGATTCTGTTGTCAGATTGCTTTCGAGGCAGGTTCTGACTCTGCAGGAGACTCCGATGTCTACCTGATAGCTTTGTGATCAAACTTTAGAGTAATTCCTCCTACTTGGGGGTGGAGGTAGGATGAGGTTGAGGCCTGCTTGAACTACACAGAGAGCTCAAGGCTCTTGTGGCCTGGGTGTACATGTAGTAAGATCCTCCAAATGGCTTGCCCAAAATTTACTTAGTTTTTTTTTTCCCTCTTTGGGTAGGAATTTTTGGTTTTGCCTAACTTTGAGATATTACTTGCTGTGTATTTTAGGAAAGAATAGCTCATGAAAAAATGTTAGCCATTGCCGGGCGGTGGTGGCGCACGCCTTTAATCCCAGCACTCGGGAGGCAGAGGCAGGCGGATCTCTGTGAGTTCGAGACCAGCCTGGTCTACAAGAGCTAGTTCCAGGACAGGCTCCAAAACCACAGAGAAACCCTGTCTCGAAAAACCAAAAAAAAAAAAAAAAAAAAAAAAAAATGTTAGCCATTTAGAAAGCTGCACTTGTTTTCCTGAAAAATATGAATTCCATGAATCCCAGAAAGCCTGCGATAGGCTACTTAGAGGCCAGCTCTGCTTTTCACACGTTTCCTGTCTCACCTGAAGGCCTGTGCAATTATCGCTTCGCAGTTAGTGAGAAGCCACGACATACACATGCTTTCAAAACCTTTTTCCCACCAAAGAATTGTTTTACCTAGGCCTGCTGTTGATTCTGTTTTAAGGAACTGGAACCACAGCTGTGTTCCCCGGGGCAGGGGGCAAGGGGATGCTATGCATTGCTCAGAATCATGTAAGTTCAGTGTGTGCAGGCACACCACACTTACAAGGGCATGTGCCAGCACTGGAGGTGGTATCTGTACAACCGTTTTCCTGGTGCAGTGATAACTGAGTGCAGGTCCACAGCAAAGCCACCTTGGGCCTTCCGCCCCCTTTGGGAGTGGCGGCACCAGAGTTTGAACCCAACCCTGTATTTTACCACTGATCTCCTATCTCAAACCTAGCTGGTTGAACTTAAGAGCTATTCTTGTGCCAACCATACGGTAGGAAGCTCCTCTCAAGGGAGTGTATGACCAAAAGGGCATCTTCGTAGTGAGGACATTGACCCTCCCCGGAAAGTGGTAGAGATAAGTTAACCAAATGCCTCTTTAAACCTCCTTTAAATTGACCATCAAGGTACTCTGCCTTTATCTGAGCCATTCCTGTGCTTTCATATGCCATCCCTTCTCACCACGGGCCATTTTCTTATGTTCATAGACAGTTGCCCTTTCCTTGATCCCACCATTCTTCCCAAGGTGTACTTCCTAAGTTGGTAGATTCTCAGTATCATGCTGGCAGCTCTTTGCTCCCAGTCACCAAGATTGCTTTTCCTCTGGAAGATGGATGATATGAAACAATAAAGTTCTGAACTACCTAACATCTCATCTCAATGTAAAATACGTGTGTTACCAAGGAGCTGTACGCCTTGGCCATCAGTGGTTATACCCTCTATGTGGTGTTTTCAAAGGCTAAAGGATTTATATTTTGTATATTCTTAACTTGCTTCAGTTATTTTTTAGCTCGTTCATATCATTTACTTATAAATATTTAATCTGTGGTACTAGGGTTCAAATCCAGTGTTTTATACATGCTGGGCAAAAACAGTCCACTAAGCTACATATCAAACCTCTATTATTGTTGTTGTTGTTGTTATTGTTCTCATTATTCTCTCCTACAATATATCCCAGCCATAGCCTCCCTCCCCCCACTCCTCCCCATCCCCTCACCTCCCCTCTCTCCCAATATTATTATTACTACTATTTCAGCTTCTTTTTCTTCTTCCTTTTCTTTTCTTTTTTTTTGTTTTTTGTTTTCTTTTTTTATGTGTTACATAAACCAACTGGAGCTGATTTACTTAGTCATATTCTTTTTTTTTGATGTTTCTTTGCTATTATAAATAATGCTAGAATGATCATTCTTTCTTTGTTTTTGCTTTTGTTTATTGAGGCAGTTTTATTATAGCCCAGGTTGGCCTTGAACTCTTGATTCTCCTGCCTTCCCCCACCAAGTGCTGGGATTAAGGACATGCACCACTATACCTGTCTTAGACTAAACTTTCTTAGGCACCTAAATTCTTGACTTGAATAAGTATTTGTTTTAGAAGTCTAAAAATTAAATTAATTGATAAAAATTAAGTATCTATAACATTTGGTAGTTATTGCTAAATTGCTCTTCAGTATGATTGAATTATTTTATGAAACTTATATCTCAAACTTTACATTTTCAAGAAATGATTATCCTGACCATGAATAAATGTGATTCTGAATGTACTAAAATATAATTCTTTGTCTTTTTGCACCATTAGATTGCCCTTTCCTTAGCGAGAGGGACCATTATTTTCTAAACATTAATCGAGCACCCCATTGTATGTCTAGAGAGAATTTGGAGATTTAAAAATGCAAATATAGCTGGGCGGTGGTGGTGCACGCCTTTAATCCCAGCACTTGGAAGGCAGAGGCAGGTGGATCTCAGTGAGTTCGAGGCCAGCCTGGTCTACAAAGCAAGTTTCAGGACAACCAGAACTGTTACACAGAGAAACCCTGTTTTGAAAAGAGAGAGAGAGAGAGAGAGAGAGAGAGAGAGAGAAAGATAACCATCTCTATGCAAAGATTGCTCACATTCTTCTCTCAGTGTTTGTCCTTTTCTACGGTGCCTAGAATTACTATGTAACTGTTTCTCTTTGTCTGAGGACTAGTATTTTAGCAGAACTTTTCATTTTTACCAGATGAATTGATGGGGTAGTTTTGGAATATGGACTTCCTTTCTGTTTCAGCCATTGCTTATTGAAGAAGGACGTAGTTGTGCTAAGTCTGCACACCCTGTGACTGTCGTTTGATTGTGCTGATAATAAACTTACCGTCTTTTCTTTTGTCCTCTGAGTATACAATGTACAGAAGTGGAGAGAGGGTGAGCCATTGGCGCTTTACCACTAGCGTTCCTCTAAAAGCCACCTCACACTCGCTCTTAGGACACAGAGCTTCTGTCACTCTAGGATAAGCCAGCCTCCTGAGAAGGTGCAGCTGGGAATGTGGGACATGAGGGCAGAGTCTTGATCCCCAGCATGCTATGTTTAGGACGTTCGGCCCTCTCCAGCTAATCCCACTTGGCTCTGATCTTGTTCTTTTCCGTCTCTTCAGCACTTATGTATTCAGTTTGCACCATATTAATCTGCACTTGTTTGCATGTCGCTTTGCGTTTTCTTCTCACGAATGTATTGTTTTGTGTCCCCAACTAAAATATGAGATTTTTGAAGGCAGAAACCATGCCTTTGGTTTCTTTTGTATTTCCCATAGCACCTTTTACTGTGCTCAGCAAAGAGTGGGCGTACAGTATATGTTGTGGAATGACATCCTGAGTGATCCCTCCCTGGCTGGGCCTAAGATTAAATTCCCTGACCTGGAACAGTCCTAACCACCCCAGGACAGGTATTCTCCATCTGGCATGTTGGTTGCTTCTTTCGACTTGCTATTTGAAATGGCTCCCTTCAACATCTTTCTGTCTCCGGTGTCGGGGACTTGCCTCAGCTGATGATGTTCTTACTGTATGTGTTCCAGGCAAGCCTGCGGACACCAGAACTGACCTGGGAGAGAGTAAGATCTCAAGTTGACCATGTGATATGGCCTGATGGCAAGAGGATAGTACTGCTGGCAGAGGTAAGCCTGAAGCTGACAAAGAGACATCCGAGACTGCAGTTCCCGGCTCCCTCCTCTTCATGTTCCCTGATCCTTTCAACTCTGTCTCTTAAGCACAAGTTTAGCTACTTTACCAATGGATTTTACTTCCAATTGTGAAAAGTCTTTTCATTCAGCAATTAAGAGACTATTTTGGTTCTTTACTTTTCACCAATTATCCTGTCTCTCCATGTCACTCTCTAGGCTGAGTCAGATAATGACTATTACTGTGGAAGGAATTAGCAGAAGGAATCAGTGCCACTTTGAGTGATGCTCACCGAGAGATAATGTCATTTGTGGGGTGGTTTAATCAGTAAGCAAAGTATGTGTTCCTGGCTGTAGCTCAGACTGTCTTTGGTAAGCTTTGGGAAAGTCGTGTCTTTGCTGATAACGTCTCTATTTTAGTGTCTTCTGAACTGATGAACTGAGCCAGCTGTGTAGAAGGTACCCAGCTTATCCTCTTAGTTGGTTGCTGGATGGATAGTTCCACATTCTGCTTGATCTGGCTCACACATATTCCTATTTTTCCCCTGTGCTAGGAATTGAATTCATGGCTCACACATGTACACATGCTAAGCAAGAGCTCCATCACTGAGCGATATTCCCAGTCCTTTTGGGAGTGGGGAGTTGGTCATGTGCATGTTTTCTCTTGTAGAGTCAGAGGACGACTTGCAGAAGTCAGTTCTCTCCTCCATGTGGGGCCTCGGGGACCAAACTCTGGTGTCAGCTTGGCAGGTAGCAGGTACCTTTACCTGCTGAGCATTCTCACTGGCACTAACACTCAGTCTCAACTTTCATCCCTTGTAGCCTTTATGTTATTCTCTGGCCGCTTTTCCTATCGTGAAGGGTTTACCCTCATAGCCCAGTGTTCCTGGGTACTGGGAGTACTTCTTGTTTCCATGAAGCTTTCTCTTTTAAGGGAAGGGCCTGAACAATAAAGCGTTTTGGTTTCCTTCCTTCAGTTTTCTTTCTTACGTTAGATAAACTGAGTGTGAAAAAGTAAACAATTTCATCTCCTTATGCAGAGCACACAGACCAGCTTTGTTTGTCTTTACTCTTTGACCTTCTGCCCTCACTTAGTTAACATCCTTTAAATACTTTAGGGCATGTCTGGGAAGGCGTGTGTATGGCCAGGAGAAGAACAGGTTGTTAAGTGTTTATTAATAGCCTTGCCGTCAGCCCCATCTGGCAGCATCTCTAAACTGCCCTGGGAGGTTCCTCTTAGCAATTTTGGTGATAAAAACAGGCACTAAAGGTGCTTTGGGCTATAAACAGTAGTCAAGCTTCCTAGGAAATAAAGCAAGAAAGGACAGCATGGGACAGGTGTTAATTCTTTTACTATCTTTATTTTCCACTCAGAATTCAAGACTATCCACCTTTGGGTCACAGACATAAACTGAGAAGCACAAAAATCATCACAGCTTCATAAATCCATAGTTGTCTCCTTCTCAGCCTGGAGATTGCCGCTCACCTTAACTGTCTCCTTTTCTAAGACAATCTAAGGAGTGCCAACTCTTGGAAGGATGTTTTGCTGTAGAGAATGGGGAATTCACACAATCCTCAGTGGTGTATGACTGCCTTTATTCCTTTTATAGTCCCAGAAATAGTTTAGGTAAAACGTTTATCAAATTTTTAGTGCTTTCATTTGGATACCAATTAATTTCAAAGAAGACATACAAATGGCCAACAGACAAAGGGTAATGCACAGCATCACTAATCACCAGGAAGGAAAATTAAAGCCACAGGGAGGTATGGCCTCATTCCAATAAAAATCACCATTATCAAAGAGATAAAAGACAACAAATTATGAAAAACAATATGAGTTTCTCAAAAACTTAACAACAGAACTACTATGTGTTCCAGTAATCCTACTGTTACATATCTAGAGAAAACCAAGTCGGTGTGTCAGGCACCTACTCGCCCTTCTTCATTGCAGGCTGTTATGTCAGCCAAGTGGGGCTGGCTAGAGGAAATGTGGCCCATCCACAAATGCATTCTCCTCTACCATAAAAATAAACTCTTGTCATTTGTTATTGTGAGGTAATGTGAAGTGAAACCAGCCAGACACAGAAAGACAAGTAACGCATACTCCCACTCACGTGTCCTCTAAAAACATTGGTTATGGGGCCAGAAGTGTTGGTGCGTGCCTGTAATCTTAGCACTTAAGAGATGGAGGCAGTAGGGGGAGGGAACGGGAACCGAAGAGGGTGGGGAAACTGGTTGGTATGTAAATAAATGAAAAAGTAATAAAAAAAGATGGAGGCAGGAGAGTTAGGATTTCAAGGACAGCCTTGGATACATAATAAGTTTTAGGCCAGTTTAGGCTACATAAGACTGTCTCCAAAAGGAAAGAAAAGGTTAAATATAGCATTGTTTATAATAGCAAATAAGTATAAATCAATAAGAGAATTCCTAAGTAAATCAGAATAACTCTGTTCAGTGGATTTATGAGCCTTGTATCCAATTTGTTCTAGTTAGCTTTGTGTCCTGTTCTCATAGAAGTTGTGATAGGAATAATTTTTGTAAGCCAGGCATAGCAGCACACCTCTGTTATCCCAACATTCAGGAGGCTGAGGCAGGAGAATTAAGACTTACAGGCCAACCTGTGATTACGTAGAAAGTCCCTGTCTCAAAAAACAAAAACAATGGTTACCAGAGGCTTGGAACTATGAGGTGGTGGGGTTGGGGAGAGGTTGCTCAGTGGATGCTGAGTTTCAGGTAGCTAGGGGTATAAAGAGTTCTGGCATACTATCACCTGTGTACTGTAACTAGACGTAACAGTTATGTGCTAGACATTTAAAAATGCTGGAAGAGAGAATTTAAAGAAATGATAAATGTTTGAGGAAATAGATGTGTGTACTCCTGCATTGAAACATTACATAGAACCTATAAGTATGTATAATTTTTGCTTTGATATAGCAATTAAAAACTAAATTTTAGATAAACATTTTTTTTCCTTTTTTTTTTGGGGGGGGGGGGTTTCAAGACAGAGTTTCTCTGTAGTTTTGGAGCCTGTCTGGAACTTGCTCTGTAGACCAGGCTGGCCTCGAACTCACAGAAATCCGCCTGCCTCTGCCTCCTGAGTGTTGGGATTAAAGGCGTGCACCACCACCGCCTAGCTAGATAAAAATTTTAAGACATTTAAAATATAGTGGCTCATGTCTTTAATTCCAGAACTTGGGAAGCAGAGGCAGGTGGATCTCTGTGTATTTGAGGCTAGCCTGGTCAACATAGCAAGTTTTAGGACCACCAAAGCTATGCAGAGAGACCCTGTCTCAAAACAAAAAGAATTAAAAGGATATCAATTAATTCCTTTTTGTTGTGTGCCTGCTATGTCTAGCAATCTCAGTTAGGAGAGAACTGGAAACTGGCAGTTGTTCTTACTTCACTCCTCAAGGCCAGCACTTTCCTAATGCCCGTTTGCCTTGCCTTCTGATCACTAGGGCCGCCTGCTGAACCTAAGCTGCTCCACGGTGCCTACATTTGTACTAATGCCCGTTTGCCTTGCCTTCTGATCACTAGGGCCGTCTGCTGAACCTAAGCTGCTCCACAGTGCCTACATTTGTGCTCTCGATCACTGCTACCACTCAGGTGAGCGCCACGGTGGAACAGTCTTGGGCTGGAGAGGGCTCACAGCTTTGGAAGGTGCGTCAGCATTCATGTCTCTGCTTTTCCAGGCTCTCGCCTTGATAGAGCTTTACAACGCTCCTGAGGGTCGCTATAAGCAAGATGTGTACCTGCTGCCCAAGAAGATGGGTAAGCTGCTCTTCCTTCCCTTTCTTACCAAAGTAGTTCACCGTCAGGATCTGAAAGAAGCTTGGACAGACACATGTTGGGGGAAAAAGAGAGCATCTTATCTTTATTTCATAAAATAAGAACTAGGATTCCAGACTCCATTTCTAGGTGATTTGTGTAATTTTCCACATAGGTTTTTCTAGGGAGGTTCTTGCATCTTGCTGTTATTTTGAATACCTGCTTGAGAATTATTTTATTATGCCCTATTGCATTGTATCACATTGTATATTTCGAGGAAGGGTCTCATGATGTAGTCAAGACTGGCATTCAACTCACACTTGTTTCCTGTCTGGGATTACAACATGTGCTGCCATGCCTAGCAATTGAATTTTAAAGATTTTCTTTTTTAAAGTAACATGTATGCAGAAATCTCTAAGGAGGAGAAAATAGTCCTTCCAAAAGAGCGCCTTTAATCCCAGCACTCGGGAGGCAGAGGCAGGCAGATCTCTGTGAATTCGAGACCAGCCTTGTCTACAGAGCTAGTTCCAGGACAGGCTCCAAAGCCACAGAGAAACCCTGTCTCAAAAAAAAAAAAAAATCAAAAGAGAATATCTCGACCTTTTGATATCTGGCTTATTCCAATTCTAAAATGGTAAAAGCCCCTTTTTTTAAGGGACACAACAAGTTCCTGTTAAGAGTTAATTATGGCCGGGTGGTGGTAGTGCACGTCTTTAATCCCAGTACTCAGGATTTAGGAGGCAGGGGCAAGTGGATCTCTGTGAATTCGAGTTCAGCCTGGTCTACAAAGAGCAGTACAGGATAGCCAGGGTTGTTACACAGAGAAACCCTGTCTCAAGAAAGAAAAGAGAGAGAGAGAGAGACAGGGAGAGAGAGAGAGAGAGAGAGAGGGGAGAGAGAGAGAGAGAGAGAGAGAGAGAGAGGGAGAGAGAGAGAGAGAGCGCTAATTATGTGGGCAATTGGCACAACAGAAACATAAAACTGTCTTAAATGTTTAAACATCCTGTCCCAAGCACCTAGGTGATACAAACTCAAGGAATAAGTCATCTTTTAGCTTTGCTTCAGTAACTGTTTAAGACGGTTTAGATGGGTCTGATGTAGTGGTCCACACCTTTAATCTCAGCCCTTGGGAGACAGAGGCAGGAGGATCTCTATAAGCTTGAGACCAGGATGGTCTACAGAGTGCGTTTCAGGACAGCTAAAGAAGAGAAACTAAACAAAAACAAATAAAACTATCATAGTTTGGAAGAGCATTTATATTCTCTTTGGCTGTATAATGAAGTTGAAAAGGTAGCTATTCAGAAGATGTAAAATCACACAGTTCTAGGCATTTTTTTTAAGTTATTTTCCCTAGTTCCCATGGATGTTAATTTTTCTAGAATGTAGAGGTATAGTATAGTATTTCTAGTATTTTCATAGCATAGTATAGACGTCAAAGCAGTACTAGCCATGGGAGCTTCCCATTTTTAAGGCCCATGCTATCATTATTTCTATCATTTCTTTTATATCATTATTTCTATCATTTCTTTTCTGAAGAAAAGCTTCAGGGTAGAAAGTTACTAGAAGAAATATTTGGCTTTTAAAGTCACCAAACTTGAAGCTAAAGGCAGCCACTCCTTAGATTTGAGGACCTACGAGCAAAAATCAAGCATTTATCAATCATGTCCAAGAACTAGAACGTGTCTTCCCACTTTTTAAGGCCTTACTTGAGGACGGGCAGATAGGAGGCAAGATGCTTATCCATGACTCGTGTGTCCTTTCAGATGAGTATGTGGCCAGCCTGCACCTGCCCACCTTCGATGCCCACCTGACGGAGCTGACGGATGAGCAGGCCAAGTACCTGGGACTCAACAAGAACGGGCCCTTCAAGCCTAATTACTACAGGTGCCATGGGCTTCCCAGAAGTCAGAGAAGGCTGGGCAGTGAAGGACTTCCTGCCGTACAGCTGATCCTTGCCCCTCCTACCACATATGCTTGTTTATGTGAAGTCAGAAAAATAACACATTTCCACCAGGTCTCCTACCTCAAAATACTCTGAGATCTTCTTTAAACCTTGCCGTCATCTCCCCCCCCCCACACACACACATACTTGCACATTTTTTTTTAAGTTTAAGCTACTGCTTTATTTTTTTAATATTTATTTATTTATTATGTATACAATATTCTGTCTGTATGCCTGAAGGCCAGAAGAGGGCGCCAGACCTCTTTACAGATGGTTGTGAGCCACCATGTGGTTGCTGGGAATTGAACTCAGGACCTTTGGAAGAGCAGGCAATGCTCTTAACCACTGAGCCATCTCTCCAGCCCATACTTGCACATTTTTATTTATTGTGTGTGTGTGTGTGTGTGTGTGTGTGTGTGTGTGTGTGGAGATGGGTGCACTGCACATGTTGCACATGTGGAAATCAGGTAACCCATGGGAGTAAGTTCTCCTTCTACCATGTGTGTCCTGGGGAGATTGTGAGGCTTCTCGCTGGCCCATGGCCTTCTTCACTGCTATGAGACAGAGCCACAGTTATCTGTCCTCATTATATATGCTAGAAAAGCCTTTGTCTCCCTGTCACACCTTTGGGCAGGCTCCTTCTGTTCCAGACCGACCAGCAGACAGCACCCGTTTCATCTTTCTTTTTTCCTCCAGGTATTAAGTTCCTGTAACGCAAGCCAGAAGACGATTTAAGGAATAGAACCAAGCCTTTTCTCCACTATTATCCAAGGAAGAACCCAGCAAGCTGCTTCTCCAATCAGAGCTCCCCGCCGTGCTCATCCTATATGTTAGGTTATTTATTTATTAAAATCTAGAATCCTGTGCCTGTAGCCTTGGCCCAGAGTGTGGTTACTACTCCTGGGGCCTGAGAGCCGCAGGGGACAGGCCGAGAAAGGGAAGAAATGGGTAACCATTCCTAGTGCATCATTCGCATCCTTGCCCATTGATGGAACTCTTAGTGATGGCCATTTTTCTTTCCAGGCTCAGGAGTTAGTTCAGGGATGCCAGACTCCTTCTTACTTAGGGTTTTCTGGAATAAATTTTCAGCAGCTGCCTTTCTCAAAACTTTGGTCCTTTCCCAGGTGAGGCCTTTTGGAAGCCACTGAATTAACAGGGCCTGAATTCTCAGTCTTGATAGTTACTATCACTGCCTTCTTTTATAAAAAGGCTAGTGAGGTAGGAGTGTTAAGGTCTTAAGCTACACCAAGAGCTTAGCTGTGCCTGTGTCTGTGCCTACCGGGATCTCTTTTCTTAACCAGAACTCTTTTCTGTCCCTGAATATTATGTCCATTTTAATGCTTCCTGGTTCCAAGAGTAGTGTGCCTCCATGATCCTAATACCTCTGCTATTGGTCAGGCATTTGTTTTGCTTTCTAACCCCACCAAACGCTGCTCAAGAAGTAAGGGATAAGCTCCACTGGGACCCAGAGTTTTGCTTCCTTGTCATTTAACTGGATTGTTTCCTGGGAAGCCCCATCTAGACTGGCACTGTTTCAGAAAAGGAGGCCTCACGTGGATAGGGCTTCCTGAAACTCCTGCTGCTGTCTGAAACCACTTCTGGACTGAGCTGACAAAGATGTTTACTAGAGATTTGAAGCTTGAGACTTTGGAATGGGATCCAACTTGGCATCCTAAAGAAGCAAGTCTGTTTTCCAGGAAAGACTTTACAGCCTGGCTGCAGAAGACAGGTGACTGTCATTTGTATCCAGATGATGGAAGCTAGTTTGAGGGCTGGGGGTATATATAGCTCAGAGGTAAAGCACTTGCCTGGCATGTACAAGGCTCTAGGCTCAGGCACTGGATACTAGGGAAGGGGCGGGAGCTAACTTGATCCTTATCAGACAGACATTCATCCCTTTGGCTGTTGCCGTTGTTGAAAGTGAGATCTGCCATCTGATATCTCCTCTTTCTTTGCTGCTGCTGTATGTATCTTTATGATCTGGCCTCTTCTGTTTAAGGATTCTATTTCAGAGAGTTTCTTAAGTATTATAACATAGCTAGTAATGTAAACAGTGTGAAGTTTCTCATTTCACCCAAGCTTTAAATTTCCTTTGGAGATGGACTTGGTTTCAAGGTTCCATTGGGATCAGTTGTTTTCAAAAATGAAAACCTGGAGTAGCCCTAGGAATCCTGGGTTAAATGAGATCCTCTCGTGCATCGTATTTTAGTCTCCTGTTTGTTTCCCATGTGTTTCCTATATTCTGCTTCAAAGTCTCCAGACCAAGGCCATTCAAACAGGAGACACACAGAATCACTAAAGCCTTTATCTAGATCTTTTCCCCTGCCTCCGCCATCTCCACCATCCCTTGGTCTTGTGTATGCCCTGGAAGCTGGTCTGGAAGTGTCCTTATTGTTGAAGATAGGGAAACAGAACTGGGGCAGGTGGCTGTCTGCCTTATTAGATGGTCTACAGGCTCAGCCCAGGGCATCATCTGTAGCTATATTATTTTTTATAAGGACCATAGGGGCTGAAGATTCCACAAAGATACTCAATTCTGTTTGCCTCATCCTGATTTTTGTATTAGCTAATTGTATCACTCTCCCACTACCCCCTTTGTGTTGTTGTTTTTGTTGGGGTTTGTTGTTGTTTTGAAATAGTCTCACTCTGTAACCCTGCCTGGCCTCAAACTCATGGCAGTCATGTCTTGGCTTCCTGAGGCATGTGCTACCAGGCCTGGCTGGCTCTTAAGTTAGATCTCTTCAGCAAAAGATTCAGATATCTGTGCCTCATCTTACATCCAGGGCAGATTCCATTAGGCAGGGATCTGGACTTAACTTTTTGTATTCACGGGCCCCAAATCATAACCTGCTGATTTTCAGCAAAGCCTTGCTCTCTACAGAGCTTCCAGTGGCTGGTACTTACAGAGTACACTCTGTCAAACCATAGTGAAGAGATCCATTACAAATGGAAAGGGAGCCAGCCGCATGGGTTTCTAAGTTAGGTGTACTGTGTCTGCCATGGTAAGGTAGACCGCTGTGTCATCAACCATGAAGAAAGCAACCAGAAGTAGGGATATAAGTCAGTGGTAGAACACTCGAGCAGCCTGTGCCCGGGCCCTGGGTTGAATCCCTGGTACAGGGGGATTGTGGGGAATGCGGAAGAAAGAGAGAAGGTAGCTCAGGACTCCTATCTAGGTTCTGTCCTGTTAAAACCAAATCACTGTTCTCTCTAACCTAAGAATCAGAGCAAATCTCTTCTTATTCCAACTCCTGCTCTTAGATGCATCCTAGCTACCAGGAGGCCAGGAAAAGAAGGCTGATTAGCTCTAGGTACGTGGCCCTGGGTGGGGATAACGGAATTTATCCACAAGGAAATGTGTGCTACTTCAAGGTCTTCTTGTTTCCTTTTTCCTGTTAAACAGAATGCCTCTAGTCCTGTTCCTCTGCCTCCTCCTTCTCCCTCCCCACGTCCCTTCCGTGAGAGCACGGCTCCCTGTGGCCACACACTCCTGCAAAGCTTTTCTGCTGCTTGGCTTTCCTCTGAACAGATCTGAAATTGCTGCTCCTATGGTTTCGTCAGAATTAACTTCGTCATGGTTTTAAAAAAAATCAGAGTGCATTGTTGCATTAAGATTTTTTAATAAAGGAAAATTATGGAAAGAAAATAGGTAACACCAGCAAATTATATATTGACAAGTCTAAACTATATATACATATATATATAAATACATATCTATATGAATAATCATCTAGTTCTTCCTGTCATCTCACTGAAAGGAGCAAGGCCTCCAAGGATCACCAATTCTGAGAAGCTCTTGGAAATTTTATGTCTAAGTGATTGTATTAGATCAGCAATAATGACTATGTAATCTCAAAAAATAAATAAAATATTCTTAAAACTGATCTGTGTCCTGAGACTAACACTTGCTTCTGTGAACTAGGAATTCAGAGGTGAGAGGTATGTGGGCACCAGATGAATAAGGTCACCTGCCATAGGACAAAGATGTGAGAAGTTGATGCCATAACTAGCAGGCATGTTTGCGTGACCATTACCCTGAGACCCTGCTAGCCGTTATCTTGTCCCTCCCCCACCAGCCCACCTTGACACACACCTCAGAACCACCACTTTGAGATGAGGACTGTGAGGTTAATTAAGATGTTTTTTTTAAAAAAAAAAAAAAAAAACTAGGTGGCCGGAGAGATGGCTCAGTGGTTAAGAGCACTGGCTGCTCTTCCAGAGGTCCTGAGTTCAATTCCCAGCAACCACATGGTGGCTCACAGCCATGCGTAATGAGATCTGGTGCCCTCTTCTGGCGTGCAGGCATACATGGAGGCAGAATGTTGTATACATAATAGATAAATAAATAAATAAATTTTTAAAAACTCATTAAAAAAAACTAAACTAAAGCATGGACCTAGGTCACCAGTGCCACTGTGCTGCCCTTCAAAAGATCTAAACACCCAGAACTGAACAATATTCATCCAAAGTGTGTGTGGGGGGGGGTCAGATATCTCTAAAATCAGTAACTAGAATATGAACAGTTGCCTATTCTTTCTCAGCCATTATTAGTAGGGTAATTTTCTTATAGTGTACTTAGTTGTAAACTGTGTAATGCTTTATGTTAAAGTTTTATTAGCCCACTGTATTAAAAATGCTGCTTAAAGTAGGACTGGAAAAAAGACTCCGTGGTTAACAGCATTGGGGTTCAGGGGACTCGGGTTCAATTCCCAGCACCCATATATTGGCTCACAAGCATCTGTAGCTCCAGTTCCTGTTGATCCAGCACCCTCTGCTGGCACTGCATGCACACGGTGCCCAGACACTTGCAGGTAATATACAGAAGAGAAGAGAATTACTGCTTAGAGATATTGGTGCACACACTATTTACTAACCTTCCTTTTAGGTCCCAGACTAGGGTCCTATAGCCTCTGGTGCATTGTGTGCCACGTGGACTTCTTTATTGTCCTGTCTACCTAGTAGCCCCCAGAAACGAGGGAATTAAAGACTTCCTGCATCTTATATTTAAGCTGTCTTAGTGCTAGGTACTGTCTATTTAATGAACTATTTTACTTTTATGAATTTGAGTACTTAGATGGAGAAAGGAGTTTGTTTCATCTCTAATTATTCATGTTTGCATCATCAACCCTCCCTCTGTCAGAAGCCTGAGTTTGGAAGTAAAGCTTCGGAACAAGGGAACTTGGTAGTATAGTGGGGTGGGAGAGGTGCTGCTGTTTTTAAGATTTTATTTTATTTCTGTATCTGTGTGTGGGTAAGTGACTGTGAGTTCTGGTGCCTGTGGAAGCCACACAGGTGGTTGTGAGCTGCCTGGTGTGGGTGCTGGAAACTGAACTCAGTTCTCTGGGAGAGCAGTGAGTGTGTGCTCTTAGCCACTAGCCGTCCCTAGCCCTGGAATCACAGATGTTAAGATACTGACAGCATCTCAGGAAATGGAAAGGCACATGGCCAGCCTGACAAATTATCTCTCCAGTTCACTTGTGGGTGCTTCTGTGGCCATTGGTGTTCACAACTGTCACTCATTTGTTAACAAAAGCTGAATGGCCTACAGTTTTCAGTTGATTCAAGTTTCCCGTGACCCAGTTTTTCCGCAGACACTTCACGACGAGTTCTGAGCATCTATCTGGGCTTATGTTGAGCAGATAGATGCGTGATCTTTGCTGATTTCCAGCCCACTAAGCAGAGATCACCTTCTGATTCTTTGCAATCTTCAAATTTTTCACCCATTTCTGAAAGCAAAACCAGATGGAGCTCTAAGATCGGCCTTTAGATAGGAGCCAGAGGAGACTGCCTCAGCCCCACTCCCAAGGGATCAGTCTGCCCTTTGCCTTGGGGGTAAGCAGAAAAAGGAAGAAAGCCTCGGAACTAGTGTCTATGAGGATTTTACTGATCGACTAGGCTCATTGGAGAATCATCTCTGACTGTCAGTTCTGGAGCTCTGGCTGCGTAAGAAGAGAGGTACAGAAGAGGTAGATAGGAACTCTTTTTTAGTAAGAAATCCAATGGGCTATGCTGTGGCAAGTCTGTTACACTAAAGCAGGGATAAGCAAAGTGTGGGTTGTGAATCTTAATGTAGATTGCACATTTTTTCAGAATTTAACAAATTATGCCCAAAAAAAATTTCAAAATCAAATAGTTTGTGCCTTGGAGCCGAAGATTTTCTTGGAAATTCACATGAGTTTATTTGCAAAGTCAAGGTATTTCAAAGGGAGATTTTGCTTCCCAGGGGACATATTGCAATGTTTAAAAACATTTTTGGTTGTACTAACTAAGGGAAGTACTCCTGGCATATTTCAGGGGCAGCCCAAAGTTCTGCTGAACAGCTTAAAATGTAGGGGACACTTCCCCATAATAAATTATTTTTCTGTACAAAATGTCAACAGCACATAGATTGTGAATCCCCATATTAAACACAGAAACGTGGCAAGCAAAAGCCAGTGAAAAACCAGGTGTGGTGCACATCTGTAACCCCAGCACTCTGAACAGGAAGGTCAGGAGTTCAAGGTCATCCTCAGTTAAACCATATTTGAGACCAGCCTACTCAAAAAAAAAAAAAGCACAATGAGGTTGACCCTCCAAAGGAACTACACTCACAGTGGAGTGGGAGTGGGAATAGAAGACTGGGGGGGGGGTGCTAGTGAGATGCTGGGGACCAGGAAAGATATCCAGAAATTTCCAAGAAACGAAGTCTCTATCAGTGCTCCTCCTGCCACCCTGCCAACTAACAGAAAGGTAAGGTAGAAAGAGAGCTGAGGGTTCCGAGAAGGCTCACTGGGTTAAGAGCACAGGCTGCTCTTGCAGAGGACCTGAGTTCAATTCCCAGGGTCAAGATGGCAGCTCCCAACTCCAGTCCCAGGAGATCCAACTCCCTCCGCTTGCCTCTTGTGGGCACCAGGAAGGCATGTGGTGCACAGATATACATAATAGGCAAAACACTCATATACATAAATAATATATTTTTAAAAACAAATGGGTTAAGATGTGTATGTTGTCTCATGTCTGTAATCCCAATACTCAAGAGAGTGAAAGCAGGATGGCCACACTAGACTCCATTGTCTATCCTGGGCTACAATATGAGACCCTGTCTGAAAAGAATGGGATCGTCCCTAAGATATAGGAAAGGAGGGATAAAAGCATTGTTTGAGGAGAATACAAATACCACAGTTTGGGATCTCAGCAACATGCTTAAAGTAAGGAGGGTCAAAAAAAAAAGTCTTTCTAGAGGAAAAAGGGTCGTAAGTGGAATCTTCAAGAGCAGTAGCTGTGCTGGCTAGCTTTGTGTGAACTGGACAGAAAGCTAGAGTCGTTTTGGAAGACTGAACCTCAACTGAGAAAAAGCCCCCAGCAGATTGACCTGTGGACAAGCTTATGGGGCCATTTCTTTATTGGTAGTTGCTGTGGGCGGGGCTCGCTCACTGTGGGCGGGGCTCGCTCACTGTGGGCATGAACACCACTGAGCAAGTGGTTCTGAGTTGTATAAAAAAGCAGGCTGAGCAGGTTGTGAGGAACACATCAGTAAGCAGCATTCCTCCACGGTTTTCCCTTTCCGCTCCTGCTCTGGCTCCCCTCAGTAATGGACTGTAAGCTGTCAGATGGCATAAATCCTCCCCTACCCAAGTTGCTTCTGGTCATGGTTTTATCGCAGTAATTGAAACGCCAAGACTATAAAACCAAGAGAATGGGTTTCTTCCACAGAGCAGCACACTTACAACACTAAGACTCAATGTAATACTTTGGGAACCCCATGGCGTTCTCTGTGCTTACAAGTTTCCTCGTCAGTAAAAAACGGATTCATGAAAATAGCCTGTTAGGAAAAAGGTGTTGTACTTGGGGGGAAAAAAACTAAAAACCAAAAACCAAACCAACTAAACAAACAAACAAACAAAACATCTAATGCGGTGCTTAGCAGGGCCCCCAATTCAATGATTCCTTCACCGCCCATGGTCTTCCCAAAGCAAAAGGTTAGGATAGCAATTTGTTCCTTCCCCTTCGCTTTAGCCTTTGTCAAACCAGATCTGCCTATCTAATTCAGGAGAGGGCAGTACTCACAGTCTTCAACTCTCCGTTACCTTGAGCAATTAGGGTGCAGGTTTTTTATCTTTCTTAATTTAAATATTTATTGTTTGTATGTGTGGGAATGGGGGGACACCGCGGAGTACTTGTGGAGGTCTAAGGACAACTTTCAGCAATCCCTTTTCTTCTTCCACCATATGGGGACCCTGGGATCGAACTCAAAACCTTAGGCTTAGATTAGAAGCGTTTTTACCCACTGAGCCTTCTTGCCTGCCCAGAGATTGCTCTAGAGAGGGGAAAGAAATAGCAGTGGGTGAGGGTAGGTGCTTGCTACTTATTCGCACCAAGAGAAAGGTGCTTGCAAAGCTGGGGACAGATGACAGGGAGCAGCACCTCGAGGGCGGCAAGGATTTCAGTGACATCCCTCCCCTCAACTCCCTTTCTCCCGGCTTCCAGAAAGGATAAGTTAGTGGTGTGGTGGCTCAGGCTATTCCAAAAGGCCAAGCCCTTCTCTGCGACAAAGAGGGATATGAGAGGCGTGCAGCAGCCAGGATTGGGGGGGTCCCGGTCTGTGGAACCGTAGACTGCAGTGGAACTGGGGCTAGGGCTGGCAGGCAAAGGCCGCTACGTGGGACCCGACAGCGCTGAAAGGAGCAGGCAGTTCGGAGGTAAGCCGCCCGAGCTCAGGATCCAGAATTCGAGAGGCGGAGCCAGGAGCCAACCTCCTGCAAAGTGCAGTAAAAAAGCCTGGGGTGTGAGGGGAAAATATTCCTTGAAAGAGCCCCAACCTCGGCCTGGCTGAACAGCCAATCGCAACACGGGGCGGGGCCTCATGGAGTAGTCACAGCCAATAGAAGCGGAGGGGGCGGGGCCTGGGTCCGGGCGCGCGCTGTGGCTGGGTCGCCCCGGGCAGAGACCGCGGAGCTGCTGGAGGGAGGCGAGCGGCTGGAGGGAACCAACCGGCCCAGCATGGACGACCCCGCGGCGCCCGGGCCTGCCGGCTCACCAGCTAATGACAACGGCAACAACGGCAACGGCGGCAAAGGGAAACTGGGTGCGCCCAAGGGCCGGGAAGCGTTCCGCAGCCAGCGGCGGGAGTCGGAGGTGAGGAACCCGGAGACGTCCCCGGGCGGGAAGCGGAGGATGAAGTGACGCGGCCCACAGCCCGGTCCCTTCCCGTTGCGGGTCGCCGGCTTTCCAGCCCTGTTTCCTACGGTTTCCCTAACCCGCGCGAAGAACGTAACAGATACTTTGCAGATACTTGATAGCTGTCGCCGGGTGATTTTCGGACCCCGATTTGCTGATGGGGAAACAGCGCGCAGAGGTGCTAGGACTGTCCGGAGGGGTGGGAGCCCCAGCCCGGTCGCGGGAGGGAAGGATGGGCAGGCGAGCAGCGCGTCTCCGGGTCCAGACTGCAGCAACTGGCTCTGGACTGGACCAGACCGGCCTGAAGCACTTGCTTGCCCTCGCTGTCTTCTGATCTCGGGGTGATGGAGGTGCCTGGGGGAGCGCCTTCCGCGGAGGTCTTGTCTCTGTCTAGGAGGGTTAAGAGAGACGTGGTTCAAGCTGGGGTAGAACCAGAGCGGCGGCATTTGGGTGCAGCGGTCCCAGGTGCAGCTAAGGGGGTTGGCTATTTGGATATTTTCCTCCTTAAACAACAACAACAACAAAAAATCTAACTAAACTGCATTGGCGGGGGGGGGGGGGGGGACGGACAACTCGGGGACGAAATGTCGCTGCGGGCTGTGGAGGTCATTTGGGTTAGCCCTTATTTTATCTGATTTCATCTTAGTTTAGCTATTTGAGACGGCTCAGGGCAAAGCCATGAACAAGAGTTTCATTTCCCCTGGCTGGGCTTGAACTCACTGTGTTAGCTGAGGAGAGCCTTGAACTCCTCCTTGATCTTCTTGCTTCTATTTCCCACGTTCTGGGATTACAGTATGTGCCACCAAAGTGAGCCCAACCCTTTCATTTTACTATGCAAAAGACACAGGGCTGGAGGATGTGGCACAGTGATGGAGTGTTTGCCTAGCTAGCATGCTCAAGGTGCTAAATTTGATCCTTAGCACCATAAAAAGAGGCCGGGAAGAGCGGGGGAGTCATTTAGGGAGTAAAAGAGGTAAAGCCAACCTTCCTGATATCAGACACCTAACAAAGGGAGTGGCCAAGACCACCAAGTTCAGAGTCCTTCAGGTCAGGCCAGGTTTTTTGTTTTTTGGGTTTTTTTTTGTTTTTTTTTTTTTATTTCAGTGCTACTATTTATTTTCTTTGTGGCGAATTACCTAACCTATTGGAGCTCCAGTTTCTTCATCTCTAAAATGGGGTTAACACTATAAATAATTGAACATAAAGTGCTTATCACAGTTCACATAATTAATTGGTCAGTACTTATAACTCATCATTCTCATTAACTGGCAGAGGGAGTCCTATAAATCAAGTCTATGATGCTTTGTCTGAATAATCCATCACAATTTCCAACGTGATTTATTTGTCTATTTGGTTATTTATTGTAAAGAGGGCTCACAAAACTAAGCATGTTTACTATCACTGAGCTTCCCGCCCCCCACCCCAGCTCCTGTTTTCTTAAAGGTAAAAGGGGGAGGGGGATTGCCCCTAGCGTCACCACCTTGCACAGCCAAGGTTTCCTTGCTAGTTTTCTTTTAGAAGAACCATGTACCACCTTCCCCAAGAAAGACATTGTTTCTGTTTTGCCTCCCCCCCCCCATTGGAGGAAAAGATGGCTGGTGGTTTCAGAGGTCTTTCATGGTGGGGAGGGCATGGTGAAGGAGAGCTGTTTACATAGTGGCCGCACAAAATAGAGGAAGTTCTTGATCAGATATTTTCAGGAGGTAACAATGAAGTTATTAGATGCTAATGACACGACAGTGAGCTAGCATTCTAGGAAGGGTGCGGAAACAGACGATATGCAAATAAGGTGGCTGCAGAGTGCTCTGTTGGATCGCCCTTCGGAAGTAAGGACCCTTACCTATCACAGCTTCCAGCAGGAAAAGGCTCTCCTAGTACTTTGCTTCTGCCGGTGAGTTCAATGTCTATACCCCAGACTCTTCCTGGCGCTGCTGTTTACAGCTGCATTTCTGCAGCTGCATTCTTCATGCTTGGAAGTGAACAACTGTAGTCATCATCTCTGTCAGGGCTCATTGCCTCCAAAAAGCCATGCTGCAAAAACGAGCTTTTTTTCCTTCCTTCCAATGTATAGGATATTCTTGTCAGTCGGTCCCCTACCATCTTTGCAGTGCCCAGATCTGCTTTTCTTTCCTCTTTACTTTCCAGCAGAGGGCAGTTCTTAGGGAAGATAGTTTTCTTTTCTAGGGCTTCTGAAAAAAAAATTGCTAGAAGAGAATTACAATTGACGCAGATCAAAAGAGCTATATATGCTAAGAGCCTTTCTTGTACTTAACTAATTAATCCTGATAATAACCCTCTGAAGAGAGTCTTATTATTGTCATCATTTTATGGATGAGAATACTGAGCATTTTCCAACAATAATTACTGATGCCTATGCAACGTCCTCCATGTGAATTCAATTCTGACACTAATTACCCGGGGCCAGTGCATACACAAGATTGCCCCTACTTGAGAGGCCAGCCACAAGTGAGGTTCCTAGATTGTACACATTTCTTCTTGGCAAACTGAAAACTCGGGTTACCATTACTTACCCCTTTCAAGTTGGATTGATGGTTTGCTAGAATGACTGAACTCAGGAATGTATGTACTTAAGAATCTGATTTTTAAATGAAAGGTACAAATCATAAACAACTAAATAGAAGAGATTCGTAAGACAGGATATGGGCTTCGATCGGTTCGGAGATTCTGTGCCCTCTCTAAGGGTCACCGCCCTCGTAGTACATCCATTTTTTTCATCAGCACCAAACTGCAAGTCATTGTGTCAGGGATTCTGTCACACACACACACACACCCTCCCTCTCTTCCTGTGCAGCTGGAAATGTACATGTGTGTGCACGTGGGTGAAGGCCAGGGGTTCATCTCAGGTGTCATTCCTGGGCCATTCACCTCGGTTTTTTGAGACAGTCTTTCACTGGTGAGGAGCTAGTCCAAGCTGGCCAGGATGGTTGCCCAGCACTGGGATTACAAACACGTACTCATGGGTTCTGAGAACTGCCGGCACCTCAGGCTTACATAACAAGTACTTGACTGACTGGGTTTTCATGTGGAGCATGATGGGGTCAATTAAACCCTTGGCCTTGCAACTGCGCTCAATCTGTGGTCCACATACCACCATCATAAGAGCACTGATTATTAGCTTCAAAGCATGCTTTTTTTTTTTTTCTGGTAGAGCCAATCCTTACTTAGAACTATGTAAGGGTCCCCCATGAGTTATCAGTAACATTAATTCTGGTATAGTTAATGGGATCCTGAGTAACATACAACACGATCAGAATGTTCTAAGGATTTTTAGGAACACTGTGCTAGGAACCAAGGGTAAAGACCAAATATTTATTTAATATTATACTGAGGTACAGAGAAGTAAACTTGGCCATGATTACATAATATGTGACAGAAGCAAGATTAAAATTGTATTTATTTTTGCTTAGTTGATTTTTGAGACAGGATCTCACTATGTAGCTCTGGCAGACCTGGAATTCACTATGTAGACCAGCTGACCTCAAATACACAAAGATCCTCCTGTCTCTACATCCTGAGTACTAGGATTAAAGACTTGTGCAATCAGGTCTAACAGAACTCAGAATTTCAAAAATTCACATAGGGCCTAACACAGTGACTCATACCAGAAATCCCACACTTGGAAGGCTGAGGCAGAAGGATTGTCCTTTGAGTTCAGTTGGTCTGAAGTGCATCGTGAGTTCTGGGGCATCCTGGCCTGTAGAACTAGACCCTGTCTTGAAACTAAAATATCTAGGGATGTAGCACATTTGGTAAGGTGCTTGCTTAACATGTACAAAGTCCTGCATTTAATCCCAGAAACTCATACACTAGGTGGTGGCACATGTCTGCAATCCCAGCATTGTCTAAATAAGCAGAGTTTATATAAAAGTATACTAAAAGGAATCTGAAGAGGTTAGAAAGTGAGAGTATTAAAATATTTTAAAGTGGATTATACATACAACATCATGGGAAATTTAGTATTTGATGCAACTTGGAATATAGATGCTACCTTATTTATACTAACTGGATAATTAGTTGTTGAATGTTAGAGCTCAAAACCTTTTTCTTTTTTCTTTTTCCTTTTTCTTTTTCTATTTTCTTTAAGTATATGAGGAACCTTTGGCATGAGACACATTTAGTGGACTAATAACAGAACTTGGGCCAGAATTCAGTTTTCATCTTTTGGTTTTTGCTTATCTTTTTTCTTAGACATGACCTAGATGTTCCTCTTGTCCCTGTCTCATGTAGATTAGAAATAGGCTTAGATCATTGCTTTCTTTTTGCTTTTAGTTGGTTATGGTTTTGTGAGGAAAAGTCCTATGCAGTCCAGACTGGCCTCAAACTCCCCATGCAGCTGAGTGCCACCATACTCTGTTTCCGGGAGTACTGCAGATCAAATGTGGGGCTTGATGCATGCTAGCTAAAGATCATCCCCAGCCCAGGCTGACCTTAAGCATGAACCCTCCCGCCTCTGCCTCCAGAATGGAACATCCTACGCATATGTTATCGTGCCTTGCCTCAGATGGCAGCTTTTATCCCGGTGTGTAGTCCTGTCCTTTACCTAGACTTGCTGATACTAGGGAGCAATCCCAGCCCTTCCCTGCACTGGGCCTCAGATTTTGGTTTGAAAGGAGAGGTTGACACTCAAATGAAAGGGCCAATTCGGGCTTTCTAGATGCCTCTCTGATCTGACCTTGGCCTCCAAGAGGGAAAAGGGTAGAAATAGGGTATATTCTTTCTTTGACAACCCCTTTCCCCAGTAATGAGAACTTTCTCTACTATAGGGCTCTGTGGACTGCCCTACTCTGGAGTTTGAATATGGAGATGCAGATGGGCATGCAGCAGAGCTGTCAGGTATGAATAGACGATTAGGAGTGAATGGAAACGTGGTGGGGAAGGGAGTGGGCCTCTAAGCTTCCGACAGCGTCTGTGGTCCTAGCCAGAGCTACTGAACAAGGGCTGTTATCGCTATATCCTTCCCGCAACCAATAACGAATATCCCTTTACAGTGCATTCCCCTTGATGAGAGTACTCTTCATTTGCTCAGTCTCGTCCTCTTTCCTAGTCATTCTTTTTCTTTTATTTAATTTTGTTTATTTTATGTGCATCAGTGGTTTTCCTACATGTATGTCTAATGTGAGGAATTACAGACAGTTGTGAGCTGCCATGTGAGTGCTGGGAGTTGAACCCGGGTCCTCTGGAAAAGCAGTCAGTGCTCTTTTTTTGTTTGTTTGTTTGTTTGTTTTGTTTTGTTTTCCGAGACAGGGTTTCTCTGTGGTTTTGGAGCCTGTCCTGGAACTAGCTCTTGTAGAGCAGGCTGATCTCGAACTCATAGAGATCCGCCTGCCTCTGCCTCCCGAGTGCTGGGATTAAAGGCGTGTGCCACCACCGCCCGGCTCAGTCAGTGCTCTTAACCACTGAGCCATCTCTCTGGCCTTTGTGCTGCACTCTCAAATATCAAGTCAGTTCCCCCTGTTTCCATTATTCACCTCTCTCGTCCTATGATCCATGTATTTGTGTGCTTATTTTCTCTGCCACCCTTTCTTTATCCCATTCTCTCTCTCTCCTTTGTCTACCTTCATTTTCCTTCCTTTCCCCAACACTTGCCCTTATTAACATTCCAGCCACAGCTGAAGGAGATTATAGGTAATTGGCCGGCTGAGTAAGGCTGGACATCACCTGCATCAGTCACAGTCAAGCTCTGCCTTAGATATCTGTGAGCTGGGGTTGAGTGGTCCCATTCCCTTTTCAATTCTGGGCTGCTTCTCCCTGTCTAGAATTTTAGCTAGGGCAAGCGTGATCTCCGCACATTAAGGGCCTCCATGTTACACGTGCTGTGAATGCTAGTTATTAATAAATGAGCTTCGGGTGGAGATGGCGTGAAAGTTAAATATTCTGTCACATGGAAATGACACTTTGAGACATGCTTTTTCAGACAAAAAGACAAACATTTTTGCAGAAGTTCTGGTGAATAAGCCCAGGGAATAAATTTTGCAATGAGTGACAGAAATAGCTAGGTTTAATAATGAACAAAGGATTAGAATCTAGAATGTGAACGTGTAGAGAAAGACAGATAAACAAAGAAGAGATGACTAACCTGAAAGAGAAGTAGACAAAGAATATAAACTCGCAGAAAAGAAAATCAGGAAGTCCGTAAATATTTAAAGGGCCGTGCATGAGGCCACAGCACCACAGAAGAAAGTGCGTGTGTGTGTATCTGAAAAGATGTTCAAGTTTATTAGTTAATGAAGGAAGTGAATTTTTAAAAAACAGAATATTATCTCACAATCATCAGACTCTAAGATTTGAAGACGGGCAAGATGACCCAGCAGGTAAGGCCACTTGCCACCAAGCCTCATGACCTGAGTTTCAACCTCAGCCCCATATGGTGGTGGAAGAAGAGAACTGACTTCTATATGTGCAGTATGGCACGCATATACCCATACCCATACACACCAAGTTAGTGAGGGATTAGTAAGCATGTTTCTACACTGCGTATGTGTAGCAGTGTGAAGGTGCAGAGTATAAAACTGGAAAGCAATTAGGGCATATCTAATAAAATTGAAGATGTGCACATATTATGACCCAGTAACTTTATCTCTAGATGAATTATCTAAAGAACTTTATTCTTGAGCACAAAAAAGCATTTATTTCAGCCTTGTTTTTAATTACGAAAAGTTAAGAACAACCTTAAAGCCCCATCTGCAAGGGAATAGATAAACTAGCGTGTAATCATAGTCTGCATATAACCATTAATATAATTGATTTGTATCAACATATTTCAGTATGAATAAATACTCAACAAAGCTGAGGCAAAGAAGCAATGGCAAAAAGAATTTATACAATTTATGATAATGTTAAGATTAAAAATAGAAGAGTATGACAGATATATTGTTTAAATTTAGATTCATTTTACTTGATGTGTAGGAATGTTTTGCCTGCATGCATGTATATGTGTACTATGTGTGTGGTCTGAATGTGGGGATAAGCATAGTTGTGAGCTAACATATGGGTGCTGGGAATTGAACCTGGTCCTCTGCAAGAGTTACAAGTGCTGTTAACTGCTAGGCCTCCTCTCCAGCCCTGGTATATTGTTTATGGACATACATATGTAGTACTAATCTAAAAGTGAGCATGTGAGGAATGAATGCCAAATTCATGGTAGCAGTTATTTCCCGAGGAAGGAATAAGGCTGGAGAGTGGTCTGAGCACATATGGCAAACGTTACATTTGTTTAATCTGAGTAGAAGATTCATGACTATCTTAAATGTGTTTTATAATTATCTGTATATGAAATTTCATTATCTAACATTTTAAAAATAAGGACAAAGTTCAGCACTGTTTACATTCCTGACTAGACTTTCCTGATTTTTCTGATCTAAATAAATGCATACACGTATACTCACATTTCCATTAACAAATTAATGATTGACATACCTAAGATTCAAAGTTGAGATTTGTTTCTGGCTGTCCCCAGATTCTGAGACACAAGACTTAAGAGTTTTAACTTCCAAGTGGTTCTCAATCTTTAGCTAATTGGCTAGAATGTACATAGATTTCTATGACTTCATGATATAGGTGGAATAAGTTTTGAGATAATGTTTGATTTAAAATCATTTGTGAAATGAGGGTGCAGAGTGAATGTTCTGGTGCTGGAGGGGCAGGGAACATTGTTTCCTTGTTTTATAGTCAGAGGCTGCAATCAATAAGGTTAGATTTTCCTGAACACAAAATCTTTTGGCAACCTTAGGTGCTCACATGATTTGCCACATCATCTGCCCAGGTAGTCATATGTAGGAACCTAAATTTCTGTACCTTTCAAGGAAACTCAGCATAGGGAAAACAAACTGGCTTCCAACCAGCATGTAGTTTTTGGTGGTTTTTTGTTTGTTTGTTTGTTTGTTTTGGTTTTTTCTAGCACTTGTCCTGGCTTCCTAAACAGCACAGATCTTTCCTCTAAGCTCCCGAGTTGTGTTGCCCTTCTCTCCCTAAAGATGGTATAGCTTTAACCTGGGTTGACAGAACTGAGTAGATTGCAGCCCTAAGAAACAAATGATGGCATTAAACCCCCTGTACTCCAGCCCTCCCCCTGGCCCTTACCAAATGTCGAAGGCTGTCTTCCTTCTCTGTTGCCAGCCATCTGGCAGGAGGACAGGTTTGATAGTTTAATCACCCAGGGACACACATGCTATTTTTAGCTGTTCTGAAAGGGAGGAACTGGCTCTAGATTGAATTGGACACAAGAATGTGTTGGACCCTTCAGCTCCCTCGAGTGAGCCTCTCTATTCTAGATTCTTCGTGGGGTTTCTAAATGTGACTCTGTTTTGTCTTCCTGTAACAGAATTATACAGCTACACAGAGAACCTGGAGTTTACCACCAACAGGAGATGCTTTGAAGAGGATTTCAGAACTCAAGGTGCTGCTGCATCCCTAGTCACAGATGTCCCAGTCTGACCCAGTGAAAGGCTCAAGTTTGATTCTTCATCCCCTTCACAACCACATACCCCTCATTTCTTGCATATAGAACACAGACTTCCTTATACAGAGAAGGTGAAACCAAGAAAAGTAAGAGGGATGGCTCAGCAGGCTGAACTAATACCCTACAGCCCAATGGAATCATGCGCCTAACCTAGTCCTTAACGTGTAGCTTCTGTCTCTCACTCCACTCCCTGCCAGCAGTAGTTTTATATGCCCTCATCGTGATCCCTTCAGATCTGTTTCCTTACTTTCTCGGTGGTAATTTAATTTTTAATTCAACAAATGTGCAGTGTGTGAGTATGTGTTGTGTCAGAGTTGCAGGAGGCTGAGCTGGGAGTAATTTGCAGCGTCTACAAATAAGGTGCATAGTCTGATAGCAGGCAGAGAGTGCGTAGCACACAAGTAGCCAAGGCCCGGAGGAGAATTTGAAATGTCACGGTAAAGCAAAAGAGTGTTTGGGGCATGGGTGTGGAAGGGGCCTCTTTTACCGGGCCTGGAGGGTGACTAGGCGCTGGATATGGATGGAGACAGAGGGACTCCTTGAGGATAGGCTGAGAGCAGAATTTACTGTGTGGACAAAAGTGGGAATGGTGACAATGTGGGGACAGAGTAGGCTCAGATTAGGACATTTTGGGTCCTTTTCCTATATATCCCTTATGTCTTCCTAGTTAAATAAGGAAAGCTTGGGGTAGGAACGTAGTTTACAGGTAGAGCTTGCCTAGTGTGTGAAAGGCCCTGGGTTCAATCCTCAATGTCACCAAAAACAAAACAAAACAAAACAAAAAAAGAATCCAAAACTTTTAAATAAGAAAAGGTTTTGAAGAAAAGAATCTTTTGGGAACCGAGAACAGAGGTGGGTGTATTATCAGGGCCCTCTCCAGGAAGAAGTGGCAGTAACCAACATCGGCTGTGTATGGCTTTCTATCCGTAGTGCAAGACGCTAAGGAATGGCTGGAGTTGGAAGAAGATGCCCAAAAGACCTATGTGATGGGTCTTCTGGACCGACTGGAGGTGGTCAGTAGGGAACAACGGCTTAAGGTGGCCCGGGCTGTTCTCTATCTAGCCCAAGGTAAGTGTTTATTTTTGCTGATTTGATAGGGGTGGAAACTAGGGAGGGCAGTGGATAAAGCAGACCTTACCAGGAAAGCAAGGTGCCCTTACAACACAGTCATAGGTCTTGCCATGTTAGGAGTAGATCAAGAGATAGCATTGGATACTGTTCTGGATCTCTTGGGATCTGCCTCTATCTTACCACTCACATCAGGTTCTTCCTTCCTTTTTTCTCTTTAAAAACAGGGTTTCATTTTGTAGCTCTGGCTAGTCTTGAACTCACAGAGATTCATCTGCCTCTCCCTCACAAATGCTAGGATTAAAGATGTGTACTACCATGCCTGGCCCTCTTTTCTTTTCTTTCTTTTCCTCTGAGAACAATTGTGAACTCTTGATCCTCCTGCCTCTACCTCCTAAGTTAGGATTACAGATTTAAGTCATCATACCCGGTGCATGTCAGGACTTCTTGTGTTAATTTCCCCCCTCTAATCTGGGCTTTAAGTGTGTGTGAAGATTGGCAAGAGTCCACATAGGGAGAGCTGATGATGTACCACCAACAGAGTTAACACAGATACTGCTTTCACCAGCTGTGCCCTGGCACCAGCACTGAGATTTCTCATTGGCGTTTTGAAGATTCAGGCCAACGCAGCAGCAGGAGGGGATGCTGGGAGTAATTTGGAGATAACCAGAACTAAATGAGATGAATTGGGTAAAGCTTCCCAGAAGAAACCTGTTAGCCAGGTGTTGGAAGGAACACTGAATATAAGTCTTGCTAGAGTAATGAAAATAAGTTCTAAGATCACACATGTGAGGATTTCTGGCAAACCAACAGATTGGGAATTAAACTATAAGAAAACAAACAGAAAAGAACAATAAATGGGAAGAAAAGACTAGGGAAGGGAAGACTACAGTAAATAAGGTGGTACTTCTTGAATTGCTCAGGTCTGAGGCTCTGAGCAACTTCCAGCTGCCAATACAAAGATCCTTTTGCGTAAGGGCTTTGTCTGCAACCCACAATGGGCAGTCAGGAAGCGGGAAGAATTAATATACTCAGTCCTCATAAAAATGACTAACAAGATTGAGAAGATAATCTTGATTATCTCACTCTTGGGAGAGATAGCTCTGAGTTGTGTATTTTGTATTGTTTCCAGAAAGTCCCCTGCTACTGAACTCTTTCAGTTGCCTTCCTTCCCTCCCTATTCCCCCTGTTTCTCTTCTGAAGATCCATTCCCAAACCGACTATACATATACGCTTGAATCCTTATCATGAAACCTACTTCTCGGGGTGATTTACGACTCACCTGGGAGACGACCCCTTTCTCCACTGGCTCACTCATCTAAGGAAGTTCTCATGGGCCCTGCCCAATCTCTATAAGCCTCATTAGTCTGTAAAGTATTAATAAAAATTTAAATCATGTGACAGGGTAGAAAGAACTGGGGTAGCTGCTCCCTCCCAATTACAGGAACTGTCTGATCCTCTAGGTACTTTCGGGGAATGTGACTCGGAGGTGGATGTGCTACACTGGTCCAGATACAACTGCTTCCTGCTCTATCAGATGGGGACCTTCTCGACCTTCCTGGAGCTCCTCCACATAGAAATCGAGTGAGAAGCTTTAGGGGAAGGATTCACATATCAGTGGGTCCCCCTGCGGAAGCTGACTCCACTCACATCTCCCCTCTACACTCACTGGCGGTTTCCCCTGCCAACTTCCTTTCCGGATTGTTCTTCTCCCTGAGCTACAATCCTGGGCTTCACAGGCCTAGCCTGGTTTGATTACTTTTTTAATCTAAGCAACTTTTCAGCTGAGCCTAACTCTGGAATTAATAAAGGAAACTTTTCCCATCATAAGCACAACACACAGGAACAGACCAGTTTCTATCAGTGTGCCTAAGTCTTTCCCTCGTGAGCTGTAACTGTCGATGTGGCTTTATCTGCTGCCACTGCACTGGACGTTCTTTCTCTTGTGCCTGCCATCCCGGAGTCTTAGATGCATTGAAGTCTGTTTATTATTTATCAGAGACTGCTTGGTATCTGTTTTGTGTTCAGCCCAGGGGTAAGCATTGTGGGGAATCACAAGAGAAATTGATATCACAGACCCTATCTTTTCCTGTCTTCACCATAGCTGAGGATTTACTGAGGTAGCAGGTGTTCCTATTTTATTGTGGATGCATAGCCTGGGAATGGCGGGGGTTTGTGTGAAGAGTGAGAACACAAGGAGGAAAGAAGCCTTATGGGTTCCTGTTCTTTCTTTCCTCTCCATGGCAGCAACAGCCAGGCCTCTAGTAGTGCCCTTCGGAAACCAGCTGTCTCCATTGCTGACAGCACTGAGCTCAGGTGAGTGAGGGCAACCGTGGGCTTTGGACAGAGGGGTGATTAGCACGGTTACCCTTTTTCCAAATCCCGGATGAGTGAGAAGTTACCTTTTAACTAACCTGCTCTGATCAGACGCGCACTGATGTCATCCTTGATGTCTGTAACTGTAACTGCCTTGGGAATCTCCTATGATCCTTTGTGACTCCAGGGTGCTGCTGAGTGTCATGTACCTAATGGTGGAAAATATCCGCCTGGAGCGAGAAATAGACCCCCGTGGGTGGAGGACAGCCCGAGAGACTTTCCGAACTGAACTAAGTAAGAAGTGGCACCTGAGGAGGGTGGGTGTAGAGTACTGAGGGTGGCGGGAAGCCCAGCAGAGAAAAGCAGTTCTATTTTGTTCTTTTTCTTTTTAAAATTAGCATATTTTCTTTTTTTAAGACACATATATTTTATGGGACATGAGGGCTGGGTGTGATTGCACCCCTGTGTGTCTTAGTTCCCCTGGTTAGAATGAGGATAATCGTTTCTCTCCCATTTTATCATGAAGCCCATATTGGGGGAAAAAAGAGTTGAACTTTGTTCTAATGTAAGTTGAAGTGGTCATCTGAGAGGGATAGGATGTGAAAGCATTTAAAAAATATATTTATTAATGTAAATAAGAAAAGAATGAAGTGTGGTCCACGAAATAACCTTGATTCCTTTAACCAGAAAGCCACATCATTACTGTTACTCCCTGTTTGGTATGACCCTGAAAGCATTGCCTTAGTAACTTCTGGGGTGGGGGCACACTATTTTACCACAATAGCCTCAGTCCGGTCCTCTGAGGGCATTCCCTCAGGAAGGAGGCTCACCATGCCTCCTTCTCAAGACAGAGTGCTCTAGAAGCTTACAGGAGAGGTGAGTGCCTTCCTCAGTGTGTGCTCCAATTCATGAATCTAGGACAGGATGTCAGCTACTTCATCTCTTTCTCTTGATTCTCTTTGTATCTCAGGCTTTTCCACACATAACGAAGAGCCTTTTGCCCTCCTGCTCTTTTCCATGGTTACCAAATTCTGCAGTGGCATGGCCCCTCACTTTCCAATAAAGAAGGTTCTGCTTCTGCTCTGGAAGGTGGTTATGGTGAGTGACTGATCTCTGTTCCTATCTCACCTGATCAGAGCTAGGCAGCAGAATAGGCCAACTGTTAGCCCAGTTAACTGAGAGAAACAAAAGGCCCGCTAGAGTCTGTTTGCTCTGTATATCAGATTTCTCTTTCTATTGGATGGATCTCTTGGATACGACTCCATGAGCTGAAGATGTCAACGGCACCTTTCCCATAGAAAGAACCCTCGCTGACCGCTGGGAATCTGACTGTTCATACCAGTGAACCTTGGACAGCCCTGCGCCTGTTTCTGTAGCTATGAAATATTAAGATTAATGCATGCCTTTTCTTCCAATAGAGGAAGGGTGTCCTTACAAGTGTATAGTTAATAATGTGTTATTTATTATTTAATCTGATCCTTCACCCCATAGTCTCTCTCTGGCTCCCATCCCATAGGGCTGGAGGAACAGCATACCCTCTTAGTGAGCCACCTCTTGATTACAGAGGAAACTCTGTGACCCTAGGACATAATAACATTTGAATGTGCCGAGGAGGGTGGCACATGGTTATAAAACCAGCACTTGACAGACTGAGGCTATTGAAGTTTAATCTTCAATTAAACCAGCTTGACCACACATTGAGACCCTGCTCAAGAAACAAAACAAAGGAAGGATTGCCTCCTATTTTTAACTTTTTCCAGTGGAGCCCCCTCTCCTCTAATGTTTAGATTTGTTTCCAGCCCCGAGTCAGTAAATAATGCTGTGTTTTATTCTGACCCTAGAGATCCTCAGACTGAAGTAGTGACAATGTTTATTTCTTCAGCTTTTCTGCTTCCTTGTTCAAGGGGCAGCGTGAGGAAATTGGAAGTTGTGGTTCCTTCCTTCTGTCCATGTTTCTTTGGCTTTGTTCTCTATGACTGCCCTCCCTTTCCCCTCTCTTCTCTTCCTCCTTTTATCATAACAATTTTTTTGAAATTACAATAAAATTACATCATTTTTCCCTTGCCTTCCATGAACTCACTGTTACTCCTCTTTCTCTCTGAAATCCATGGCCCCTTTTTCTTTAATTATAGTTACACACACACACACACACGCACACACACACACACACACACACGCACACACACACACACACACACACGCACACACACACACAACATGCTCAGGGCTGACCAGCTGGCATTGGATAACCTCCCTTTTCCTTTTTACTCTTTAGTTTACACTTGGTGGATTTGAGCATCTGCAGGCTCTCAAAATACAGAAGCGTGCAGAGTTGGGCCTGCCTCCACTTGCTGAGGACAGTATCCAGGTCGTAAAGAGCATGCGTGCTGCCTCCCCGCCTTCTTACACTCTTGATCTGGGGGAGTCTCAGCTGGCCCCTCCACCGTCCAAGCTGCGGGGCCGCCGTGGTTCTCGAAGGGTATGGACCAAGCATATGGTAGTATTGGGGTACTGACTGGTCAAAAATCAAGATTCTAAGATGCTTTCGATGTGGTAGGAAAGGGCAGTAAATGACCATCCCAGGTTGGCTCTGTAGCCGAGGTGGCCCCTGGCCATGTATTATTCATCTGAACCTCAGTGACTAGAGTTGCTTAGCCTCCTAAATATAGGTTATGTTAGAATTCTAAGAGTAGGGACCCTGAAAAGAGCACCTAGCAAACCCACATGTCTATCATGAATCACTTACCATTTTCTTGGCAGCAAGAAGTTTTATTTTGAGCCACAATATTCCTTCTAGCCTTGGACACAAGCTTACACTTGTGAGATGGCGGGTTAGTGTATATTACTGAGAAAATCTAAGTAAGTTACATTGGGCCACGGTCATATTTGCATGAACTCACCTGCCTGACTTCCCAGAGTTTACCAATTAAAGGTGATGGAGCCACACAAGCTGGTCTAAACTGTAGGCAGTATGATTTTTTTTAAACCTTTCATGTTTCATAAAGTAATGCTTACTCATTGTAGAAAATTTGGAACAAATATAAAAATGTGATGAAGAGAGAAAAATCACCCACAAGCTTAACAACCAGAGGCAGTGACTGTTAACTTTTTGGCCTATTTCTGTCCGATCTTTTTTTCTTTATGCAATAAGATTTAGCATTCTAAACTCAGTGACAGCAAGCTTGTGTCCTCTTCTTCATCAGTCAGCCAGCTGGTGTGTGCTGACAGAAAGCAAACTCATTGAATGTTCACCTAAGCAGAGCATAATTAGGGAGGGAAGTATGGGTGTGGGGAGGGAGTACCAGTGCTTTCTGGAAGCTGGCTAGCTACCACACTGGCACTACCTATGCTCTGTTTACTGGCCACGGCCATTTTTCCCGGGAGCTGTTTTTCCTACGTTTGAGTTCAGTGAATTGTAAGATTGTGATGGATAATGGCATGCTCTCATAGTAGGTGGGTTTCCTGAAGTCTAGAGAGAGTGACTTCAGACAAGGTTGCCATACGCCCTATCTAATTCCTCTCTCCCACCACCACCAGCAACTCCTCACCAAGCAAGACAGCCTGGACATCTACAATGAAAGGGATCTCTTCAAGACTGAGGAACCAGCCACAGAGGAAGAAGAGGAGCCTGCAGGTGATGGAGAACGAGCCTTGGATGGAGAGTTAGACCTACTGGAACAGGACCCTCTGGTGCCACCTCCACCCTCACAGACACCTCTGTCTACTGACCGGGTAGCCTTTCCCAAAGGCCTTCCCTGGGCCCCAAAGGTCAGGTAGGTTTAATGGCACCAGTGACCCTGAGCTTTGGGATTTCAATTTCTTCAGTGGTGGATGGGATAGCACACATATTCAGTGTTCCTTAACCTGGTGTGCTGATCAGAACTCATGGATTTAAAGTGCCTTCTGTTGATTTCTGTCTTCTTCCACTGCTCTAGTCCTTCAAATGAAGGATCGGGAGCCCTGAAAGGTTTTCTTTCTCAAGGTTGTTCTGTTTTGCTTTCTTCCTCTCTCTGGTATCGGTCTCTTTGCCATCATCTCAGACAGAAGGACATTGAACACTTCTTGGAGATAAGCAGAAATAAGTTCATTGGATTCACCCTGGGGCAGTAAGTACTAGATATTCAAAACTGAATAATGTATGTCATAGAAGGCCATGAATCTTCCCCACTAGCCTTTGTAAAGCTAGAAGAGATTTTATTGTCAGAGGTGTCATTAGGTCACATATTCCTTTAAGTGGCAATCTGTTATCTGCGGGTCAAGTGACTATAAGAGACTATATGATATAAATCTCCTAATTTTCAGAAAGGCTTCTGTGTGTCATTGTTACTTTTGTGACCTTAAGCAAGATGATGGACCAGGAACTTTATATAAGAAGGCATAGGGTACCAGGGATAGATGCTAAAATGTGTGGTCCCTGTGATTTCAGAGTGCATGGAGTTTTCTCTTCTGTTAAGCTTATGGTCTGGTGTTTTGGGATCTTACAGGGACACAGATACCTTGGTTGGACTACCTCGACCCATCCACGAGAGTGTGAAGACTCTAAAGCAGGTGACCAGGGTGGACTTTCATTCCTCAGGGATAGGGAGTCATCAGTTAAGTCAGGTTACCACTACCTTGCATACTCTTCCAGATATATCCAGGACCTCCTACATCCCCTCTGCAGGCCTTTAGGCCAGATAGGAAGTCAGGTGTCTCTCTACTTACCCAATTTCCTACATTCAGATCAATGAGAAAACAATTCCTTTCTCTTGTTCCTTTCCCCTCCTTCTATCCTTCTCTCTCCTTTCCCGTTCTGTTTCCTTTTCTTGTATTTATCTCCCCATAGGTTCACTAGCTTCTAAAGCCCAAAGACTAGGTAGGAATCATCTTTATATCCAGTTATGTTAAACACAAAGAATGTGGAGTCATCACTCCTTACACACATGCATGCACATCAAACCTGTCTGGGCAAAGGTCTACTCTTGACTTCCCCCTGCTCTTTAAGGCTAAATGACTAGGTATTTGCTAGTATCCGACAAGTATGGGAATGTGATGCCCAGAAACATTGTTTATGAAGTGCTGCCCAGTGGTAATTATGCAGAAGAGAATAGAGTCTTGCTTCCAAAGGTTTCATGTCTGTTTGGGATGATAAACCCTTGGGAGATTTTCCTATGAACAAGGAAAGTTACAGAAGAGCCGGGACACGTGTGAATTAGGTTCTCAACCCTTGTTGATGTTTTCTTATCTTTGCCAGCACAAGTATATCTCCATTGCAGATATACAGATCAAGAATGAAGAGGAACTGGAGAAATGCCCCATGTCTTTGGTAAGTTAAGGGCTCTGGCATATAGGAGGAAGGACGAATGAGCTCTGTCTGCTGTGCTGATACAGAACATGCACTGTGTGTGCACCCATTCATCTTGTTAGGCTCTCACTGTGTGTTATAGAAGACAAAGGCACACTATAGTAAAGCTGGGAAGGGAGTTAGTTAAACAGAGTGGTAGATCCCATGGAGATAATTTAAATAGGATAACATCAAACTATCTGTTGGCTATTTTGGATTGGGCAGTTGCGATAGATGAGATATCTAAGAAGGTGACATTTAACTTAGATCTGAAGTACAGGAAGGAGCCAGCCATAGGAACATCTGAGAAGAAAACATTCCAAGTAGAATCTGGGTAGAAGAAGCAGGCACAGAGAACAAGAGGCAGCAAAAGAAGGCTGTTGTAACAACCCATGGGTAAGGGTGGGGTTGTGGAGATGACTTCAGACAGGTGGCCTGGGGACACGTTAGGTAGGACCTGTTAGCAGAGGTAGGAAGCTTGAAGTTGATTCATGGTGCAAAGGGCAACCTTTGGAGATTTTAAGCAGAAGAAAGGCATTGTTCTTTGGTTTTAAAAAAACACCATCAATTAAGCAAAGATCAGACCAAACAAAGAGAGGAGGCATTAACTCACTCAAAATAGTTAAAGTGAAGTTGATGTGACCTAAACTAGGGTCATAAAGTAGGTGAATTTGGGTGATATTTTGAAAGTATGGTTGACAGGACTGCAGTTCAATTAGACATTTATCAAGAGGCAAAGAGAAGAATCAAGAATAAGTGTCACCTGGAAAATAGGAGGAGTATGAAAAATCCTGTTTGGTCTACTAAGCTTTAGGTGTCCGTTATATACTTGGGAAGAGCTGTTGGGAAGTTAGATGTAGAGGTCTAGAGTTCTAGGGAGAGTCATTGATGTTATAGCATTAAGTACTGTAGAAAAGACAAAGAGAACCCAAGGAAAGTCCCTGAGACACGCCAATGGATTAAAGGGGGGAATTAATGAGTTAGGAAAGAAGCCACAAAAAGTAAGAAAAATACCCAATGAAGTGGAAGAAAATCTAGAAATCTGATACGTGGCTGCCTGGGTCAAATGCTGCTGAGAGATGCACGTGATAAGAACAGAAGGGCCTATTGGATTGGGCAGGATTAAGATGATTGGTAACTGGGTTAAGAATGATCACAGAGAAATGGCAGAAAGCCATGCACACTGAAAAGGAATGTGAAGAAAAGAAGTATACAACCAACAAGTGTTGTTAAGAAGGAGAGAAAAATGGGATGGTAGCAGGAGGAAGATGTGGGATAAAGGGAGAGTCTCATGCTAACACGTGAAAATCTATGGTGTCTATGTAATCTCAGGACCTGAGAGATAGAGGCAGAAGGATCATGAGCTCAAGGTTTTCCTCAGCTATTTATCCAGTTAGAGGCCAGCCTGGGCCCACTTGAGACCCTGTTTGGAAAAGAAAAATGAAATGAAATGATCAGAGTTACTAAAGATCTGATGGATTCTGTCAAGAGAAAGGAAAGAGTATATGGGCTGGAGAGGTGACGCAGTGGCTATGAGTACTTTCTGTTATTCCAGTCGACCTGAGATCAATCTCCAGCATGCACATGGCAGCTTATAACCGTCTGTAACTTTAGGTCCAGGGAAATCTGTGGTGGTTTGAAAGACAATGCCCGCCCCCCCAAAGAGAGTGGCCCTATTAGGAGGTGTGGCCTTGTTGGAGGAAGTGTGTGTGTCACTGTGGGGTCAGGCTTTGAGGTCTCTTTTGCTCAAGTTTTGTTCAGTGTGACAGTCAGTCCACTTTCAATTGCCTTCTGAATAAGATGTAGCCAGCATCATGTGTGCATGCACACCTCCATATTCCCCTCCATGATGATAATGGACGAAACCTCTGAAACTATATACGGGATCCCAAGCCCAAGTAGAGGCTTGATTTATGTTCTACACACAGAATGTCATCTGATGTGTCAGAAAGCAAGTAGAGACTGGCAGATCTGATATTCCAGAGATGTAGTTTATCTGTCTGATAACTCTATTTTTGTGAGGCAGAGCCAACAACTTGAGGGGGTTTGTTGAAAAGAGCAAGTAGTAGGCTTTGTGGGGAGCAGGTAAGTGCACATGCAAAGTTACCAGGCTCTCTTGAATGCCTGGCACTGAAGACTTGTATCCATTGGCCCAATTATTCCCCTTTGCCTCCAAGTCTTATGACAGTGACTCTTGCCCTGTAATAGGGGGTCTCAAGGGAAAAAAGGACCACATTGCCCAAAGATTTCAGTGAGGCTTGGGCTGCCTCTTGAGCATCTGGGACCCCTGCTTCCCCTATTCTGATAAAGGGATTCACAGGGATCATGAAGAAGACGGTGATATACATGGTCCTCTTAGGAAAGTGATGTTGATGAGGATACTAGAGAGGGGATTAGTTTCCAACCCTTTAAAAGCTTCCTTGTTAATACTCATCTCATTTCTCTGACTGTGAGTTACTTAATTCTATCCCTATTGAATCGCCTACCTTTTCTTTCCCCCCTTTCCAGATCATAGAAAAACTCAAGTTCTTGGTTGATCTTTGATTAACACCATGGAAGTGCCTCTGTGTAGGGTATCTCAACGTGTCAGGTGTATTATAGCCTAGGTTAACCCCATGTGAATGAATTAGGATGGTGTGTGTGTGTGTGTGTGTGTGTGTACGTGTACCAAAGCAGTGGTCTAACCTCACTTCTAGGCTAGAGTTCTGACTCCTGATTGAGCATGTGACATGGAAAGTGTGATTAATTGAAGATAGCAGGAAAACTAGACTCAGCGGTTTTGGGGACTGGAAAAAGATATCAAAGATCACTTAAGCCAGTTCAAAGAAAAAGAACTAGAGCCTAAAGAGGAATGGTCACTCATCCTAAACCAAATAATGAATCATTAACACAGTTAGGACAGCCTCCCAGGGGTGTCACCCAGTGCAGTTCTCACCAACCAACATGTGTCCTGGAGTATCCGCAACGTAGCCTGGGTAATCTGTGAGGGTTTTGTTGTTGTTTTTGCTGTAGGGAGAAGAGGTGGTACCAGAAACACCATGTGAAATTCTCTACCAGGGCATGCTGTACAGCCTCCCTCAGTACATGGTAAGAGCAGGCTGGGCCATAGCTTCCCTCTCTGCTAAGAGGAATGTAGAATTCTGAACTTTCCTTGTGGCTTCTCTTTGGGTGCCATTCTCCCTAGCCTTTCTACTGGGGTCAGGGGTGCAGAATAGTAAAGTCTACATATGATGCATCAGGTCCTTTCTGCTAGCTAATTACCACTATCGTGAGTTCTGCCGTTGTCTGCCGTGTCTTTGGTAGTCTCTGGTTAGGAATGGTGAAGATGCTGACAAAGAAGAAAACTAGGGGAGAATGTTATCTCTCTGCATTGCCCCTCCCACTTTGCTCTTTCCGTGCTCCCTTTAGAAGCTTCAATCCAAAAGTAAAACAGCCTAGAAGCTTGCTTTGGCCTCCCTCCTTGGCTTCACAGACAAGCATCAGGATAAACACTTGTTTGCATCCTATACACTGGCAAGGCTTAGTCACTGAAGGAAAATCTTAGATAAGCTTTGAAATACCTTTCATTGGTCTAGAGAGGTTAAGAAGAAGCCACTGTTTTACTGAGTGGGATAGACATGGGTGCGTTTCTTGTTTTTCTATCTCCCAGATTGCTCTGCTTAAGATTCTGCTGGCTGCAGCCCCCACCTCCAAGGCTAAGACAGACTCTATCAATATTCTAGCAGATGTCCTGCCTGAAGAGATGCCGTGAGTGCTTCCACTGGGGCAGCTGCTAGACACCAGCGTCTTGTCTTCAGGGCCTCTCTGTTAACACAGAATTGTCTTCAAAGAAATCTCTCCTTCTCTGCGTGTACCTCCTGTCCCCTGCAGGGCCTCTTACTGTGTAATTCAGAACTAGGGTCCAACAGATAACCTCAGTCCCAGTGACTAATTGCCAGATATATGGGTTGACAGTGCCAATGGGTAAGTTTATCAGAGAGAGGACACATCAAAAAAGAGATCATGGAAGCTTTTTCCTGGACAGATTTCTAAATGGGAGCTCCGTAGGTTTCCCTAGCACAAAAGTTCAAGTTTCCTGAGTCCTGATCCTCATATATATCTATATCATATCTAGCCCAAATACTTGGGTTTTTCTTTCTAGGCCTTCCTCCATCAGCACCTTTATACTGATGTTTCATCTCTCCCTTGTAGCATAACTGTTCTCCAGAGCATGAAGCTGGGCATTGATGTGAACAGGCACAAGGAGATCATCGTAAAGAGTATCTCTGCCCTGCTCCTTCTACTGCTCAAACACTTCAAACTCAACCATATCTACCAGGTGAGCAGGTAGGAGTACTGTGTCACAAGCTTCAAGTATTCCTCATGCCCTAGAGAGGCAACACAAGAATCCTTGCACTGCTGACCATTCTTTGGCCTTTCCTTTAACCTCTATTAGAAAGTCCAGCTATTTGTTGCATGAGTATACGGTGAGGATATGGAGTGGGATGTGGGAGCCATCCTAGGATAAGACACAAAAATCTATATTCTTTGTAAGTTAGCTAGGGATTCTTAAGAATACTCCTAGTCAGTCAGAATCAACTCAACCATTCCAGAAAGGTCACTGGGTATATTGACGATGCTTTTCTGTCTGTGAAGCACTTTTCTGATATTTGAGATATGGTTCCAAATGAGGACAATTCAGGCTTTTACAGGTCTTACAGTCTTGTAACAGATACATAAATGTCTAGTTATAGAGTGGTGTGATACAGGTGGGTACTAGATGCTGTAGAAATACCAATTCCAGACAAGAGGTGCCTTTTAACCTGAGTCCCAGAGAAGAAGATTATCCAGAAACTGGGCGTTATCAAGGAAGAATAAGAACCAATTCAAGCAGAAAGGCTAATATGTGAAATCCCAGAGGAGAAAGAACAGAATATTTTTGGAAACTAATTAAATGTTGCTAGAGTTCTGCTGTAGAGTGGAGATGATAGAGATGTTCTGGTAATGCATGGAGCCTCAGGGGTTGGCAGGTAGCATATATCTGATAGCACACAATTATGGAATACCTATGACGTGCTTGACATCCTACAAAGCGTTTGTGAGCTTCTCACCCCTAGGATACTTTACTTTATCCCTGTTTTTCTTTGGGGGTGGGGGCTGGTTTTGTTTGCTTGCTTGCTTGCTTTTGTTTTGTTGTTTTGAGGCAGGGTCTCACTGTGTAGCCCTGACTGTCCTGGAACTCACTCTGTAGACCAGGCTGCTCTTGAACCCAGAGATCTGCCTGCCTCTGCCTCCTGAGTGCTCCAGCTTATCCCTGTTTTACAGGTGAGGAGACTTGAGTTAAAAGTCAAGACCTTTTTTGCTTTGCTTCCCCACAAAGACATTGTTTGTCTAGAGCCTGTGGGCGTCACCAAGACACAAGGACAAGACAAGGACCAGTAAATGGATGCTTCTTTAAGGAGAGCTTGAGAATGTGGAAGTCTTCTCATCTCTGCCCTTCTCATTTCTTGTCCCATCTTCCACCTAAGCACTCAAAATAAAGCCTGATATGAGAGTGCAGGGAAGGTCGCTGCAGGGCCTGTGGCCCTGTGTTTGCTGAGCAGCATCAGGACTGGGTGGAGCAGAGTGGTTAGGAGACACTGACCCTCTTCCACTAGAATGTGTGTTTCTCAATGTTGCTCTTAGTGGGCAGTAGATATATCTATAGCCAAACCAACGAATGTCCTGATGGGCCTTGCCACAGTGTATGTCAGTGTGGGTAAGTCCTAAAAGAAGCTGGGCATGGCTCAAATTTTAAAAACTTCCCATCTTTAGATAGTAAATATGTATGGCTCCTTTGTCTGGGACTTCAGAAAATTTTGAGCAGAAGTGAGAGTGATTGTGGCCCAAGCTGACTCCCCACCTCTGGCCACATATTCAGGCTCAGAAAGCAGCTCACTTTGCGGACATGGATACTTCTCACTGATGACACAGAGATAAGGGCTTAAAACACCACAGTTCTCTGCCTTTTCAGCCTTGTTTCTGTATTCTGCCAGCATTCTAAGTTCCTAATTTGGAGGCAATTTTTTTCTTGGTGCTTCTCAGTGCATAACAAACAAAACCCAGGGTGACTAACTCTATAACATTGCTTTTGTGGTTACTTACCCCAGTAGGTCTTCTGGGACACAAACCCCATATGGATTTTTTTTTAAAGATTTATTTATTTATTATGTATACAACATTCTGCCTCCATGTATGCCCACACACCAGAGGGCACCAGATCTCATTACAGATGGTTGTGAACCACCATGTGGTTGCTGGGAATTGAACTCAGGACCTCTGGAAGAGCAGACAGTGCTCTTAACCACTGAGCCATCTCTCCAGCCCACCCCATATGGATTTAAGAGAGCCAAATGGAAGCCCAAGTAGTGGTTTTATCTCATCAAAGACATCCTGAAGATCTCAGTGCAGTGTCAGCTGGCTGAAGAGACTCTTGTTCACTCATTCACTTATACCTTGATATTCTAAGTATTAGAGATAACATCATATTCTGGACAGACTACCAAAGCCTACATTCCAGTGGTTACTGTGTGCTGTCTCCAGCCTGCTGCCAGCAATTGCTAAGAGTTAGTTGCACCTGTCCCTGCTATATCAATCACAGCTGAAACATGAGCCAGAGATTTGGTGTGGAAACCAGCTTCCTCGGGGAGATTTTCTTTCCCACTGAGCTTAGGAACAAAACTCACAGCGATTCTTGCTATTTATCTGGGGTATATTTTTCTTTCTAGTGTGTTTGCTATGTGGCTTTGATCAAGAGCTGTAGCATCCACTGCAGATTGTCCTGCGTGTAAGATAGGCTGGCTGAAGATGAGTGTCCCCATTTCAGAGACTTACAGACTGATAACACGGTAGACAGTAGCTATCCTTGGGAATGGACGCTATATTTGTATTTCCCTATCTCTTTTTTCTCATACATGTTTTATATCTTCCCCCAAATAAGCAAACTTTTCTGCTTTGATCTTTCCATTCAGTTTGAATATGTGTCACAACATTTAGTGTTTGCCAACTGCATCCCCTTGATCCTGAAGTTCTTCAATCAAAATATCCTGTCCTATATCACTGCCAAAAACAGGTATGGACTCTGGACAGACTTCAAGGGGTACTGTGGAATGAGTAAGAAAATCCCTCCATCTCTACACCTTTCATTTCTTCTGGCGTCCCTAGTCCTTCCTTTCTTAGACCTTTCCCTGTGAGATTCAGTTCTCTTGCAGTATTAACTGATAGGAAGATGTGATTTTCTTCTCTGTGTAGACTTTACATATTAATAATTCCAAACCTGAAAAAATATTTTGAAATCTAGTTACCAGATGAAATTTCAGAGATGAAAGAACCTAGAGATTTTGTGTTGTACAACAGCCCTTTCGTCTGAACAGCTCTGCTCTTAATGGAAATCATAGGCTGCAGTAACTGGAAGAGTTGCGCAGCTTTGTAAACAAAAAGTGCTATACAAAATTCATGATGATGAGAGCATGAATCCTAACCACCAGACACCAGGGGTTCAAAACCCGTAGTCAGCGGTGAACAACGACCTCTACTTGGATAGATCAATTTGTAGTTTAAAATACATTTTTTAAACTTGTTACTTTTTAAATTTTTGTGTTCATGCATATGTATGGGTGCACACATGCCAAGGCATGGGTGTGGAGGTCAGAAGACAGCCTGCAAGACTGGGTTCTCTTTGCTGTGATAGGAGCAGTGGGCCGCTTCCCGAAATAATTACACGGAAACTGTATTCTTTTAAACATTGCTTGGCCCATTAGTTCCAGCCTCTTACTGGCTAGCTCTTATATATTGATCTAACCCATTTCTAATAATCTGTGTAGCTCCACGAGCTGGCTTACCAGGGAAGATCTTAACCTGTGTCTGCCTGGAGTGGGAGAATCATGGCGACTCCTTGACTCAGCTTCTTTCTCCCAGCATTCTGTTCTGTTTTCTCCACCTACCTAATTTTCTGTCCTATTAAAGGGCCAGGGCAGTCTCTTTATTTAACCAATGAAACTAACACAAAACAGAAGACTCTCCCCCATCATTTCCCCTTTTTCTGTTTAAACAAAAAAGAAAGGCTTTCACTTTAACATAGTAAGATTACATATAACAAAACAGTTATCAAGTAAGAATTACTTACAATAATTATATCTATTTTATCTTTTATCATAACTAAGGAAAACTATAACTAACCATTTTTCAACTCCATCAAAGACTCCAGAAGGATATAATATTACCTAAGCAAACAAGAAATCCAAAGCTCTAGAAATGACAGAGACATCTCGCTGCCTGTACAGTCACCCAAAGCTCCTCTGTACCGTTGGGGCATCTATCTTCAGCCTTTAGGACCATAGTATCCAGCAGACTTTTCCATGAAGCAGGAAATTTTAAAGACAGTTCAGTCACTTTCTGCTGTATCCTGCAATGTCTCACAGACTCTTTCATGAATCAGGAACCCCGAAAGACCATCTCACCTTTAGGAAAGTTCAGCAGTCCTCTCTCTGCAGGTTCTTTGTGTCCAGTTTATGCATCAGTCCAGGCAAGAGCAGTTTCTTGCCCAAATGGCTATCAAACTCCATAAGGAGCCTCTTCGATGCCCATCTTCCTCTTGAAGTAGATTGGTGCTGCCAGGAGCAGACGTGTCTCATTATCATGAAAAGCCCTAAGTTATTAAAACACTTAAATGCCATATTCTGTAGTCTTTGAAAGATATGAAGAATGCCTATCTAACTGAAATATATCTTTATATATCTAGAAAATCTAACTAACATGACTACAAACTTGACTATTATTGATGATTATCCATTAACAACCTATATTTCCTAATTATACATTACATTTTAAAAATGAACTACAGGGGGCTGGAGAGATGGCTCAGAGGTTAAGAGCACTGCCTGCTCTTCCAAAGGTCCTGAGTTCAATTCCCAGCAACCACATGGTGGCTCACAACCATCTGTATGGGGTCTGGTGCCCTCTTCTGGCCGGCAGGCATACACACAGACAGAATATTGTATACATAATAAATAAATAAATATTTTTAAAAAAAAATAAAATAAAAATGAACTACACAATCACAATACCTTAATCAATATCAGAAATACATATACATATAACAAAATTGCCCTTAAAATGCACACCAATGCAAATTATTTATACCTGTATCATATCCCCCTTTAAATGTAAAAGAACGTTTATAAACCATATTTGGGAACATGGGTGCAGTTTTTAATGTAACGGCGTAAATGAATGCAGACAGATTGTAAAAATATATACAGCTTTAATGGGGAAATAGACTTACAGAAACACCATTCCCACAGAGGCTGGGAGCACACTCGCCAGATTTATAGGTAAACATTAGCCCGAGGCGAACACGCCCCCTAAGGGGCTGGACTTATCCCTACATCTCTTCTTCCCTGTAAGTGTCCTGGTGATCAAACTCAGGTTGTTAGTATTGCCATTAGAAGCTGAGCTATCGTGCTGGCCAAAAAATATAATTTTACATTCATAATTTCACTTAATCTTAGCAATGCTAGGAGATAGTATAAGTTTTGTTCTCATTTTGCCAGTTAGGAGACAAACACAGAGAGGTGAACTGGTTTTCTCAAGAATAACAAGATATGAACCTTCAAAGAAAGATCAGTGAGTAATGGGCCACAGAAGCATAAGGACTTGAGTTCTGATCCCTATAACCCATATACAAAGTAGGGTGTGTCAATATACATGTATAATTCTAGCACTCAGAGGGTGGAGACATACAGATCCGAGGAGCTCACTGACCAGCCAGCATAGACAAGTCATTGAGCTCCATGTCTAATGAAACCCTGTCTCAAAAAGGCAAGTAGATCGTAATTGAGGAAGATACCTGACATCAACCTCTGGTCTCCACGTGCATGTATTCACATGTGCCTATTCATCTACACACACACATATGCACACCTACATCCTGTATACCACACATGGAAGATTAACATGTTAACCTTTTAAATAAAGACACAGGCTTTTCTGTGAGTACAAATTGCTTTCTATTCTTCAGCTAATCTGGGACTGGGGGATTGTAGGGTAGATCCTTATTCTTTAATTTGCTTCCACAAAACTAGTATAGCATGTTAGTCAGTAGAATTTCTCAGAATTCCTTACCAGAGTTCCTAAAGTAGATAAAGACTGATGTCTTCCTTAGGGTGCCTGGAGAGGGAGAGGGGAAGGAGGGGGAAGGTAAGTGCTTATTGACTCTGCTGAAATTCTGCCTGGAGAGGGAGAGGGGAAGGAGAGGGGAAGGAGAGGGGAAGGAGGGGGGAAGGAGAGGGGAGGTAAGTGCTTATTGACTCTGCTGAAATTCTGCCATGGAGTGGCAGCCTTGCATGTGCATTGCCTTTGAAAAGCCCGAAACCAAAAAACCTGGATTTTAAGGGTGATAGTTTCTCTGGGCCACAGAAATTGCACTTTTAATATAAATGAGACTACGTCTTCTAACTATATCACAGAGCTAAAATTCAGTTCGCAGAGCAATTATAGCAAATTCCATCCTTGATTTTCTGCCCCCATTTCCTAGTTGCAGCACCTGTTTTTATATGGTTCTTTATAAATGGGAGATAGGTAGATAAGTGGATGAATGAGTCAATCCAGAGAATCCAGACAAGTTAGTTAGGGTGATGGAGTGAATGGGTAAATTCCCTTCCCTCCCTGAGTTGATCTTTCTCTCCTACCCTGGTTTGTCTAAGTTATCTTGACCTGGGTTTCTTGAACAATGGTAAATTTCTAGCTAAATGAGTGATTTGCTTTTAGAAATTTTGACTTTCAAAATTTAGAGACAGGCCCAAGAATGCTCATACTCAATTGATAGCCCTGGCTTTGTCAACATCCTTCACCTATCTCCAACTGCACTAGTTGAGATAGATTAGTGCTGAAATTTCATTGACTTTTAAAAACAGAAGGAACATTAGGAATTAGCTAGCCCAAATTCTATATTGTACTAGTAAAGCGGAGAGGGAAAAAAAAAACATCCACTTATTGACCACGCCCTATTATTATATGGTATCTTATTTCCTTTCGTGACCCAAGCCCCATTCTCTGGGCTCACTGCAGAGCTTGTGGCTTCCCTGTAATTCCCTCTGTTTGGGGACAGACATTATTCTATACCATACTTGGGCTAGTTTGATTAACCATGCTATCAGTTACCCTGTGCTTCAAGCTTTCTCTAGGGTGGCATTGGCAGTTACCCCTAGAGTTCCTGACTTTCAGAAGGATCAGGTGAGAAACACAAGCGATCTTTTCATCTTCATATTCACAGGTTATTATTTAGTAGACTGTGGGCAGCATCTCTGGAAATATTAATATATTCACATACACAGTTAAATGCAGAGGCAGATGCACTTAAGTTTATGTATTTCTTGAAGAACCTAAGAGACCTAAGAAGGAAAGGGGCTGTCTTTTGGCTTTAACTCTTTTTGCATCTATGATGTAGGAGCAGCTTAAAAGAACTCCATGGTTCCTCTGTGACTGAGATGAGATTGGAGTTGGAGTTGCCCCCAATTTCAGCTGAGGTCACTAAGCAATTTGAGAGACACATGGAGTGTGTTGGGGAGGAATAATTCCTGCCCTTTTCAGAGGCACCATTTTCTGCTGCTGCCCTTTCCCTAAAGCTTGTCTCTTGTCTCTGCATCTTGCAGCATCTCGGTACTGGATTACCCATGCTGTACCATCCAGGATTTGCCAGAGCTGACTACTGAGAGTCTGGTAAGCAGATGAGGATTTGTGGTCTTTGAACTGACTGATGACAGAGGCTGGCATTTGCTTTTTCATGTCTTCTCCAGCCCCATGACGCCATGGTTTGGGAGTATCAGATCAATGAGGCATATTGGCAAGGGCAGAAAGGCGGCAGGGGTTTAAAGCTGCTGAGGGATTTGGAAAAGCTGAGCCTAGCATCTTACACAGAAGAGGAAAGAGTCCGTGAAAATCACTGAGAAGGAGAGGGAATTTGGAAAGATAATAAGACTGAAACACAGTATCTGTGCTAAATAGTAGGAGAATCTCTTCTGATGTATCACACACACATAAAAAATCCATCTTTATGTTGTGCTATAGGCAGTTTGCTTCTCATTTTCATGTTAGTTATCAAGCCCAGGAGTTATGTATTTTAGAAAATTTCTTCTTTGAGGCAAAATTCAGTCTAACTATTGAAGGATAGCTCAGGAAGAGCTACATTCTGAAGCAGGTCTAGACAAATCAGAAAAGTTCCTCTGAATTATTCTGAAATCCCTGAAACTGCTTGGCCAAAAGCGTGTTTAAGGTCTGCTTTATCCTGTGTTGCCACAGCTCCTCAGATAAACTGCTTTCATCCTGTTGCACTGTAACAACCTCTAACTTTCTCGGTTTGACTGCAGACTCTTAGAAGGGAGAGAAGGTACCATCTCATATTTTTATATCCATATAGCCTAACACTATGTCTCATATATTGACGACTTCAATCATGCTAAATGATGTTACCTATGGGTGCTACAGCCCTTTGTCCCCCAACTTTAATATCTGCAAAGTGCTGAATCAGGAAAGCACACTGTAAAAATAGAAAAATTTCTCCTGTGGCACAGGTTTTATAAACCCATAGTAGGTTTCGTTTTGGGGGGAGGGCATGTCAAGAACCATTTGATCCAACTCCCTAATATTTCAAAGATAAGAAACATGAGTGCTCAGTGGATGAAGTGACATGTCTCAGTCTACTTCTCGTAGGTGACAGACCCCAATTAGACATGAGTCAAAAGATCCATGTCCTGACGTATTATACCTAGCATAGTCTTTGCTACTGAAACAGAATCCCTGTCTTATTTAAATATGGTCTCAGCAGCCAAGGAAGCTGCAAGGTTTTTATTAATGCAGAGATGTTATAATTTATCTAATCTTTGTTATTAATGTGGTAATATAAAATCTGTAAAACAACTCTATGAAGTTCATCAGTTTTGTTTGAGACAGTCTCTTTATATAGCCCTGGTTATTCTGTAACTTGCTAATATAGGCCAGCTTGGCCTTGAACTCAGAGAGAACTGCCTGTTTCTGCCTCCTTAAGTGCTGGGATTAAAGGCAATGCCACCACACTCTGCCCAATATTACTATCATATATCTGGAGAAATTAGCTGTTAAGACTTTGCAGTTGACTGGGGCTGGAGAGATGGCTCAGCGGTTAAGAGCATTGCCCACTCTTCCAAAGGTCCTGAGTTCAATTCCCAGCAACCACATGGTGGCTCACAACCATCTGTAATGAGGTCTGGTGCCCTCTTCTGGCCTTCAGGCCAGAAAGAATATTGTATACATAATAAATAAATAAATATTAAAAAAAAAAGACTTTGCAGTTGGAAATAGCAAAATAACTCAGTGGTTAAGTGCACTGGCTACTCATTCAGAGAACCTGGCTTCAAATTCCAGCACCCACATGACAGTTCACAGCCATATGTAATTTTAGATGATCTGGTACCTTCTTTTAGCCTCTAAGGTCATTGTATGCATATGGTGCTCAGACATACATTTGCAGACAAACACCCATACACATAAAGTAATTTTTTTAAAAGAGAGAGTGTAGGAAAATATGTCGCTGAGATTTAAATTTGGAAAGAAGAATATATTTTAACCCATAAACAGTGGTATATAATAGCATTAAAATTCTGCTATTGGCTGGGCATAGTGGCACACATCTTTAATCCCAGCACTCACAAGGTAAAGGCAGGTGGATCTCTGTGAATTGGAGGCCAAACTGGTCTACAGAGCAAGTTCCAGGACAGTCAGAGCTAGACAAAACAAACAAAACAAAACAAACAAAAATTCTAGTATTACTGAGAAACCTGTCTCGAAAAACCAAAAATAAAAATGTACTATTGCTATTTCAAAATATAAATTCAGCTTTTGCGGCATGAGTACATTACTTTTTTTTTTTTTTGATTTTTCGAGACAGGGTTTCTCCGTAGCTTTTGGTTCTTGTCCTGGAACTAGCTCTTGTAGACCAGGCTGGCCTCGAACTCACAGAGATCCACCTGCCTCTGCCTCCCGAGTGCTGGGATTAAAGGCGTGCGCCACCACTGCCCGGCTGAGTACATTACTTTTTGAATTAAAAAAGTTTTATTGGGGCTGGAGAGATGGCTCAGTGGTTAAGAGCACTGGCTGCTCTTCCAGAGGTCCTGAGTTTGATTCCCAGCAACCCATGGTGACTCACTACCATCTATGGTGTGATCTGATGCCCTCTTCTGGAATAAAGGCATGCATTCAGATAGAGCGCTCGTATACATAAAATAAATAAAATCTTTAAAAGAAAAAAGTTTTATTACATTTTCAATTTGTTTATTTATTTAGTATGTTGAGTACATGCATGCTGCAGCACAGGTGCAGAGGTCAAAGGACAACTTCTAGGAGCTGATTCTCTTCTTCCACCACGAGGCCTCCGAAATCAAGCTCAGGTCATCAGGTTTGACAAGTGTCTTAAACCATTGAGCCATCTTGCCAGCCCCCTAATTTTTTCCTTGATAACAATGTGTATCTTGTCTCCATTCCAACTCCATTAGTTCCTGGATAGGAACTGGTGGGAATTAAACCTTCACATCACTTCCAGTTGACCTTTTGCGACATGAACATATAATTATTTATATGGTTATGCCTTCTGTTAAGACTTAATTATTATCCAGAAAAGGCAAAAGCATTTATCGAGTTAATTAAAAGTCATAGTGGCTATTTTAGTCTTTTTGGTGAAACAATAGTGGCATCTGGTGGTTTTGTTTAGTAACCACTTTTTTCTTAAAATATAAGTGCTTCTCCAGCCCAGTGTTATTTTGGTACCTAGCCGATTTATTCCAATAGGTTCTCAGTATAGTGAATTGTTTACCTAAATGAATAAATTCTGTAACCAGAAAAAGGCTAGTAAGTTTTGTCTCATTTTGGACTCACCAAATTGCAAGAACAAGAAATATACTACCTTGGTATATGTTATTTGCTCTCAATAACTTCAAGCTTTTATCCTGATTACAAAATTAGTAATATGATAGAAAAATAAAAAAACAAAAAATATGGGGAATAAAATAAAAATATCTTCTATCACCTTACATATAAACATTGCTTAGATTTTACTACAATTACAATATATACAATCATTTATATAGAAACATTAGTAACAAACATATTTGTATATAAACCTGTTACATATATGTGTATGTGTTTTGCTTAATGTAGTTACATGTTCATGGTAGGATTTTATTAGACAACTTCTTTTTCGGTGGTATTGAGTATAAACCCAAGTACATGCTAAGCAGATACAATATACTACCATTTAGCTCGGCCCCACTAAACATTCTTGAGGAGATAATTAGTAACAGCTATCCACTATATTCTATTACTTAATTTTTTCTTGTATTTGAGATAGAGTATCTTTTTTAAAAGGATTTATTTTATTTATTATGTATAGTGTTCTGTCTGCATGTTTGCCTGCAGGCCAGAAGAGGGCACTAGACCTCATTACAGATGGTTGTGAGCCACCATGTGGTTGCTGGGAATTGAACACATGACTCCTGGAAGAGCAGCCAGCGTTCTTAACCTCTGAGCCGTCTCTCCAGCCCTGATAGAGTATCTTTGTATAGCCCAGCCTATAGCACAAATAATAAAAACCCAAAGACAAATATTGGGGTTCAAACTGAAGATTAGAAAAGCAAAGCAGCCAAGCCACTAGAGAGTTCTTACCTCTGCCAAGACTCAAAGAGGCGAGAGCTCCTGCAATGCTCTCCATCACCCTCAGACTCCACACTCCACTGAGCTTCTGTCTCCTCCTGCCTTATATTCCTCTCTCTGCCAGCCACATCACTCCTGTCTCCAGTTCCCTAGTACTAGGATTAAAGGAGTGTGATCCCAACCAAGTGCTGGGTTCACCTTTGTGTGAGCTTTGTTTTTCTTTTAGACAGATTTAATCTTGTATAGCCCAGGGTGGCCTTGAACTCACAGAGATCCATCTGCCTCTGTCTCCTGAGTCCTGGGATTAAAGGTGTGTGCCACACCACTCCCTGGCCTATATGGCTGCTTTGTCTTCTGATCTTCAGATAAACTTTATTTATTAAAATACAAATAAGGTACCACTACACCAGCCTGACCCAGACTCACTAGATAGCTTGGGCTGGTCTTGAACTTGAAATCCTCTTGTCCCAATATCCTAAATACTGAGATTACAAGAATGTGCTACCATGTGTAGTTCTCTGCTACTTAGTTTGTTTATTCAGTTAGCTTTGTTTGGTTCCGCTTTGTTCTTTAATACAGAGTTTTGTTATAGTACAGGCAGGTCTCAGATTTACTATTTAGCCAGGATTGCCTTGAATTTGGGGTTATCTTCTTGAATTAGCCTCCTAAACAATGGGGTTATAGGCATGTGCCACCATGCCTGACTCTTTAAACTTATTTTTAATTTTTTTAATTATATTTTTATTTTACTTATATACATGTGGCATTCAGAGGACAACTTGTGGAAGTCAGTTCTCTCCTTCCCCTATGTGGGTCATGGGGATTGAATTCAGGTTAAACTTAGTGGCAGGCATATTTACCTGCTGAACCACCCTGAGCTCAATTGGTATATTAAGAGTCTCGTCTGCCAGGTATCATTGTATACATCTGTAATCCTAATACTCTTGAGGTTGAGGCTAAAAGATTGCTAACCTGAGCTATATCATGAGATTATGTATCAAAAAACTGAATTAAGGGTTAGGGATAAAACTGAGTCAGTAGGGTGCTTGCCTGGCATGCAGGAAGTCCTGATCCCCAATACTGGTGGGACACACCTGTAATCCCAGCACTCGGGAAGTGGAGGCATCTGTAATCCCAGCACAGGAAGTGGAAGCACCTGTAATCCCAGCACTTGGGAAGTTCACACATATACATTAATTTTTAAAATATTTATTTTTACATATATTAATGTTTTGCTTGCATGTGTGTCTGTGCAAGGACTCCAGATACCCTGGAAGTGGAGTTACAGTTGAAAGCTGCCATGTGGGTGCTGGGATTTGAACCCAGGTCCTCTGAGAGAATAGCTAATGCTCTTAACCCCTGAGCCATCTCTCCAGCTCTAAATGATTTTTTAAAAAGAGAACCTCACTATTTTTCTTATTCTTGTTTTTCTATAGACATTTACCTTCTGCTGATTTGAATTAAAAATTATAGTAGGCTTCTCTACCCTACAGCCTTAAAGACTTTCACAAAGAGGAAAATCAAAGATAATGTCTTACAGTTATGCTTTCAGCAGGGAGAAGACTCCAAATTCAGTAGAAACCAGGCATTTATCATGGTTGGGCCATGTTTGGGTTCACAGTTATGTGGTCTTGTTCTGTAGACTCTTTCCCTCTCTGGGCCTTAGTTTTTGCTTCTGTGGATGACTGAATTTCGCTAGAACACCTGAATCCTATTTAGTGTTCAGACTCAAACCAAACTCTTTCTCAGTCAAAAATCAAAAACAAATTCTGTTCTTCCTTTAGTCATCTGGATTATCTAGACAATTGGCATAGCCTAGGTTTTTATTTGGTTTGGCTCACTTAAGTGGGCTATGAGAAGATTTTTTAATTTTTTTATTTATATTCTACTTATGAGTGCTCTGCATGCCAGAATAGGACATCAGATCCTGTGGTTGTGAGCCACCATGTGGGTGCTGGGAATTGAACTCAGGACCTCTGGAAGAGTAGCCAGTGCTCTTAATCACTAAGCCATCTCTTCAGCCCCTCACCCTTTTGAGACTAGGACCCTAGTATTTCCTTGAAGATGCCCTTAATGGCAGGACAAACTGAAAATTTAGACTCTAGGCATTCTACAATAGTAATTTAACTGTGAGGGTAGAACATAGTCAAAATTATTGTTTTTTTTTTAGTGATAAACTAACATAAGGCTTTTTGCATTCTAAGCAAGCACTGTACTACCTAAATGCATCCTCAGCCTTGTTCCAGGTTTTAATTTTTTTACATTTATTCTCTTTCTCTCCGTGTGTGTGTGTGTGTGTGTGTGTGTGTGTGTGTGTGTGTGACTGTACATGTCTGGAGGTTAGAGGACAATTTGCAGGAGTTGGTTCTCTCCTTCCATTAAGCAGGTTCCAGGGATCAAACTTGGTCATCGTGCTTAGCAGCTTGGCAACAAGCATCCTTATCAGCTGAGCCATCCTGACGTCCCAGTGCTGTTTTTGAGACATGGCCTTGTTACTGTGTGGTCCAGACTGTCCTTGAATTCACTATGTAGCTCAGGCTGGCCTGAAACTTGAAATTCTCTTGTTTCTGCCTCTTAGGATTATAGGCATGTTATATATTCTATGTAATATGTGTGTTATAATATATATATATATATATATATATTTCCCCTAAAGTCAAATAAGAGATCTTATTTTTGCTCCTGAGAAAGATGCTTCTAGGTGGGCAGTGGTGGCCACATGCCTTTAATCACACCACTTGAAAGGCAGAGGCAGGTGGGTTTCTGAGTTTGAGGTCAGGCTGGTCTACAGAGTGAGTTCCAGGACAGCCAGGGCTACACAGAGAAACCCTGTCTCAAAAAACAGAAAACAAAACAAAACGTTTCTATGAGCACACTGGTTTCTGTCTGGTATGCCCTGTGGTCTCTGGTTGGGTACTCACAAGACAGTGGTGCTCAGTGGTAAGAGTACTGGGCTGTCCTGGATCCTGAGTTCAGCTCCCAGTACCCACATTAGGAAACTTACAACTGCCCAGAACTCTACCTTTGGGGATTCTAATGCTTCCTTCTGGTCTCTGCAGTCACTCGCACATATATACACAGACACCTAAGTAAAAAATAAAATCTTTTTTTAAAAAAAGAAACATAAAAGAGGGGCTGGAGAGATGACTTGGTGGGTAAAAACATGCCACAAGCTTGGTGACCTCCGTTTGATACCTGGAACCCACATAAAAGTGGAAGAAGAGAGCCAACTCCGTAGTGTGTTCTGACCTTCACACACACACACATAATAAATAATAATAATAATGCAGAAACACGTGCTATGCAAGTACTCTATTACTGATCTACATGCTCAGTCCAGCTATAGGAAGGACATTATGCCCTCAGAAATGAGATTAGGTGTGCAAAGGGCAGGAAGTAATCAAGCAGCATTTCATGCTGGAATAGTCACCTAAACCAACCAACAAGGACATGCAATCTTCTAGGAGAATGAAAGCCTTGTGGGCACTGAGATATCATGATGAATGTCCCTTATTTCAGGAAGCTGGAGACAATAGCCAGTTCTGCTGGAGGAACCTCTTCTCCTGCATCAACCTCCTGAGACTGCTCAACAAACTGACCAAATGGAAGCACTCCAGGACCATGGTAAGTGGACTTTAGAGCTCAGACATATCCATTCAACTGGGTTTTTTAATCATTAGTATTTGTAGATTGCTTACTTGGAAAGATCTGGAGATAGCTAGTGAATGATACATAAGTTTTCGCACTTCCTAATTCTCACCATAGACAGTGTTTCACTACCCCAGGCTAGCCTCAAACTCCTTATATAGTTCTTATGTGTTCTTGAAGACATTCTTAAGGAGTTTGGACCTTAGATACTCGGGGGCTCAGAGAACAGCCAGGTTTGTCTATATTGTCTGAGTTAGAAATTCTCAAAATTTCACATGATGATGTCTGTGTTTCATTGGGCAGATGCTGGTGGTGTTTAAATCCGCTCCAATCTTAAAGAGAGCCCTCAAAGTCAAACAGGCCATGCTACAACTTTATGTCTTAAAGCTACTAAAGATACAAACCAAGTACCTTGGGCGCCAGTGGAGGAAAAGCAATATGAAGACTATGTCGGCCATTTACCAGAAAGTGCGCCACCGCATGAATGATGACTGGGCTTATGGGAATGGTGAGTATGCTTGGTGAACCTGGAACTCGTTAGTTTGGTTAGGCTGGCTGGACACTGAGCTCCAGGGATGAGCCTGTCTCTGCTTCCGCAGCACTGGGGTATAAATGGCTTTTATGTAGGTGCTAGGCATTCAAACTCTGGTCTTCATGCCCATTCCCCAGCCCCTAAATATGACACAATTTTATGATATGGTAAAATGTTTGCCTACTTATAGTTTTTTTTGGGGGGGGGTTGTTTTGTTTTGTTTCGTTTGAGGCAAGGTCTCACTATGTAGCCTTGGCTAGCCTGAAACTCACTATATAAGCTAGGCTGGCCTCAAACTCAAGAGATCTGCCTGCTTCTGGCTCCCGAGGGCTGGGATTAAAGGCATGTCCACCGTGCCCAACTGAGTTGGTCCAGACTTGCCTCTTCGTGTTCTTCTCCAATCTCCCCTTCCTTGAGAGGTGGTTCTATTCAAATGGGAACTTTTCATCCCCTAGGGAAAACTCAATTAAAGACTCCATTGCTCTTTTGAATGGCATAATTAATAGAAACAAGGAATTACAATACAAAGCCCTCCCATCTCCTTTCTCAGGAGTAACTAGTTTCCAGTTTCTACTGCTTCCAAAGATGATTTCTGTATATATTAGTTCATATGTGATCATATGTATACTTTTAAAAACTGTAAGCATGCTACATGTCTGCTTTATACATTGTTCTCAAAAACCATTCTGAACTGTTTCATTGAATTCATAGACTGCCATAGACCATGCTCTGTGGAAGAGAATAATGTCCTGAACTGTGTATGTCTTCTTCCTCTCTTCCTATGTCAGACATCGATGCCAGGCCATGGGACTTCCAAGCAGAAGAGTGTACCCTGAGGGCCAACATTGAGGCTTTTAACAGCCGCCGCTATGATAAACCACAGGACTCAGAATTTTCACCTGTGGATAACTGCTTACAGAGTGTGCTGGGGCAGAGGCTGGATCTGCCTGAAGATTTCCACTATTCCTATGAGCTCTGGCTGGAGAGAGAGGTGTTTTCACAGCCCATCTGTTGGGAGGAGCTGCTCCAGAATCACTGAGCTCTTGTCACAAAGCATCTCAAAGATGGAGGTTGGCTCCAATAAGTATGCTTTGCCTGTCCTGCCCCTTCAGACTTCATATTGAACTCTAGCATATACCCATGGGCATCACAGCCCAACATCCAGCAGACAATCGGCACGGCGCAGGCCTATTCTGGATGCCGTTAGGCCTGAAGGTGATGCAAGGCTGGGATCCTGAGTCAAAGCACATGCATCAGCTTGCCCTAGGCTCAGCTCGGTACCCAGTTAGCTTGGAATCTCTTGATGGATCAGTCCTGGGCAGGCTCTTTGACAGAACCTGCTTTAATCTTGCCTAGAACCAGGCTAGCCTCTGTTGGCCACAATAGGGAAAAGAAATTTGTTATGGCATTTGACCCATGGCATTCCCTCAAGCATGGGATAGGTACAGGCCATAAAACGAGCAAATTTTCTTCTTGCTCACTCTAAATGCCTGAGACTTATCATTTAGCAAAACCAACTTCAGACTATTTCACATTAAGATTGTGACACTCCGCTTTATAAAATACTCATTAGCTCTGAGATGTCTTGAGAGCACTGCACTTTCTAAAGAATGGTTGTTTCCAACACTGCATGATATAGAAAAGTCTATTATTGTATTTTTCCTTAAGAGATCTATGTTCAATGTACAAACATCGCCTCTGTATCTGTATAGTGCATTGACTCCTTTGCCATCTGGAAAGAACCACAACTAGTGTGTAATATATGGCCTTCTCAAAAAGTATCTCTCGTTTTTCAGAAAATACTTATTTTAAAATGGCTGACTACACCGCAGAAGGTTACTCCCTGATATAACCCCAGATCTTCACTTGAGTGAGGAGAGGGTAGTGTTGTGTGAGCCAGGACCTGGCTATGTAGCCCTGACTAGGCTGGAACTTACTGTGTTGCCAGCTGGCCTTGAACTTGTAATGATTCTCCTGGGATTATAGGCATGGGCCATCCCTCTAGCCAACGCATTCTTAAATGACAAGCTGGTTAGAGAAGGTTCTATTTGCTGGTATTTGTCCATTTGTGCTGACTTTTTAAAATTAAAAGCTACAGCATCACAATTTATATTTTTTTCTTCCACGTTCGTTCGTTATTTTTTACCTTTTTATTTTTCTGCTAGAAGTTTCAGTATGGTTTGTACCGGAAGTATCACACATTTCATGGCAGATGTCTCTACTCCTCCTTTACAGCAAAATCACATGCTTCCAAAACTAAGGGGTTTTTAAATCTTTGCACTTTTTTCATTTTCGTCTCCCCACTGCCCATACACTACCAAGTCTTTTTATGATGGCACAGGGCACTTTATTCCTAGAGAGCTGGTCCAAACTAGCTCATTTACTCTTTCATAGGTCATGACAGAGACCCTGCACTATCCCAAGGAACAGTCAGTACCTCTGTGTTGTGGGTAGCAGGATTTCTTACTATGGAAAAGTGACAAAAATATACTATGTAATAGTTGAAATGTCTTAAAATAATTTGCAAATTTTATCAAACCATGACAGCAATCCTTTTTAAACAGTTTACTGAACATAACATCAGGCAATTTTATTAATCTAGGATCAGGCTACTGTGATCTTAATGACATTTGTGCAAAAAGATACTTTTCTAGAAAAGAGAATAATCACCAACCTATTTTGAAGTTGTATCCTATCAGTTGTGTAAATAAAAAATAAGTTGCCTTTTAAAAATCACACCCGAATGCTTTCAGAAGCACAGACGTATGCCACACTTTAATATATCACATTTTATTATTTATTACTCGAGAAGATTAATTTTCAATGCAAATGGAAAAACTACTCTACCTTGCAAGGAGAAACGATGAGTTTCAAGTCACATCCATTTCTCCCCCTGCAACTCGCTGTGACTAGCTTCTGGTATCAGCAGCTAGCCCCGTGTGCTAAGCTGACGGGGTTGGATCTCCCAATTTGAGAGCTCATGTATGTGATGAGGAATGGCGTCAGAGTAACCAAATTTAATGGTGATTATAATTTCTAAATAGAAGCATGCTATTTGTACGATTTATAAAATAGGGACTTTATCTGTGAATATTTTAGTGAAATTTGTGTTGATAATATTGTTCATCTCACCAAATACTTTAATAAAAAGAAAACCTGGAATTAGAAATTTGGTCTTTAATTCTTTAACACAAGATAATCTGAAAGTCATGTTAGATAGAAAAGGATCCAAGATAAATACAGAACTATTTCATCATCATGGGTCTGAGATTAGCCATTTGAATCACCTTAGATTACTGGATTGGCTTTTCTCTAGAATTATTTGGGCATAAGGCAAGAGCAAGAAACAAACCATACCATGCAAGTACATTTCAGAGATCCTGCTTAGATATGGCAGAAGGCAAGTTATTCATGCCATTGGCCAAAATCAGCTCACATGGACAAACCAAACAGTGGGCCAGAGAAGCACATTCCACCTGAGGGTGGCAGATATAGGATGGTGTGATGCTTTGGTGGTCATGGTGATGAATATCTGTTTCTATCCTACACAGAATGCACACAGCTCCACCCCAAGGCAGGCTTCAAAATCTTATTAGGGCTGGAGAGATGGCTCAGAGGTTAAGAGCACTGACTGCTCTTCCGGAGGTCCTGAGTTCAATTCCCAGCAACCACATGGTGGCTCACAACCATCTATAATGAGATCTGGTGCCCTCTTCTAGCCTGCAGGCATACATGGAGGCTGAACACTGTGTACATAATAAATAAATCTTCAAAAAGAAAATCTTATCTCATGAGATCTTAAAGTCCAGGGTTTCCTTAAGTCTAGGTACCACATCTTTTCCTTTTTATAGAAACAGGGTCTCTGGCTGACCTTGGCCTAGACTGCTGTCTGCTGATCCTTGATACGTGTTGATCTTGTTAGACTTGAAGGCTGAATAGCAATAATACGTTTAACTGAATCACAGTGATCATTTCAAATGGATGCAGATACCAGAACATCTTTTGTTTTTTGGTTTCCAGGAGGGTTTCTCACTCTGTAGACCAGGCTGTCCTCAAACTCAGAGATCCACCTGCCTCTGCCTTCTGAGTGAAGAGTGTGCCACCACCGCCCGGCACCAGGACATCCTTGTACATCTTAAACATACAGTTTTTGTCAGGGATATCTCAACAAGACTGTTTTTGTTTTGTTCTGTCTTTGAGGCAGAGTCTCATGTAGCTCATGCTGATCTCATGCTTGTTATGAGCTTAAACTTTGGTGTATATCAGTCCATAGTAATCCCACTGAACAAATGTAATGTCCTCTTCCTTTGGATAGAAAAATCTTTAGGCTTCTCTGTAGAAGTAGTTCCCTGTCTTTCAATGTTCCATGGAGTTAGAAACAGGTTTTTTTTTTTATACTTAGAAACTAAGGCAGGAAGATTGTGGTTTGGGGGTCAACCTGGGCTACATAATGAGACCCTTGTCTCACAAAAGCAAACAGGTGCACCCTTCAGGAGCCCAAGCCAGCTGTCGCAGTCTCTCCTTCATCTGGCTTCTCCACAGGAAGTGTTTCCAAAATTTCTAGCAAGCCGACTCTGGAAAAGCTGGACATGAAGGGAAGTAGATCATTATGAGAGTGGACTTCAGTGTTCCTATGAAGAACAACCAGATAGCAAACACCAAAGGATCAAGGTTGCTGTTCCAAGTATCAAACTCTGCTTGGACTTTGAGCCAAGTCGGTTGTCCTTATGAGCCACCTGATGGTGTTCCCATGGGTGATAAGTACTCCTTAGAAGCAGTTGCTACAGAACTCAAATCTCTGCTAGACAAGAATGTTCTGTTCTTGGAGTGTGTGGGCCCAGAAACAGAGAAAGCCATGCCAACCCAGGGGCTGAGTCTGTCATCCAGCTGGAGAGCCTCCACTTCCATGTGGAGGAAGAGGAGGAAAAGACGCTTCTGGGAGCAAGGTTATAGCTGAGACAGACGAAATGGATGCTCCCCAAGGTTCGCTGTCCAAAGGAAGGGTATCTCCATCAACAGCGCCTGGGGACTGTGCACTGGGCCTACAGATACATGGTGGGTGTGGATTCCACAGAAGACTGGGGGGGGGGTTTGTTTTATTTTTATGAAGGAGATGTACTACTTTGGCAAGCCTTAAGAGAATCCAAAGTGATCCTAACCATCTTGGGCAGAGAGTAAAGTAGCAAACAAGATGAAGCTGATTAATAAACGCTGGACAAAGTCAATGAAGATAGTCATCGTCAGTGGAATGGCTTGTACCTTCTTTAAGTAAACAACATGGAGAGTCGCACTTCTATGTATGATGATGATATTATCAAAGAGCTCGGGCTGGAGAGATGGCTCAGTGGTTAAGAGCATTGCCTGCTCTTCCAAAGGTCCTGAGTTCAGTTCCCGACAACCATATGGTGGCTCACAACCATCTGTAATGATGTCTGGTGCCCTCTTCTGGCCTGCAGACATACTCACAGACAGAATATTGTATACAAAATAAATAAATATTTAAAAAAAAACAAAGAGCTCATGTCCAAAACTGAGAAAAAAATGGCATGAAGATTACCTTGCCTGTTGGCTTCCTCAATGATGACAAGTTGGATAAAAATGCCATGGCTCGTCAAGCTACCGTGGCCTCTGGCATAACTGTTTACTTGGATGGGCTTGGACTCAGGTACTGACAGCAGCCTGAGGCTGGCTCGAGCTGAGCAGATTGTTTGGAATGGATCTATGGGGGAATTTAAATAGGAAGCTTTTTCCAGGGGAACCAACTCCCTCATTGATGCGGTGGTGAAAGTCACTCTGAGGGGTTGCATCTCTGCCATAGATAGTGGAGGCACTGCCACTGAGACACACTATGCCAAGTGGAACAGAGGATGAGATCCGCCATGTCAGCGCTGGGAGTAGTGCCGTCCTGTCCTTCCTGGGACGCATGCTCTCAGCAACGCTTAGTAGTCTCCTGCCTTTGGGTTCCTGTGCACAGGTGCTAAGTCAATTTGGTGTTCTCTGTAACTCCATTTGGCATTAGCACAGGGTTCAGCTAGGGACCAAGAGTTGCAGCCCCAAGGACCTTAGACAGTTGCCCATCTCAGCTCGATTTTACTACACCGGGACTGACTGATCTACATTCTTCAAGATTCCATTTAAATCCCTTAGTGACTAAACCATTGCACATTCTACAGTACATCTATTTATATTCTGCTTGCAAAAGAAAGTAAGTTGTAATAGCTTAGTTCTCTTTCCCATGTAGATTACTGTTTATGACTCTGCATGGAAATAGGATGAAATTCCAGTTGGAGGGTCAGAGAAATTGATGATCTGTTAAACAATAAAGATGTCCTCCGGGGGCAAGGGAACACAGGGGTGAGTCCTTTTCTAATACGCTTTGCTACATCTGAAAAGGGACTAGAAAATGTTTCTTCTGTATTCTTGGTGACTGAACAACTTCCTTAGTGGATGTCTTGGTTAAGGACTGTTGAGGCACGAGAGTCATTTCCTATTTTGAACAATCATTATCAAAAGCATTTTAAAAGTCTAATCCCAGTGAGCTTGTTTGCCAGTAGTTAGAACCACAGCTCTTCTCCCTGCCTCTCTGGATTTGGTTACAGATCTTTTAAAGGTAGCAGGCCTCTGTAGGGTCTCTATCCGTCTCTTTGAGCCTTTTTGTACAGTGCAAGCATTTACTGGGGCTTTTTGAATACCACGTGCTGTTTGGTCTTTAGGGCAATGTGTTAAAACAGCCTTTTGATTCAAAGCGTTTTCATAGTTTTTCTCATAAGCTGAATAAACAGTTGCAATATTCAGCTTTTGTTAAATCTTGAAATTTCCAAATTACCTTTTCCCTATCCCTGCTTGACAATAGAGCAGTATTGTTGTCTTCTCTACTTTTCCAGTCATTTCTTTTTCATAGAATTTTAACAAACACAGCTAATACTAGCCAACTCCTGCTCCCAACATTTCTGTTTTCAAACCTTTCACCCAGGTCAGGCTTGACAACATAAACCTGTAATCCGAGGACTCTGGAAGATCACTGGGAGTTCAAAGCCAGCCTGAGCTACACAGTGATTTCCAGGCCAGCTGGGGCTACATTTCAAGACCCTCCTCTAAAAAACCAAAAGAAATAAAGACAAATAAACAAACAAAAAAACCCTCCATCCACCTCACTTAATCATCGTGGTGGTGCACACACTTGAATCCCAGCACTTGGAGGCAAAGGCAGGTGAATCTCTGAGTTCAAAGCCAGCCTGGTCTACAGAGAGAGTTCCAGGACAGCCAGAGATACACAGAGAAACCCTGTCTCGAAAGAGAACAACAACATTCTCTAGCAGAACCTGGTAGCACTGGTTTGTTACCTCAGCAAGGTCAACCCAGGCAATTTGGTGGGACTCCAAATTAAATGTATATCAAAAGGGGGTTGGGGCTTTGGGGATATAGCTTAGCGGGAGGGTGGGTGTTTACCTAGCATACTTATGGCTGTAGGTTCAATCTCCACTACTATCTGCTCCCCTCCCCCCCAAAAAAGGCACATTTTCCATCTTCAAGTTATCACAGGCACTAATTTGCCATTTACTTTATTTATTTGTTTATTACTGCTGAAACATAGGTTGTCAGTCTTCTCACTAGGGCACTAGCCCTAGTAGACCAATGATGGGGGTACTTTGATACCGTAATCTCACTATTGGTACCAGTATCAGTGTACTTGATACCCAACAACAGAAACCCAAATTTTCAGTGATTTGGGTAACAAATCAGGCGAGGTGGCAGAAGGACCAAGCCTTTCAGCACTGGCAGTCGGGGATCTTGGGACTCTAACCTCTTCCTTTGTCTCCAGGCACATGTGATAAGTAATTGCTCCGCCATATGCTCCTGCCGTGGTGAACTGCCCTTAGGAGGGTGCAGAACCTCCAGTCCTGTGAGCCAAGATAGCATGTTTCCCTTATGTTTCTGTTGTCTCATGGGATCTTTGTTTGCCAGGTCTCACTATATAGCCCTGCCTAGACGGGTACTCTCTATGTAGGCCAGTCTAGCCTTGAACTCAGAGGTCTGCCTGCCTCTGTCTCTCAAGTGTCGGAGTTAAAAGCGAGTGCTACCATGGCAGGCTACCTCCGGTGTTTTGTTGCAGTGACAGAGGATTAGCATGGTTTGTGTTTTTAGTTATCCTCCACCGGTGAACTTTCAGTAGCTCCTGGTATTCTGTGAGAAATCCTTAGCTGGAAGTTTCCATGTTAAGGCCTGAGCACTTTATACCTTCAAGACATCGTCCAAATGAATTAACATCCCAAATGTTGTCTACTATGCTCCTTAAAAAACCAAACCTGTCATTGCACTGAATGTGTATTTCTGTTCTCAAATTTTTGGGGGTGTGTGCAGGGGCAGGGGGGTTCGAGACAGGGTTTCTCTGTAGCTTTGGAGCCTGTCCTGGAACTCGCTCTTGTAGACCAGGCTGGTCTTGAACTCACAGAGATCCGCCTGCCTCTGCCTCCCATGTGCTGGGATTAAAGGCGTGCGCCACCACCACCCAGCCTGTTTCCAATTCTTGTATTGCCATCCTAGTCCCCAAAATAAGAGTACTAGGAGGTGGAGCCTTTGGGACAAAGGTGACAAGGGCAAAGCCTCCTACGTGTGGTTAGTGCTTGTGTTAAACATACCTGGGAGCGTCTGCACATGCGCAGGGTAAGAAGGCGTCTTCTATGAGCGTGGCGCCTGAGTCTGCTTTGGTCCTGGACTCCCCAGCTTCCAGGTTATGGCATTTCGTTATAGCAGCCAGGACAGACTAAGATATGTATTCTTGAAATGAAAAGGTTCTGAGGCTGTATAGGCCAATCTCCAACCACAGGAGGACTTCCTTTTATAGCATCTAAGCGATCATCTAACCTCTTGTATTTTCACCAACAAGAACCTCGCCATTGGGGGCTGGACAGGTGGCTCAGTGCATTAGAGCAGTTGCTGCAAGCGTCCTGGGCCCAGTGCCCGGAACTCACAATTGTAACTCCAGTTTCAGGGGATCCCGTGCCCTCCTAAGGCCTCCACAGGCACCACTTTAGTGTCATTAGTGGCAACTGTCTGTGTCAGAACTAAGTTGCAATACGGTACTGACTCCTTTTGGTATGTGGAGCAGAAGAACCATAAATATCTTTGTGGAATACAAAACCAAAGTAGCCATCAGTTGTATATTTCCTTACTGTATTAATGTCCTAGGGGTGTTACAAGTTACTGGGAACTGGATAATATTAAAACAACAGAAATGAGGGAAGAGTGGAGGGGAGGAGAGGGAAGGGAAAGGAAGGGAAGGGAAACTTGGGTAGGGATGCAAAATAAATAATAAAATGTAAAACAATGACAACATAACTGGAACTGAGAACAGGTTTTGCAGGTACAAGGTCCTACACTGAACCCCAGCATCACACACTGAGAGACCGACAAACTCATCTAGAATCCTGGCGGCCAGAGACCCGAGAAGAGGTCTCACTAGCATTGCCCTCCTTCCAGAGGCTCTCAGGGAAGCACTACTCCTTGCCCCTTCTGGGAGTCCAGGGAATTTCTTTGTAGCACATCACTCCAGTCTTTGCCTCTGTGGTCACAATGCTTCTTCTCGAAACCTCTTCAGCTTTGCTTCTGTAAGGATCCATGTGGCTGCATCTAAGGCCCACCTGGATAGGCTTCTCTCCCAGAGTCCTCACCCTACTCACACTGTCTGCCATACATAAAAACACTCAGCATTTTGCTATATAATATTCGTAGTTTCTGAGGGCTAGAATATGGATGATCTATTAAATTCATTATGCCCAACTAATGCTCATCAAAAATCTAAATCATAGCCAGGCGGTAGTGGCGCATGCCTTTAATCCCAGCACTCAGGAGGCAGAGGCAGGCGGATCTCTGGGAGTTCGAGGCCAGCCTGGTCTACAAGAGCTAGTTCCGGGACGGGCACCAAAGCTACAGAGAAACCCTGTCTTGAAAAACCAGAAAAAAAAAATCTAAATCATAGGAGACTGGAGAGGTAGCTCAGCCGGTAAAGTGTTTACTGTGCAAGAATGAGGACCTGGGTACCCACGCAAAGCCAAACGTAATGAACCTGTACCCCTGTGTTAAGAGGACCTGGGTACCCACACAAAGCCAAATGTAGTGAGCCTGTACCCCTGTGTTAAGAGGACCTGGGACCCACACAAAACAATACATAATGAACTTGTACCCCTGTGTTAAGATGTGCCCAGATACGTGTGTGGAAAATAGGGACTCCATGGCTAGCCAGCCTAAACAAATCAGTGAGCCCCAGGCTCAGGAACAGACCCCATCTCAAAAGATAAGGTGGAGCCGGGCGGTGGTGGCGCACGCCTTTAATCCCAGCACTTGGGAGGCAGAGGCAGGTGGATCTCTGTGAGTTCGAGGCCAGCCTGGTCTACAAGAGCTAGTTCCAGGACAGGCTCCAAAACCACAGAGAAACCCTGTCTCGAAAAACTAAAAAAAAAAAAAAAAAAAGATAAGGTGGAGCACGGTTGAGGAAGACGTCCAGCATTGACCTCTGACCTCCACATTCATGCACACATATTGTGCCTCAACATATGTGCACACACAACACACTCCAAAAAACCATAAAACACAGCAAAATTAATTGGTTTTCTTTTATAGTTATTAGAAATAAGGATGTTTATTTTGTTTAAAAACAAAAGTATAGAATCAAGTAAAAATTTTCAGACTTGGGGAAAGGATCTATGAAGGAGCGAGTGTCAAGCTGGAGTAGTTTGCCAGTGTTTTATTAAGAAGATGTGTGTGAAGGACTCAGAAACATGGCACACACCATGAAGAGTGCAGGCCCGTGGCCTGCTTTCCTGTCTTATTCCCTACAAGGTATCACCACCAATATGATTCTATCTTTTCAGAACTCCCCAAATTCCTATATTCTCCTACCACTTGGTTTTGTTTTTTAAAGCAGGTTTCCCTGTGTAGCCAGCCCCGGTTGTCCTGGAACTCAGCCTGTAGACCAGGCTGGCCTCAAACTCAGAGACCCACCTGCCTCTGCCACTCAACTCCCCCAGCGCTGGGATTAAAGGTGAGAGCCATCACCACAGGCTCTCCTACCACTTTTCTGTAAGTAGTTGGGAATGGCATGCAGTCTGTTCTATTCTTGTTCTTATTATCCATTTCTTTTTTTTTTCTTTTGGATTTTTCAAGACAGGGTTTCTCCGTAGCTTTTGGTTCCTGTCCTGGAACTAGCTCTTGTAGACCAGGCTGGCCTCGAACTCACAGAGATCCGCCTGCCTCTGCCTCCTGAGTGCTGGGATTAAAGGCGTGCGCCACCACCGCCCGGCTATCCATTTCTTTATCTGGAGTTATTTATTTATATTTAGTTGGGGGTCTCGCTCTGTAACCCTGGCTGACCTGGAACTCCTAATCCTGCCTCAAGTTACCCAGTGCTGGAATTACCGGCATGAGTCATCATGGCTGGCCATTTTACAGACAGTTCTGTAATAACATTGTTGGACTGGCTAGTTTTTAATATCAACTTGACATGGGCTAGAGTCATTCTGGAAGAGGGAACTTTGCTGGGGGCGTGTTGAGACAGGGTTTCTCTGTGTAGCAGCTCTGGCTGTCCTAGAACTAGCTCTGTGAACAGGCTGGCCTCAAACTCTGAGATCTTTCTACCTCTGTCTCCCAAGTGCTGGGATTAAAGACATGCACCACCACTGCCCAGTTTGGGAGAGGGAACTTTTGATTGAGAAAACATCCCAATTTTCTCCATCAAGATTGCTGCGGGTGGGCCTGTCCCACTGAGGGCAACGCCTCTGCTGGATGGTGAGAAAGCAGGCTGAGCAAACCACGGGCCAGTAAGCAGTGTCCCTGCGTGATGTCTGTTTCAGTTCCTGCCCAGGCTTCCCTTCAGTGATGGACTTATACACTGTAAGGTGAAGTAAACCCTTTCTTCCTCAGGTTGCTTTCAGTCATGGTGTTTATCACAGCGATGGACAGTTGTGATTATTTAATAATTAGATAGTTCTTCCATGACACCAACTTGAAGTATTTTTTGGTTAAAAAAAATGGCATAAGTGGAAAAATGGTGTGTGTGTGTGTGTGTGTGTGTATGTGTGTGGTATGTGTGTCTGTGTGTCTGTGTGTGTATGTGTGTGGTGTGTGTGTCTGTGTGTGTATGCGTGTATATGTGTGTGTGTGTATGGTGTGTGTATGTGTGTGTGGTGTGTGTGTCTGTGTGTATGTGTGTGTGTGGTGTATGTGTATGTGTGTATGTGTGTGTGTGGTGTATGTGTATGTGTGGTGTATGTGTATGTGTGTGTGTCTGTATGTCTGTGTATTGTGTGGTATGGTGTGTGTGTGTCTGTGTTTATGTGTGTGTATATGTGTGTGTGTGTGTGTATTGGGATGGGGGATTCACTCAGTTCCAAAGCAGCAATAGGACAACACACTCTGAAATATAATTTCCTCCCAGCAGGTCTGGCTGTTCAGGCTTTCAAGTCTTATAAACATAATGAGATTGTGTCTAACTGTGCTGTGGGGAGGTGTGTAGGCTTTGGGCTTTAGATTGGCCAGACTTAAAGTTTAAAAACAAGACTTTTAAATGTTTACCTTGTAGAAAATGCCAAAGTTTTTCTAAGGAACTGCAGAATACAAAAGTCGCCCAAACACCTCTGATGGCAGTGACTTCCTGTCTAAGACAGTGCCATCTGTCCCCTCGCCTACCCATGGAAACACGACTTTGCACATTTGGTAACTTCTTGTTCAAATGCTTAATAGAACTGGCAGGACAGAGATTCGTATATGAAATAGTTCTGAGCCCCAAGATATGTTACCCAGAAGAGCAGCATGGCAGAGTGGGGACAGATAGTTGGGGAGTAGTAGGTGTCAGGATAATGCTTGCTAAGCATCACTGATAAATAGTGGCTTGTTTTTCACATCGCCCCCTCTCAAAGAGCCCCCCCCCCCCACCAGGAAGAATCAAGAGCACTTCAGGTCTCTGCATTAGGGATCAGCAGATTACAGCTCATGGCCAGCTCTGGCCTGCCACCAGTCTTATATGACCCGTGAACCAAGAAAGGCTTTTACATCCTTTTTTCTTTTGGTTTTTCAGACAGGCTCTCGTACAGGTATTTCTGGTCTTACACAATGTAGTCCCGGATGACTGTGAACGTTTCGGGTAATGGCACATGATTGTACACACATGATGGTATACACGCATGCCTATGAGGCCAAAGATCGTCAGACTTTTTACATGCCTGCTGCAGATCTAAATTCACGCTTGAACAGCAAGCACTTTACAGACGGAGCCAGTTCCTAGCCCTGACCTGGAACGTCTGATCCTACAGCCTCCTCTGTCCGGTACTGAGATTGGAGACATGGGCTACTATAACCAATTGATGTGATCCAAGGATTGAACCCACAGCCTCATGCATACTGGACAAGTTTTCTACCTACTGAGCCTTTCCAGAACAGTTTTCCTGGAGTACAGCCACGCCCATTCATGTCCATGTGGTATGGAAGGCTTCTGTGCTCTGTACCAACAAAGCCTTGTATTCACAAGGGATTCGAGTTGAAATTCAAAATATTGACTCTGTCCCCTTCCACGATTTGTTGTTCCCAGCTCTTGACGTTCCTCTCCGAGGTCCACCCTAACTGGTCTCACTGTACCCTGAGGTGCCTGCTGCTGGAACCCTACTGGCTGACCACAGGAAACCCCTCCAGAAAAATGCTATTTGGGGGGGACATTTTTCTCTTCAGTATGAGGACTGTAATGGATGGGGGGTTCTATGTGACATGAACACTTAGAGAAATAAAAATAGGAAGGAAGAAAAGGCAGAGGGGAGCAGGGTGGAGAGGACAAGAGAGGGATTTTCAAGCATCTCTTCTAGGAAAGACGGTGCTGGAACACTCCTAAGTTTAGCTGTTCTAAGAATGTGTGCTTCAATTTTGGTCATTTTTTTTAACAACAGTACAGTTAGTTTTACTATTTATAAAGAAGACATAAGGATGTGTATTCATAAATAGATAAAATGGACCACGGCTTTTCTGAAGTGAGATTCAATAGCAATCCAAATTTAGCATCCCCCTCATCTACACCGTAGGATTTGTTCAGTTCTTGTGGGGGGGAAAGTTCTATTTAAACTCTTCGACATTAAGGTTTTGGGTTGGTTTTAGATAGGGTTTCACTACGTAGCCTGGGCTAGATTTAAACTCTTCAGCCTCACTCGGCCTCCCACACGCCGGGAGTCAGCACATCTGACTCCAAATGATGCCTTTAACTCTTTGTGGCAGTGGGTTTTATGGACACTCGGCAAGTATTCCACCACTCCACACGGGACTGAGCACAGGGCTGTGGCATCAGTCCCCACGTGGAGTGCAACAAGAGGCAGATAGACGTGGGCTGTCTCCGTGAGGGTGGGAGGAGCTAAGAGCGTGACGCACGCCAGAAACAAGTGGGAGACCAGGGGAAGTGCTGTAGTTTGACTACAGCATGGGTCCCCAAAGGGGTCCTAAGTTAGGAGCTTGATGTCAAGTGTGTCAACACCGAGGTGGTGGGCTAGGCACGGTAGCGCGATCCCAGACTCCCAGCACTCAAGGGGCCGAGAAAGGAAGATTGTAAGACAAATGACGTTTTTTGTGTTTTTGTTTTTTTTTTAATTTTAACTTTTTTGAGAATTTCCACACATGAGCACACTGTATTTACATCATTTCCACCCCTTCCTCTCTTCTTCCAACATTTTCCTTTGGAGTGAGCACTCAGAATGAAACCTCTCAAAAAAAAAGAGCAAGGCCCCAAGGCCCCGGTGCTCAGGAGGCAGAAGCAGGAGAAACATCCACAGGTTCAAGAGCAACCAGGTTTCCACAGTGAGTCTCAGCCCGCCCAGGGCTAGGAAATCCTGTTTCCAATACAGAGGCTGGCAAGGGGGCACTAAGGTAATGGCACTTACCTACCACAAAGTTGCAGTCTGAGTTCAATCCCTGTGGGAGAAAAAAAGGACCAACTCCCGTACACTGTCCTGACCTCTGCATTTGCAAACGCTCACACGCAAACACAAATAAATGTTTAAGAAATGAAAAGGAAGCCTAGGCAGTTTGGATGCTCACCTTACTAGACCTGGATGGAGGTGGGTGGTCCTTGGACTTCCCACAGGGCAGGGAACCCTGATTGCTCTTCGGGCTGACGAGGGAGGGGGACTTGATTGGGGAAGGGGGAGAGAAATGGGAGGCGGTGGCGGGGAGGCAGAAACCTTTAATAAATAAATAAATAATAAATAAATAAATAAAAAGCAAAAAAAAAAGAAATGAAAAGGAGGTGGGGCCTCCTAGAAATCAATTAGATCACTAGTATTAAGGTAGTTCTTCCGAGAGTGGGCCTTTGGCTAGAGATGTCCTTCAGAGCTAGGGCCACAGCTCCATAAAAAAGAAAAGTAAAGTAGAAAGCTCGCCAACTCTTCTGTAGGTGGGCGTGGTGGCACACACTTGTAATCTCTGCACTCGGGAGCAAAGAAAAAACTGGTTTGTCATAAAGAGTGAGTCTAGCCATTATTTCTGTCTCCCTCTTTTCTTACATTCTCTGATGCATTCCTGCCCTGATGCCATCTGCCATTGTGACCTCACAAGTGGCAAACTGAAGGGACTTCTGATCCAGTCTCCAAAACTGTGTGCTAAATAAATCTTCTGTTACTCCTAACCTTGGGTACCTTATTATAGCAGCAGAAGACGACGGCTGTGCCTTCCCGTAACTCAGGCTCAGAGGCCAGTGGAACGAGCAAGGGACAGTCCTTCCCACTGACTCGTGAACCGTGCTCCTTGTCTGTCCATCATTGCCGCCGCAGCATAGAGTCATGGGCCTAAAAGATGTTGCCCACTGTGAAGAAGTGAGCTAATACGGCACCTGTGTACAGATGGTTGCTGCAGAAATGTAGGGCAAGTCTAACAGGCAGAGTATCGCTCCAGACAGAGGAGGTACAGTTTGCCAGGCCTTAACCTTCAACAAGGCTTCTGATCAATAGGGCATTCAAGGTAGACGTCAGGAGGTGCGATGGTACAACAATCCCCAGAGAGGAATGAGTGTGACTAAAATAAAGTCCGCTGTGCTGGCCAGAGGATGCTAGAAGAGCAGACTAAGGGGTTAGGAAAAGCCACAGACGCCAAACCGAAGCCCTCTTAGCTCTTTGTAGGAAACAGCCACTGGCAGCTTTTGAAAATGAGTGACTCACAGTTAAATCTCTGCTTGAAAATGTGAAGGAGTGTCAAAGTCAAAGGGCAGCGGGGTGCCAGGACTACAACAGCCCAGGCAAAGACAGCCCAAGCTGAAACAGGGTAGTGATCTGAGAGGAGGGGTATTGGGCCAAAGACAGGTTTTTCAGGGTGTGATGCAAGGTGCATTTGGGGCTTACTAGGAGTGTGCAGTGCTATATAGAGACCTGAGAAAGTCAGGGCGGGAACAGGCTGGAGAGTTGAGTATTCTTTTTTTAAAAAAATATTTATTTATTTATTATGGGTACAATATTCTGTGTGTATGTCTGAAGGCCAGAAGAGAGCACCAGACCTCATTACAGATGGTTGTGAGCCACCACGTGTGTAGAGCTGCGTGGAGCCGCACCTTAAAGATGGTGCTGGCTTCCGCCTTCCACGATCCTGAAAGTGAGCGCTCTCTGATAAATAACTCCTTATTTGGCTGAGGCCCGGGGGGGGGGGGGGGAGATTATTTCTTCGATTGTCAAAAGTCCTGAATAAAACTGCTTATAAGAAGAGCTCCGGTGTCGCGTCATCCTTGCTGGTCGAGGCGGTCGTGACATATGTAGTTGGTGGGAATTGAACTCAGAACCTTTGGAAGAGCAGGCAATGCTCTTAACCACTGAGCCATCTCTCCAGCCCCTCGTTGAGTATTCTTTAGTGGTTTCTCTCCTTGCCTTTTATATTTCCATTTTGCACTGAGCTATTCAGATAATGCAGAGCCCTGTATTTGTGTAATTATTGCCTCCCTCAGAATAAAGATGACCACCATCTGTCTCCTGTGTGCTGTTCTATTGCTGTGAAGAGACACAATGACTGGGGACTTGCTTATAGTTCCAGAGGGCAAGACCATCATGGTGGGCAGCAAGCAGCTAAGCATGGTGCTGGAGCAGTAGCTGAGAGCTCACATCCTATCCACAAGTTGGAGACAGAGTGGGGAGGGCTGGGTCTGGCATGGACTTTTGAAACCTCACAGCCCACCCCCAGTGACACACCTCCTCCAGCGAGGCCACGCCTCCCAATCCTTCCCAAACAGTTCCACCAACTAGGGACCAATCATTCAAATGTACGAGCCCATGGAGGTCGTTCTCATCCACACCACACCACCAGCACTCCCATATATATTTGCTTCTGAAAACCACTTCACTAATCAGTCCAGAGAAAAGCTAGCAAAACTAGCCTTGCTTGAACCTTTCAGGGTTGTACCCGCTTTGCGGTTCATCCTCCTCCTCCTCAACTGGATTTGCAATGTTCTGCCCATGGTGTCTACAGGAGGTGACTGCTGCTTGCCACCTAGATCCCAGTTTTGACTTTGTCTCCCCAGAAAGCCCTCCCAAATCGCTAATCTAAAAGGAATGTGCAGAGGCTGAAGGGGTGGCCCCTTGGTGAGACATTCGCTTAGCTTAATCGAGTTTTTAACCATATGTATGTTTTGCCTGCTTGTATGTCTGTACACCATGTGTCTACTCAGTAACCATGGTGATTCCCTGTAATTAGAGTCACAGACGGTTGTGAACCACCATGGGGTTGATAGGAATCAAACTCCAGTCCTCTGCAAGGGCAACAAGTGCCCTTAACTTCTGAGCCAGCTCTCCAAGCCCCAAAGGTGGATTTTTCTTAAAGATTTATCTTTATTATTTTATGTGTATGTCTTAGTTAGGGTTTCTATTGCTGTGAAGAGACACCATGACCACAGTAACTCTTATAAAGGAAAAGCATTTAACTGGCTTTACATTCTCATGCAGACAGACACGGTGCTGGAGAAGTGTCCTTCATCTTGACTTGTAGGCAACAGGAAGTGGTCTGTCTCGCTGGGAGTGGCTTGAGCATATATGAGCTCAAAGCCTGCCTCCACAGTGACTAACTTCCTCCAAGACTACACCTACTCCAAAAAGACCACGCCTCCCATAAATGTCACTCCCTTTGAGTTTATGGGGCCAATACATTCAAACTACCACAGTGTATTAAGGGGTTTTTTGTTTGGCCTGCATATAGATCTGTGCACTAAATGCCTGCCTGCTGCCTGTGGGGGGTCAGAGAAAGGCACCGGATTCTCTGGGACTGGAAGAACTGGCTGTGGAAACTGCCATGTGGGTGCTGGGAGCCAAACCGGGGTCCTCTGTACCAGCAAGAGCTCTTAATGCCAACTCTCTACACCAATCTCCTTACTTGTGGCCAATTTCATTTCACACCCTTCCGCTTTGCTCTGTTCCCCTCTCCCTGCCCCAACATTCAAGAACCTTGCCTCCTGTTGGGTGCTGAATTCCCACAGCACGCGGGAAGCCAGGCACTTGGCAAATATGCAATAACCACTTGATGAATTGAATGGAATGGCGAGAGTTATAAAAAGCAAGAATTGTGCCCCAAACGCATTCTGAGAGAAGAGGATGAACTCACAAGGTTAATCCCACCCAGAATATAAGAACCCTGCCCATCTTTCTCTCCTCCAACCTGTACCAGACTTAAAAAAAAAAAAAAAAAAAAAAAAAAAAAAGCCGGGCGATGGTGGCGCACGCCTTTAATCCCAGTACTCGGGAGGCAGAGGTAGGTGGATCTCTGTGAGTTCGAGACCAACCTGGTCTAGAGAGCTAGTTCCAGGACAGGCTCCAAAGCCACAGAGAAACCCTGTCTCGAAAAACAAAAAACAAAAACAAAAAAAAACCGACATTTCTTCACTTCAACCCTCAAAGACGTTATTCTTGTTTTCCAGGAGAGGTCAAGTTCAGGTAATTTCACGAGAGTGGTTTAGCCTGTCCTAGCCTTTCCTTCCCAAAGACTAAACTGCTTATCTTGGTAGCCCGCCTCTTCTCCTCGTGTCCCGCCCAATCGCACCACCAGGGACAAAACTATCCCATTCAGCGGATAGCTGGAGTTCCGTAGCCATTGCCAACAGCTAGCAAAAGTAAAGCGAAAAGCGAAACCCCCTGCAGGCAGCAGGGTAAATCGGGACACACACTCAGAGCCCACAGGCGCCCGAAGGCCAGCCAGGCTCCGCCCAGTTGCCGCCGCCCCGCCCCGGTGCCCTAGCAACAGGTAAACAGTGCGTGGTTCGCCGACTTCAGTGAGCGAGCCCAGGCGCTGGCAGCCGGCTCTCTGGGTGCGGCGCCGCCCTGCGCCTGGAGTGGGGTGAGCGGGGCCTTGCGTACCAGCAGCTCGGTGACTGGCTGCTTGCTAAGCTCGCCCAGCTCCCCTGAAAGCATCTGCGCCTCCGCACACCGCGAGGGCGCCCAGCTGCGGCCACGGCCGGGGCAGGCGGCCACACGCCGGTGAGAACGAGCGGAGGCCAGGGGAGCGGCAGGAGCGGGCACCGGGGGCGAGGGGGGGATGGGAGGGGATAGAATGTGGGGGTCTGATCTCAAGACTGGGGACTGGTGTTACTATCACCTGCTGAGATGAGAAAGAAATAGCCGTGGGAATACCCATCCTGGAGTGGGAAAGGTTCGCAAGTGCTCGCCTTAACCCGGGTAGCCTTTGAGGGGAGGGCACCTAGGTCTACTGTCATCACCGCTGGGTATAGTTCAACCGAGCGTGTGTGGGAGGGAGCGGCACGAGAGGGTCTTGCGTTAGTCTGGGTAGTCTGCATCGGCTGGACAGCAGCAGCAGGTTTAGGCTGTACCCTTTTAAAAAGACGGTTTTCGTCCCTTGGTTCTGTGCAGTTACTTTCGCTCTTAGAAGATGCTTTGGGGTGTGGAAAATAGAGAGAGATCAGCAACGAGGTTTGGAACCCCAAAACTAAGTACACGCCAACAGGGACCACCAGGCTGCTCCTAGTTGCAGGGTGGGATTCTCCCCCTTGCTGTGGAAAGTAAGGTTGACCCCGGCAGGGAGGGCGGGGAAGAGAGGTGGGAGGTGTCCATACCACACCTAACCCCACCTTTCCTCACCCCTCCTTTTGCCAGTATTCCTGTTCTTCAGCTCGCAACCTGCAATTGGTGGCCTCCTTCCCAGTCTCCTTTTCCTTTCTAGAACGGCTATGGTTTTGTTGTCTCTTTGCACAGCCCTCAGGGGTTCACTGAGTACTGCACTGTTGAACTTGCCGCTCAGCACCAAAGGGGCCTCAATTTCTGGCGCGTTTATCATATTATCATTTCTGCTGAAGAAAAAGCATGCCCCTTACCAGACCCAGCCAGGTTCTTCCGGAAATTTCCTTGCAACTGCCCTACCTCAGTTACTGATCTTTTTATCTCCTAGACTAGAACTGTCTTCTGCTTCCTCTTGTTCGGTAAGCACCTATAGCCCTTTGCACCTCACTTGAGGCGTCCTGCCTCTCTCGCTTTCCTTTTAGCCTGCAGTGTGGGAATGTGGTAAGTACGGAGCCCTTCCTCGTAGGTCGGAAACTGGGTACAGTTTTAAGTAAACGTGCTAAGTGTCTCTTGACTTAAATTTCTAGATTTATATAGTCTACTGTTTTTTTCCCGGGCCCCGGAAGGTGGAGCAGTATGACTTTCAAACCCCTGGAACCACTTGCTTCTCCCTGCTTTTAGGTGTCCCACTTGTTAGGTTACAGCCCGAGGCCTGAGCTGCTCTTCACCTGCTTCCCAGACCTGATTCCTCTCACTGTGTTCCCCACACCGCCCTCACCCCATTTGCCTGCGGACAGACACTCTGACCTTGCTTAGCCCCTTCCTCTTTGGATAGTCTCTTTAACCTCTAAGTCCCAGTGGGCTGTTTGTTCTGCTTCCAGATTCTCCAACCTCTCAGCACCTTTTCGGGTGCTGTGCAAATACCGGAAGAAGGTTTAGTAATTAATCATATTCAGGTTTACACTCCCAGGTTCCTCATAGTGGAGAAGGCAGAGCTCGTGGCCGTGGTCGGACCATAACTGTTCTCAAGGTGGCAGGTCCAAAAGCAGAGAGACTATGGCCTACTTCTGCCACCTTCTCTAAAGGAACAGTCAGAACATGAACCTGTTAGGGACATTTCAGATTTGAACCAACACAGCATGTGGTTGTGATTTATTTATCCGCTAGGGGAATCCTGTTCATCCGTTTGGTGTACCAGACAATGGTTTAGGCTAAGGAATTCAGTGGTAAACTCACAAGCAAACCCTCTGGCTTACCATCAATTACTACTAAAATTACTGTTAAGTGGTTGCAATGCTTTTAATGAGAAACGTCCCCCAGAAACTCAGATATTGGAATCCATGGTCCCCGTTTGGCAGCGCTGTTTAGGGAGGGGTGCGGCCTCTCTGGAGGAAGTATGTCATTGCGGGAGGGCTTTGAGATTTCAAAGCCTCACCTCAGTCCCACTTCCCTCTCAGCTCTCTGCCCTGGCGGCTGCTATCATTGCCTCCATCACTGTTATGAATCGTCCCTCTGTCCGCTGAAAGTAATCTCGCTCCTCCGTAATTGCTTTTGGTCATGATGTTGTATCACAGCAACAGAAAAGTAATGAACACAGAGGTAAAACTGCCCAAGGAAAGGAGCTTGAAAATGGTACTTCAGAGGCAAAGGCCTCGTGGAGCAGTTAACAGGCAGATAGACTGTGTGAGTACTCGGAACAGACACCTTGCCTGGTTCAGACTTGGGTTCTGTTCTCTTGTTTGTTGGTGTATGTGTTGGCATATATGATACAGTAAGGTTGTGTGATTGTCCTAGGTATAGGACAGAATGGAGACTGTGTTAGGGAGGTTTCTCTCCTTTGCTGTAGTGGGAACTGAACCCAGGCCACTGTAGATGCTAGGCTGGGGCTGTACTGCCCATCCACATATATAGTGCCCCTCGGAGTCTGTCGAGGTTTTCGTGAAGAAGTGATATTTGAGTAGCGTCTGAAGGAAGAGATAAAACAAATGATTCCTCTTCAGTAATGTGAAACCTCTAGGCCCTGTAGTATAGGGGAAAACCTACAGAAAAGTCAGGGCCTCTGGAAACAGGAGGAACTTGGCAAGCTTGGGAGCTAGAAAGAAAGCCAGCATAGATGCAGCCAAGTAGCCTTCCTTATGGCGTTTGTGAGGTTTTAAAGTGTGTTCTGAGACCAAGAATGGAGCCACAGGGTTTCCTTGAGCCAACTGAAGCCATGGATGGTTGCTAGTGAGATGGCTTAACAGGTAAAGGTGCTTGCGGTATGCTCTCCATATAGAACATATCAAAATTAGCTTTGGGGCTGCCTTTTTATTTATGTATATATTTATTTACTTCTGAGATAGACTCTCACTGTGCAGCCCTAGCTGCCTTGGAACTCTCTACGTAGACCAGGTTGGCCCCAAACTCATAGAAATTCACCCGCCTCTGCCTCCTGAGCGCTGGGATTAAGGGCATGCCCTCCAGGCCCAGCTGCGGTGGATTGGTTTACTTAATTCCTTTGAGGTTCGTCCATGTAGTTACAACTTTTCTCGTTGCTCAGTAGGGTTCCACTTCATGGTTCTACCACAATGTGTGGTGTCTGCCGAGGAACCGTTGAGAGTGTTTCGCTTGCAGCTCTAACAAATTAGGCCACTTTGAGAAGTTATGTGCAAGTCTCTAAGTGGACTATGCTTTCACTTCTTTAGGAGGAGAATGGCTAGGTCAAATGTTGGGGTGGTTTAACTTAAAGAGAAGCTGCCGAAGTATCTTCTAGAACAGTTCTGACAGCTTCAGTCTCCAGCCTGGTGAATGAGAGATTCAGTTCCTCTGTTTCCTCGCTTGAGATGGCCAGTCACCTAAGGAGCCGTTCCAGTCGGTGTGTGCTGGGCAGCTTGTAGTTTTCACTGTGTATGTCTGTCTAACAATGTTAAGTGTCTGTTCATGGCTTATTTCCCGTGTCTCTTTTCCAGAAAAGTGTTAATTTGAGCATTTTGCCCATTTTTATCATTACTTACTATTGTACTTTGAGCATTCTCTATTGTAGAGGTGGGCCCTTATCATATGCTTGATTCCGAATGATTTTCTCCCAGTCTCTGGCTTGGCTTTCATTCTTTTGGAAAGCAGACGTCTTACATGTTGATCGTAAGCTTAGCGACTTGTTCTTCATGACATCATTTCTTCTTCTGTTGCTGAGATTGAATGCCATAATGAAGAGAAAGGGTTTACTTTTGGCTTACAGTTCCAAAGGACACAGTCTTCACACTGGGGACGGCCTGGCTACGGGAGTGTGAGGTCAGCTGGGCATCAGGAAACAGAGTCTAGCAAGTGAGGCCCAACTGTAAAACCTCAAAATCTGTTCCTCCCCGTCCCAAACAGCTCCACCAGCTGGGAACCAAGTGTCCAGATACACAGACCTATGGGGGCATTTCATAGCCACGCTATAGCACGTGGGTTCTGATGTCATAGCCAAGACATCTTTGCCAGACTGAAGTTCATAAAGGTCTCTAAAAGTTTTATGATTTGAGATTCATTCTGTACTGGGGTCTGTGATCAATTTTGAGGGTTTTTTGTTTGTTTGGTATGGTTCAAGTATTGATTGGTGTTCTTTGCTTTTGTGTTTTCCTAATGGACCTTCCTTATTCCAGCACCATGTACTGTAGAGAGATAATCGTTATGGTGATGCTGTCCATGAGAACCAGTCCCTCATATATGTGTGTATCAATTGTTCAACTCTTTATTCTGATCCATTGATCTGTTGCTCTATCTTGACCCCGTGAGCACCAGGTGGTCTGATCCTGTAGCTTTATAATGGCCTTTGAAATAAGGTAATATCAACCCTCCAACTGTGCCCTTCTTCAAAGTCTTTTGCATTTCTATATCAATTTTGGAAATGTCTACAAGAAGATGAGAATTTTGAATTAATACTTATAGCCTTCATCTTACAACCTGTGCAATTTCGTCTGAATTTTGGAATAAATCTTCCAATTTTTTAATTGCATTTATTATTTGTGTGTGGATACGCACACAAGGCAGGACACAGCACACACGGGGAGGTCAGAAGATACCTTACAAGAGTCAGTTCTTTCCTCCTTCCAGGTAAATCCTGGAGACTTAACTCAGCTTGTCTGGCTTGGTAACAACTGCCCTTCGCTCCTGAGCCATCTTGCCCACTCTGGTTTGCCAGTTTCTAAAAACGTCAAGTTTAACTGAATGTTGTGGGACACACCTTTAATCCCAGCGCTTGGGAGGCAGAGGTAGATGGGGTTTGAAGCCAACCCAGTTTACGTGGTGAGACCCTGTCTTAAAAAAGAACAAAACAAAAAACAAGCAAACAAAAGGCTAAAAATGTTAAACTTTGATATGAATTTTAATTCTCAACCTGTCTTAGTTAGGTTTTCTGTTGTTGTGAAGAGACACCATAACCAAAGCAACCCAGTAAAGGAAAACATTTAATTAGGTGGTTTATAGTTTCTGACGTTCAGTCCATTACCATCCTAGCAGGACATGGCAGCACACAGGCAGACATGGCACTGGAGAAGGAGCTGAGTCTACATCTTGATCCACAGACAACAGGAAGTGAGCTGTTAACCACATTGAGTATAGCTTGAGCAAAAGAGACCTCAAAGCCCACCCCCACAGTGACACACTTCCTCCTACAAATCCACATTACTCTAACAAAGCTATACCTCCTAATAGTGATACTCCCTTTGTGGGCTATTTTCCTTGAAACCAACACACAGCCCATTTAAAGATTAAGACATGTGTGCGTGCATACATTACACACACATTATGTTGCAGTTTTTTCAGGTGAGCCACACACCATTGACATTTAAGAATGTATGAAATTATAAAGAGCTGGGCAGTGGTGGCACACGCCTTTAATCCCAGCACTTGGGAAGCAGAGACAGGTGGATCTCTGAGTTCAAGGCTAGCCAGGTCTACAGAGTGAGTTCCAGGACAGCCAGGGCTAACTATACAAAGAAACTCTGTCTTGTAGTTGGGCAACAGATAGATAGAAACACCTACATCACTGTCTCAAAAAAAAAAAGCTAAATAAATAAACAATGAAATTATTGAAGAGAACCAACATTCAAAACGTTTGTTTGTTTGTTTGTTTGTTTGTTTTTTTCCGAGACAGGGTTTCTCTGTGAAGCCCTGGCTATCCTGGAGATCACTCTGTAGACCAGGCTGGCTTCAAACTCAAGAGATTCACCTACCTTTGCCTCTCAAGTGCTGAGATTAAAGGCATGTGCCACCATTACAAAATCTTAAAGCACTTATTTGAAAGTGTACATCCTATACCTTGTGAAGAGGTTTTTACCGTCAGAATGCAGTCTTCTGGGCTTCATATTATTTGTTTTCATTTGTGCTTTCTTTTTAAAAAGATTTATTATTTATGTGTCTGTGTGGTTGTATGTGCACATGCTTGCAGGTACCCTCAGATTCCAGAAGACAGCATCAGATTCCATGGAGTGGTAAGCGATTGTGAACCTCATGTGGGTGCTGGGAACTGAACTCGGTCCTCAGGATGAGCAGAAAGTTCTCTTAACCACTGAGCCATCTCTCCAGCACTCCCATTAGTATTTTCTCACTTACATCTCCTGTTTACTCCTGGATATGTCTAGAAATACACTGCATTTCACTGACATAAGTATATTTCAGTCTTTTAAACACACTGTTTTGTTTGTTTATCAGTTCTATGCTAATATTTAGCCATTGCTAAGCCCTGATCGTTTACACATTCTCCCTCCTCCCCTAGCTAGAAGAGACACGTTAGTAATCCTTGCCTGTCCATCTTCTCTCAGTGTGTGAGGTGGTCCCAGGGCACTGGAGTAATGCTCACCCGTCCATCATTTTCTCTGTGTGTGAGGTGGTTTCCTGCTGAAACAGAAAGGTCCCCGTTCCCTTTCCCTAGAAGTTTCTGACCTCTTCAGTTAATCATACAGAGCATGGGCTCTGAGCTTGGTGACTGTCACTTGGTACCCACTAAGTGCCTTGCTAAGTCCCTGCTATGTCATTGTGGAGACAGGCATGGTGCCTCTCTACCTTGAAGCACAGTTCTGTGGTGATAAAGGTGATGGCAAGAAGCATTTGCTAAGTAAGTGCATGCTTCAGACTCTGAGTCTGCTGTCTTGGATGACATCACACTTAAACCTCATGACTGCTTAGGTAAAAAGTACTTGCATAACAAGTACCAAAATGAGCATTTGTCTCCTGTCTGTATAATTCGTTTTAAATTTAATTTTTTTGTATGCGACCCTCCAGAAATACGTCGTAAGAATAGTTTGATAAGATAAATTTCCATAGATCCACTCCTTGGGTCAGAAAGTATCATGAGTTGACCAGATCCATGGTTTCTTCCTTCAGTAGGGTGTAGAGAGAACAGCAGTCCTAGAAAGCAAATCCTAGTCTTTTATTTGGTCTCTGCAGTTTCAGTGTACATCTCTGAGACACGAGCACATCAAATGCCATGATCAGACCTAACACATAGAGTTCCCTTCTTCCCTCGAAAATGTCTTTTCAAAGCTTATGCAAATAAGAATGGAAGGAAGCACCACGCTAGAGAGCGCCTCGCTAGAGAGCGCCGCACACCCGTTGGGTTGGGTTTCTTTAAATGTGAACTGTTTAGGTAGCAGCTGTCACATTTGATTCTCCTGCTCCAGGCAAGCATCTTTTTAAAAGATAGGGATATTTGTACATATTTGTGGCATGCAATACAATAATGTGATATACAGAGACATTGAATCAGACTGATTTTCCAACATTAATCAACCCTGTGTTGGGAACCTTCAGACCCTTCTAGTTATCTTGAATATATAACTTGAACATATGTGGTGGCAGTCTGGATTTTTTTTTTTTTTTGGCTTTCATCTCCCCTTAAAGTCAGTAATGAAATGTGGAAATTCTTAAGGCGGGGCCTGATGACACGTGCCTTAGATCCCGGCGGTGCTTGGGAGGCAGAGTCAGGCAGATCTCTGTGAGTTTGATCCCATCAAGGTGATGGAAACTAATCCTCTCCCTGTGTTGTATTTGTCTTTGAAAGTCAGGTAAAGGGAAGAAAGGGAAAGGCCAGGCTAAGAGTTTCGGGAAGAAGCAGAAGCAGAAGCCGAAGAAGCCGGAAGCGGACATCCTCAGCCCTGCCGCCATGCTGAACCTCTACTATATCGCCCACAATGTCGCCGACTGCCTGTACCTTCGGGGCTACCCTTGGCCAGGCGCTGCCAAAGGGAGGAAGGGGAAGAGCAAGATTTAAGTGATAGAATCCAACACACATTTTCGTTTCCAAGAACAGAAAGTGGGAGAAAGCATTCAGGACAACTCAATGGCGCAGGCAAAATAGGCTTACTGAAGACTAGTAACTCGTAGCCGGTGTACTTCTCCGTGGGAAGAATGGCAGAGAAACGCACGTTTATTGCCACTGCTAAGCCAGGCACTAGGTGGCTTCACTTTGTTTTTGTTTTTTTTCAGAAGTAATCAGGAAAACCAAACCCAAGTGGAGTTTGTTTAAAGTCTTAAAGGAGGCACTGGCAATGGCAGTGATTTTTATAGTATTATAATCATAGTTCTGGACCTGAATTAAACCTTGTTCTCAGGAGGCAGCTCCAGTTTCTTGAGTCGTTTTCTTTTGTGAGAGGGGTTGTTTAGCGAGGACAGGGCAAAAAGCAAAGGCTGACTTTGTGTGCACCTTCCTCTTGGGCATTTTTTTCTGCTGTGGTTTGATTTTGGGTTTTTTTTTTTTTCTTTCAATGCTGGGGATGAACCTGGGGTCTCTACTCAGGAAGAGCTCTGCCGTTAAGTTACCCCAGTCCTTCCCTTTTTTAAACAAAATGGAAAATAAATAATTTGTTTTTATAATTTTCTGCTTAGAAATCTTTCTCAAATTTGAATTGACTACAGACTCCAGGGAGACTAAACTCGCTATAGGTGCTCCAATCCTTCCAGGTCTGCAGGCACCTGACTGAGATGTGGGCGAGGAAAACCACTCCGGATATGGTGCTGGCTGTGAAAACGTGAGGACCTGAGTTTGCTCCCCACAGCCCCGTAAAATTCAGCACGGTGGGGCTGGAGAGATGGCTCAGTGGTTAAGAGCATTGCCTGCTCTTCCAAAGGTCCTGAGTTCAATTCCCAGCAACCACAGGGTGGCTTACAACCATCTTTAAAGAGGTCTGGTGCCCTCTTCTGGCCTGCAGACATGCACACAGACAGAATATTATATACACAATAAATAAATAAATAAATATTTAAAAAAAAATTCAGCACGGTGGTACCTGTTTGTGATCCTAGCACTGGGGAGATCCAATGCTAGTGACAGAAGGAACCCTGGGGTTTTCTGGCCAATCAGCTGAATCGATGAGCTCCAGGCTCAGTGAGTGACTCTGGAGGAAGCGGTTGAGGAAGACACCAGTGTCGGCCGGTGGCCTCTCTGCACACTCAGACACAGGCTCACAAAGATCCTCCTGGTGGTGGGTGCAGGAAGAAGGGGAACAAATCAGATAAGTTAGCTTCCCTTGTGACCTAGGGCCTGAGGAAAGGGGTTTAAAGGAGAAAGATTTCTTTACACTCCCGGTTTCGGAGGCTGGCTCCTTTATTTGGGGAATGAGACACAACAAGAATACCATGGCGGTCAGAGCATGTGGCAGAGTGGCCAGGGAGGGAAAAGGAAGGCAGCGAGGGGCCAGGAACAAAACACGTTCCTTCCCTAAGAGAAGGGCTCTTTCTATGTAGCTTTGTTAGCCTGGAACTCACAGTGTAGCCCAGACTAGCCTCGAACTCACAGATCTGCCTCCTAAGTGCATAAATCACAGCCAGACTAAGACACACTTTTCAAAACCATGCCTCCAGTGACCTGCTTACTCCAAGCAGGCCCTGCCTCCTACAGTTTCCACCTTCCTCCCAGTTCAGCTACAACTCCATTAGTGTAGATTAATCAGCTGATAAGATTATAGCCCTGAAGTAATAAGGGCAGCGGGGCTGCGTCCCCAGCACCCCGGCTGCCTGCTCGGCTAGCTTATGCCCCGAAATAACAACACACAAACTGTATTCATTTAAACACTGCTTGGCCCATTCTCTTCTAGGCTAATTCTCACATATTAATTTAGCCCATTTCTAATCATCTGTGTGTAGCACCCCAAGGTGCGCTTACCGGGGAGATTCTAGCCTAGTCCATCCTGGGTCGGAGCTTCATCCCGCGAGCGGGGCATGGCGTCTCTCTCTGAGGCATCTGCTCCCTAGAGAGCTGTGGAGTCTCTGACCTCACTTCCTCTTCCTCCCAGCATTCTGTTCTGTTTACTCCTCCCACCTATCCTCTAACCAATAAAATGGGCCAAGGCAGTTCCTTTTATTAGCCAATGACCTTCCTCCATCATAGCCCTGATGATCCAGTCACCTCTGATAGTGCTGCACCATGGCTAAACCTCCAATAAATACATGAACCATTGTGAAACATTCCAGATTTAACTATAACTTTCTGCCCTTAGGCCCCAAAGACTCAGGCTCATTACACAGAAGATGTTAAAAGATGCTCCAGAATCCCCAAATTTTTAAAGGTTCTGGGGCTGCACAAAAATCTAAGTCCAAGTCTCTTAGACTCGTGTCCTTAGCTATGTGTCCCTGTAAGATACAAAAAAACAAGTTACAGACTTCCAAAGCCCTTGACGCCCAGCCCTGACCCTTGGAAAAGAGGCAGTTGCAGGTATATGTGGCATTCCTGATGCATCTCTCCATACCTGCTGTCTTAGGGTTCTTATTGCTGCGAAGAGACACCATGGCCACAGCAATCAAATGAAATTTAATTGGAGTGGCTCACAGTATCAGAGGTTCAGTTCAATATCGTCATGATGGGAAGCATGGTGGCATGCAGACAGAGGTTATGCTGGAGTAGTAGTCAAGAGTCCCACATCTTATTAGGAGGAGGGCTGCTTGTTGATTCCTGGCTGCTCAGACTCCCGAAATAATCACACAGAAACCATACTACTTAAAACACTGCTTGGCCCATTAGCTCTAGCTGCTTATTGGCTAACACTTCTATCTTAATTTAACCCATTTCTAGTCATCTGTGTATTGCCACGTGGCCGTGGCTTCCCGGGTAAAGTTCCCAGCATCTGTTTCAGGCAGGTCTACATGGCTTCTCCCTGACTCCACCCTTCTTTCTCCCAGCATTCAGTTTAGTTTTTCCTGCCTTGCTAAGTTCTGCCCTATTGACAGGCCAAGGCAGTTTCTTTATTCATTAAAGGTAACCACAACATACAGAGGAGACTCTCACATCAACATCTTGAAGGTAACAGGAAGTGAACTGAGACCCTAGGTGGTATCCTGAGCATAGGAAACCTCAAAACCCACCCCTGTGGTGACATTTCCTCCAACAAGGCCATCCCCACTCCAACAAAGCCACACCTCCTAATAGTGTTGCTCCCTGTGAGATTATGGAGCCCATTGCACTCAAAGGGTCACACCTGCCTCCTCCTCCATCTTCCTGGCCCTCACTGCTTCCCTCAGCCCACCGCTCTGACGCCTGCAGGGCTTCACTCCATTCTCTGCTCAGGCAAGCACTATGGTAGGACAGACATATTCCACTTTGAGTCACTTACAGTTGGGCAGCATGTTGCCTGGTAGGGTGACAGGGCTTTATGAAGTTAGCGAAAGGAGGCTGCATCCCAGGACAGATGTCAGAGGAAATGATATGAGTCCCTTTGCTGGAAAAGTTGAGCATGCCTAACCCTTGTGAGTCGGTCATGAATGCAATCTGTCTGCCTGAGCAGATGCAGCATAAGGCCGAGGCCGAGGAGCAGAAGGAAGCCTGTCCTTTTCCTGGGCTTTAGAGACTGAGAAGAGGACCTGGAGGTGAGAAGGGGTAGGGACAATGACTGCAGTGGACTGGTGAGAAGGAGAAAAAATGTGGCAATAGTGTTGGGGGGACATTTGACAATAGAAGTGCCCCCCACAAAACTGATGGCCTGAAATGAACAAGAGCAGCAATGATCAATGCCAAAATATGGAGAAACTGCCATTTCCCGCTGTCACCAGAAAGAGCACAAGTGGTATAGCCCCTGCAAGCCAGTTTGACCTGGGCGGGAAGGCGGATCAGTGGGCACCTGCTACCAACTCTGAAAACCTGACTTTGATCCCAGGGACCCAAAGGGTGGGAGAAAATAGACACCCTCAATTTCATCCCCTCCCATGTTGGTGTGTGCATACCCACGCATATACCATAAACAAACGTTTCAAAAGAAGACAGCTTGACAGTCTCAGGATATCGTCAGGTCAGCCACTGCCTCTGTGTGCACCACAAGCAGCTGCTCCAGGCGTGCATTCCTTTCATAATAAAAAGACCCAGAGGGCTGGAGAGATGGCTCAGAGGTTAAGAGCATTGGCTGCTCTTCCAGAGGTCCTGAGTTCAATTCCCAAGCAACCACTTGATGGCTCACAACCATCTGTAATGAGATCTGCTGCCCTCTTCTGGCCTCCAAGTATACATGCAAGCAGACACTGTATATGTAATAAATAAATCTTTTTAAAAATAAATAAATAAAAATAAATAAAAAGTCCCAGAAAACATTAATTGTTAATTAAAGCAATGAGCCGTGGACGAGCAGTCCCCAAGTAGGTGAGGGAACCAGGTGGTCCACATGCGCTCAGTGTCCTGCAAAAGCTCCATTCTCTAGCTTTCCTTCCTGAGCAAGCAAGGTGTCCAAAGCCATTAGGACACCACAGGCAGCACAGGGCTCTCCTCACCTCTGTTGCATTTTTTCACCTATAGCACCGGAGAATCCGCTCGCAACGGCTGTCCTGATCCGGGTACAGACATCAAAGCACCCTAGTCAACACGTTCGCTATGGTTTGTAAGGAGAAAGTGTGTTTCTCATTTCTTGACTAAAGAAAAGTGGTGGTAAGGTTTTGCCTTCAACCCTCTGCCTCTTGAGGAGTCACCAAGAACCCATCCCGGGGCTTGGATCTTCACTTCTAAGCCTCCAGACCTGTAAGAAATAAACTTCTGTGGTTTTGTTTGTAACTTCCCCGGCTTTGGTGTTATGTGGTAGCCACACAGCTACCGAGCTACCATAGAACCCAAGACCATTTTCAGATATATGACTAAGGGGATTGAAAGCAGGGAGTCAGAAACTTGACCATGCTCGTGGAACCACTGTCCACAACAGCCCCAAGGGAAGAGGTCACCCCTGTCTATTATGAAGGAACAAACAAAAGGTGGTAGAGTATTTGTTCTTAAAAATGAATGATATTCTGAGAGCATAGTGTGGACGAGACTTAAAAACATGTATGACAAAGATACAAAAGGTCTAAGACTGCAGACCCACTAACGTAATTCACAGAATGAGGGGTTGAGGTGACAATAGGATGGGAGCCATTCTATTTTGGGGGATGGTGAAAAGTTCAGAAGATGAGTGCTGCTGTTGTCTCAATGTGTGTGGCCCCAATACACTAGATGCTACAGTTAAAGCAGTTATCTTTATGTTATATACATCTACCAGAATGAAAGAGGAAATCAAAGGGTTTTTCTTCCTTTCTCCTCCTCCTCCTCCTCTTCCTCCTCCTCCTCTTCCTCCTCCTCCTCCTCCTCCTCCTCTTCCTCCTCCTCCTCTTCCTCCTCTTCCTCCTCCTCCTCTTCCTCCTCCTCCTCTTCCTCCTCCTCCTCTTCCTCCTCCTCCTCCTCCTCCTCCTCCTCCTCTTCCTCCTCCTCCTCCTCCTCTTCCTCCTCCTCCTCTTCCTCCTCCTCCTCCTCCTCTTCCTCCTCCTCCTCCTCCTGCCCCTCCTCCTCCTCCTCCTCTTCTCTTCTGTCCTAAAACGATCTCTAACATGACAGAGGGAATGACAGATGCAAAGGAAGTGTCCACAGGCCTCCTTTGTCATTGGTAAGTAGTTGGGCACGTATGGATGATGGGGACACCTTAGAAAGAGGAATTCTGGAGATGGGCTTGCTGTGTAAGTGTGGCGACTGTGTCCCATCGTACACAAGACCTAACTTCCGGAAGGCGTGCTCTGTCCGGTACGCATGTGCACAGCCCACTCCAGCCTCCAAGCCTTAGCGTGTGCTCTGTCCTCCATCACATGTTCCGGTACACGTGTGCACAGCCCACCCCAGTCTCCAAACCTTAGCGTGTACTCTGTCCTCCATTACATGTTCTGGTACACGTGTGCACAGCCCACCCCAGCCTCCAAGCCTTAGCGTGTGCTCTGTCCTCCATCACATGTTCCGGTACATGTGTGCACAGCTTGCCCTGGCCTCCAAGGCTTCGCACCTTCCACTGCCCTCCTGGGCCTCTGCTACTTCACCCCCATTTCCCCTTCCCACACTGGGCAGCTCCTATCCAGGCTCACTTGCTCTTTACCGCTGAAAGGCTTGGCTCCATATCTGTGTTTGGTGCCCGCTAACTGGCACCTTGGATCTGCCACTCTGTGGACAGCCTCTCCCCATTGTCTAACTTCCTGTTTCCGTCCCTGCTGACATAGACAATGCACTAATGAGAAATGAGAGATCAGGCTCATGCCAAAGCCTCAGCACAAAGATGGAGACCAGCCCTGCCCGTGCCCATTCCCATGTCCCTCTCCCATGTCTTCCTGGCCCCCTAGGCTTTGGCTTCAAGAACACAGTCATTGTAACACTGGGCACAGTTGTGTTTACATCCCCAGAGGGCTATAATGCCGTGTCAACACCTCCTCCCAAATCAAAGACAGTCCATCCTGCGGCCTTGGAAGTGGGATCATCATCACCCTGATCCCTGCTCTCTGTCTCCTTCATCTCTAACCCTTGAGAGAGGCAGGGATGTGCAGCTATCTTTTGTTGCTTTCCAGTCAGATGGCTGAGCTCCATGTACACTGTCCACATCAGCCTTCCAGAGCAGGAATGGCAGGCAGCCTGTGCTGCTGTGTGGCCAGACTCTCTGTGTGCGCGAATGCCACCAAATGTCACTTAGGACAGAGCAGACGCTTGGAAGATGGTAATGTTGACTCTGTGTGTGTGTGAGAGAGAGAGAGAGAGAGAGAGAGAGAGAGAGAGAGGAGGAAGGCTGTGGGAGGAGTTACTGGAAACAGCCCTGTGCAGAAGGCTCCCTTGGCCCAACAGATTAGCTGCATCCTCCTTTTGCTTTCTGCCTCAGGTGAAAATGAAGCAGGCTGCACACTGTCTTTCCCTCAGACAGTAACGGTACACCACAGAGTCACGTGACGGAAACTAGTGTCGTCTGGGAAGAGGGAGCCTGGGTTGAGGATCTGTGTCCACCCCGTTGGCCTGTGGGCACATCTGTGGAACATTTTCTTGATCAATGATTGACGTGGGAGGCCGCAGCCCACTGTGGACTGTGCCCCCGATGGGCAGGTGGGCCTGGAGTACATAAGAAATCAAGTTGAGAAGCCAGGAGGAACGAGCCAGGAAGCAGGGTTTCTCTGTGACCTCTGCTTCCATCTCTGCCTCCAGGCCCCTCCGCCTCCACCATCCACAAGGATGGATGGTATGTTGTAAGCCACATAAACCCTAAGCAAATAGGGCAAAGGTCATCTTCAGCTTGGAGGGCCAGCTCGGGCTACAAGAGACCTTCTCTCAAGACAACATAAAGTTGTACTAACATTATCCTAAAAAATATAAAATAAATTACTAAAAGAGGAAAGTTAGTAACTTGTATCATCTCATGCTCATCCAGCAATCTGCTCAGAGACAGGGTCTCACTCACTACATAGTCCCACCTGTCCAGGGGCTCACTCTGTAGACCAGGCTGGCTTCAGAATCAGAGGGATCTACTTGTCTCTGCCTCCCGAGTGCTGGGATTGAAGGCATAAACCATCACACCTGGAAAAAAGATCCAAAACTATCAATTGGCTCTCATATGCATTAGGTACTGGCTCAGTGTTAGGAAAACCAACCTAATCGAACCCATATCCTATTGTCTTTTTTTTTTTCCAGTGCTAGAAACAACCTAAGGCCTTGGCAAGCATCTAACAATATTCCCGGCCTTGATTCTGACCTTTGTAGCCATTCACCACTTCCAGGCTTTCACAAATGCCAGATATATTATAGTTTGAGTTTTTGCTTTTACCTTTATTATTTTTAATTGTGTATATGTACATGTGGGGGAAGGTTGTTCACCTGAGTGTGCCCACAGAGGCCATGGGTGGGGAGTTACAAGTGGCTGAGAGCCACCTGACCTGCACGCTGGTTATTGAACTCAGGTCCTCTAGAAGAGTATGCTCTAACTGTTGAACCATCTCTCCAGCTCCATTTTTACCTAGATATACTATATTTTCACTTAACATTATGAGTATATATGAACACATGTGTGTAGACACACACATACACACACAGAGAACACACAGCATGGACTGAGGGGTGACTTTCAGATGCTGAACTGAATATGGTCATGCTAACATAAACATTTTCACTTTTACTCTTGTCTCCTTCCCAGTGGTCTTAGTGGCTCCATATTCCACACAGTTGATCTTGTGATTTGCCCAGCTATTTTGTGGGACATTTATGTTGCTTCCAATTTTAATGGATTCTTTTCGCTGTTTTAGTTTTATTGTATTTATTGCTATTCTTATGATTATTATAGATAGGATCGCATCATCTATCCCATCTGGCCTCAATCTCTCCATGCTCTTGCCCCGGGCTCCTAAGGGCTGGAATTGTAGGTATGTGTCATTATGCTGGGTTTATTGGTATTTTAGTTTTTGTTAGAATAAATCCTCATACTTAGGACTATTGGGTAAGGATAAAATCCTTCTGGAGGGCCAGGAAGAGATTTCTAGGGCTGCTGGCGGTGTCTCAAATGTCATCCTTTTAGCCATTTTGCTTCTGCCTGGCAGGTGCATGACCAGGTCAGGCAGGAGAGCAGTCAGAATGAGCAACTGAGGCAGGGGCTCTTGGCAGCTTCTGTTGTTGAGTTTCCCTAAATGTTGGCCCTGGATTCAGGATATCTTTGTAAAGAGTGCATTCCGTGGCTTGAAGGTGAAGCCACAGGTAGAAACACACAAGGCCCCTATCACCTCCGCATTCCTCAGGAACAGTAGATGTTGCGGGAGGTCCTTCCCCTCCTCCAGCCAATAGCCGCTGAGATACCAGCCCATTGGGGGCGTGGTCTCTGGCTTTAAAAGAGCGGAGTCTTCCCTCCTCGCTCTCTCTACTTCCTGCGACTAGACTCCTTCCTTATTGCGCAGAGGGCTGTTGTCTGGGACGGTGATCTGTAAGTTTTTTCCCCTTTAAATAAATATCACCTTATTAATCATAATTCCAAACTGCTGTGGGATTGTTTGTGACTTACGCCTTCAAGTAGATGTCTGTCCTTGGGAAACCTGCAGCAGAACGGACTAGTGAAAACAGACCCTCCTGAGAGGTGAGAATTAAATAAGACAGGCAATGTGTTCAGCTCAGTGCCCACCTGTCATCAGCACACCGGGTGTGCACATTCTGTCAGTGGGGTTCACTAAAAATGTGTGGGTGACAAGCTGCTAGTCACACTATGGGGTTAGCTCCCCCATCTTCAGCTTTGTTCCCACACACAAATCTTGTGAGGTTAACTGACTTAAAATCGTCAGCTGAAGCTTAATTCCGTACATGGAAATGGAACGCTTAAAACGGCTATCAACTAGAATGGCAGGGAGCTCTGAAAAAGCCCAAGCTGTGCCCTTGAATCCAAAGGCTCGCGGGTTTTCAAACATTTGGCTGTGAGAGAGAGAACGGGTGAACAGAATATGGATCTGAAACAGCTGCACCATCAGGTCCTCTGGGGTGGGGTCAGGGTGGGGGGTATAGTGAAGACCTGGCCCCCAGGCAGTCCTCTGGGGGTATAGTGAAGACGACCCCCCCCCCACGGTCCTGGGGGGGGGGGTAGAGTGAAGAACCCTCAGGCAGTCCTCTGAGGGGGATGGGAGGGTATAGTGAAGACCCCCTAGGGAAATGATTCTGGTTTCTTCCCAGAGTGAGAAGTTTGTCTTCAAAAGGGGACAGTGAGAATAAACCTCTAACATTGATGTAGCTGCAGCAGGATGCGGTGGTGTGCATGTCTGGAATCCAATTGCTTAGGAGGTAGACTGTGGAAAGCCAAGGTTAGACTCAGCTTGTTGTTGAACTCAGACCCAAGCACACAGAAGAGCCAAGAGTGGCGCTGGCCTGTAATCCCAGCCTGGGGCAGCAGAAGACTGCTCTGAGTTCTAGAGCAATAGAGTGAGACCAGGCTTAAAACAAAGCAACCAAAATCCACCCAATCAAACACAACACATTTTTTTTAAATATTTATTTATTTATTATGTATACAATGTTCTGTCTGTGTGTATGTCTGAAGGCCAGAAGAGGGCACCAGACCTCTTTACAGATGGTTGTGAGCCACCATGTGGTTGCTGGGAATTGAACTCAGGACCTTTGGAAGAGCAGGCAATGCTCTTAACCACTGAGCCATCTCTCCAGCCCCCAACTGACTCTTTTTTTAAAAGTTAACAAATAAATAAAACTTCTTTTGGGATTTTTGCTTTGTTTTGTTTTCATACAGAATCTCATATAACCCAGAATCTCTCATGAGGCCCATACAGGCCTCAAAATCACTAATTTAGCTGAGGATAACCTGGAGCTTCTCTCATCTGCCTGCCCACGCTGTTTGCGGCAGGGAAACAAGGCCAAGACCTTGTGTGCACCAGGCTAACATTCCATCACCTGTGCTACCCCAGTTTCACAGAATATATTTTATCCAAAACAAAATTCAGACAAATGGCCTACTGGCATCTAGATCCCACTAACCCGGCAACTGGCATCATTTGGTTCTTAGGTTCCCTGAGCGGAGCTGATGCTGTCTCTATGGGCCTGGATTCTGTTTCTCAAGAGACGGGAAGATAAGCACCAAAATTCACTTTGTGTAATACCATCTCGTTCTCATGGTAACGTATGTCCATCAGCACCAAAATATATAAATGGCACTCTGGCAGTGTTACCCCGACAACTGGAGTTTCCAGTTTACATTTTTAAAGGCTCGTGGGAAGGCTTAACTTCACTTTCTTCCAGAAAGTCAAGGGAGAGTGGGTATTCGGTGAGAATTATACGTGCTTATTTAGCCTTCATGGAATTTGAAGTATATTCCAGTAACCTCAGTGTGTGCAACAGTAATCCCAGTGTATACACCAGTAACCCCAGTGTGTGTACCAGTAACCCCAGTGTGCACCAGTAACCACAGTGTGCACCAGTAACCCCAGTGTGTGCACCAGTAACCCCAGTGTGTGTACCAGTAACCCCAGTGTGCACCAGTAACCCCAGTGTGTGCACCAGTAACCCCCGTGTGCACCAGTAACCCCAGTGTGTGCAACAGTAACCCCAGTGTGTGCAACAGTAACCTCAGTGTGCACCAGTAACCCCAGTGTGTGCACCAGTAACCCCAGTGTGCACCAGTAACCCCAGTGTGTGCACCAGTAACTCCAATGCTGTACAGGTTAGAATTCCAGGGACTGCTGGCTGCTTGCCCAGCTCTGGTTCAGTGTGATGGAGATAGATCAGAATACTGTGTTTGTCTTCCACACTGCACACCCACAGCAGCAGCAGCAGCAACAACAACCACACACACACACTAAAAGTCACTCTTTTAAAGACGGCTTACTTGCAGCTGGAGAGATGACTCAGCGGCTACGAGCACTGGCTGCTCTTCCAGAGGACCCCGGTTCACTTCCCAACACCCACATGGCAGCTCACAGTAACTACAGTTCCTCACAGAGATGTGAATGCAGACAAAAAACACCAATGCACAAAAAACTAAATAAAATAGACAGCTTGCTTTATCAGAAGCTCCCCTACGGGGGGCTGGAGAGACGGCTCAGCAGTTAAGAGTGCTTGTTGCAGACCTGGGTTTGGCTCCCAGCACACACATGGCACCTTACAACTCTGTAACTGCGGTTCCAGGGCATCCAGTGCCTTTTTGTGACTTCTGCAATCACTAGGTACGTGCATGGTACACATACATAAAATAAATAATAGTGATAATAATAATTAATAATAATAAGCCCCATGGCTGCATATGGTGGCACAAGCCTATAATCCCAGCACTTGGGAGATAAAGACAGGAGAATCAAGAGTTCAAGGTCATTCTTGGCTGCTTGGCAAGTTTTAAGAACAGGCTGGGCTACAGGGGACATAGAGACCTCAAGGAACTTTTTCTTTCCTTTTCTTTTTTCTTTCTTTCTTTCTTTCTTTCTTTCTTTTTTTTTTTTTTTTTTTTTTGAGACAGGGTCTCACTATGTATAGCCTTGGCTAGCCTGGAGATCTGCCTGCCTCTGCCTTAAAGGCATGCCTAACCAACCCTGGCACCTCAAGGAATTTGAAAATAATGGGATATTTCATTTTTCCTGGAGGTTGTACATTCCATTCCCATGAGCCCAACAGAGTTAAGACTGGCTTTGCTGTGTGTTTATGTGAACCCACCCCCATTTCTACAATAGCACTACAGCAACCCTATGGACAGTTGAGCCTTTCAGGCGTGGGACTATAAGGCCTAGGGGTGTGGGAACAGATTTTGCCGAAGAATTAAAAGTCAGAAAAAGTTTGAGAGTCAAGCAAAGCAAAAGTTTCTCTGAGAGGATAATTTTATTAACTTAAAAAAAAAAAAAAAAAGACCGGGCCTGGAGAGATGGCTCAGTGGTTAAGAGCACTGACTGCTCTTCCAGAGGTCCTGAGTTCAATTCCCAGCAACCACATGGTGGCTCACAACCATCTGTAATGAGACCTGGCGCCCCCTTCTGGCTTGCGGGCACACATGGAAGGAATGTCGTACACATAATAAATAAATAAATATTTTTCAAAAAATCCCAGCACTCGGGAGGCAGAAGTAAAAAGATCTTTAAAAAAAAAAAAAGAAAGAAAGACTGGAGCCAGGCATGGTGGAGTATATCTTTGATCCCATCATTTGGAAGGCAGAGGCAGGTGGATCTCTGTGAGTCTAATGAGTTCCAGGCCAGTCAGAGTGACATAGTGAGACCCTGTCTCTCAAAAAAAGAAAGAAGAAAAGAAACAAAGGAAGGTGGAAAAGAAAAGGAAAAGCCATGCTATTTGAGTTAAGCTGGCATGGGGGTCACCCACAGCCTGAGGCAACTTTAGAGAAAGACTAAAGCTCAAAGGTTGGGAGGGAGCAGCTCATAGGGGTCAGGAATTCTGGGAAGGAAAAGTATAGTGACTCATTAAAGGGATAATTATTCTGCCTATCTCTTTAGCATGACTGGTGAGCCTGCCTTTATAGGTGACTGTCCAGGTCCAGGTCTGCAGTCTCACACTGTAGGGTGACTGACCGTCCAGGGGCCCTAGGTCTCACACTGTACGGTGATCGTCCAGGTACTCAGTTTCACACTGTAGGGTGACCATGCAGGGTTCTCAGACTCACACTGTAGGGTGACTGACCATCCAGGGCCCACGGTCTCATACTGTAGGGTGATCGTCCAGGGTCCTCATAGCCCAGATAGCAGGCAGGCCTTTCTCATTTTTGCTTGTTTTACCTGCCTGGAGAGACTCTTGACTGTCACCTGAAATGTCTTCATTGGTCATTGTCTGGCTAACTCCAGTTTACATGTATGAAGGGCTGGAATGAGGACCTTTCCAGTCCCCTCCAGGATGCTCTCGGAGGAAGGGACAGCCGGAGTCAGAGGCCTCCACAGAAAAGCTTCCTATACTTTGTTTCTTCTCCCTATGGCCTCCATGCTCAGTGAGAAGTCCCTTGTCCAAGGCCACAGAGTAGCCAGGGATGCCCTCAGTCCTGGAATGACCCAAGCCTGGGAGAGAGATGCTGTGGAAACTGTCATTGATGTCCCCATCAGAACGAGTCCAGTGAAGGACTTGGAGTCCCCGGCTCTCATGCTGTTTGTTTCTGGGGCTCTACCTCAACAGGAAAGGTTATGGAGAGGTCATGGTCCCTGTGGACATCTCCTGATGCTCTAGTACATTCTCCAGGTGTATTGTGCATGTTTATGTCTTGACTGCTCCCCAAGCCAGAGCTGAATGACCCCTAGGGACAGCAGGTGCCTGGCCTTTGAGCTTATCTCTCATATGCAAACCATCTGATCCAAAATTCAGTGAAGTCCACCCCAACCCGGTACCTTCTATCAGAAGAGGCATCCTAGGTCACTTTCTCCAAACTATGAGTCCAAGGGCAGGTGCCAGAGATCCAGGGACCAACCCAGAGGCCACGCCCCATGGAAAGGATTTAAATAGTGCTACCCAAGCCGCTGCAAGCCACTGTACTCAGCTAACCCACCGTTCTAATTCCTTCCCACAAAACATCAATAAACTGGACATAGTAGTATAAGCCACTCGGGAGAGGGAGGCAGGAGGATCTCAAGTTTGAGAACAACCTAGGCTACCTAGGAAGACCACGTCTTTAAAAATAAACCCATTGTCAGCCATGGTGCTGCACTTGAGAAGCAAAGACAGGTAGGTCTCGTGAATTTGAGGCGAGCCCAGTCTGCATAGCAAATTCCAAGTCAGTTGGAGCTGCATGGTAAACCCTATCTCAAGTTAAAATGAACAGACAAATAAAACACATGAAATCTACACTAAGTACTCTGGTCTCTATTTCTCCCTGGCTTCTTCTGCCTCCTGGCCCAGCCCGAGGCCTGCATGGTGGGATGGGCCCATCATCCGGGGAAGTGAAAATATCAAACTATCATTCAAAGGGAGTCGTCTAGTTAGCGTTCAGCCCTTCTAGCTGCCTTGTCTCTCCCAGAGCTGACCCGACCCTCGTCCAAGGACAGAGCAGTGAGGGATGCCCCCTACAGTCTCTGGGATGGAGTTGGGAGCAAGGAATGCGGTGCTATAGCCTTCCTGTCTCCATCCCCGCACCCCGAAACTGCAGGGTGGTTCCGGAAGATACCATACTAAACGAAACAAGCCAGCCACAAAAGGACAAATACCATGTGATCTCACATATAAAATCGTTAAAAAATCAAACTCCTAGTAGAGAATAGAGAGTGGGCACCAGAGCTAGGGTAAAGAAGGTATGTTAAAGGGTACAGAGTTTCAGTTAGACAAGAGGAGTTTTTGAGATTTATTTCACCTTGACTATCGTCATTAATCATATTTCATATAATGGAGCAAACTTCAAAAGGCTCACAAAATTAGAAGATGATAATATGTTAATTATGTTAATCTAATAATTTCCATTTTATACACGTAGCAAATCATATGGTAGCCAATTTTAAATATTTAAATTTTTGTTACATGGTTTGTGTGTGTGTGCGTGCATGTGTGTGTGCGTGCGCAAACATGTAAAGGTCAGAGGCCAACAGCAGGAGGAGTTCTTTCCTGCCACCTGGCAGTCCCAGGAATGGAACTCAGGTCATCAGGTTTAGGTGCAAGTGCCTTTACCTGCTGAGCCACCTCACTGGTCCTAAGTTGGTTTCTGTTTGTTATTTGTTTTGTTAAGATTGATTACACTTATTTGTTTGGGTGGTGGTGCACCCACGAAGGGCAGAGGACAACCTGCAAGCGTTGCTTCCTTTCTTCCACCACGTCGACTCAAGGGATCGAACTCAGGTTGCCAGGCTTTGGCAGCAAGCACCTTCAACTGCTGAACCATCTTGCCAGCCCTAAAAATACTTTGTAATTAATTATTTTTTTTATTTCACATGCAATGACATTTTCCCAGCATGTGTGTCTGTCTGTCTGAGGGTGTCAGATCCCTGGAACTGGACTTACAGACAGTTATGAGCTGCCATGTAGGTGTTGGGAATTGAACCTGGGTTCTCTGGAAGAGCAACCAGTGCTCCCAACCACTGAGCCATCTCTCCAGCCCCCTAAAGGCTGAGGGGAGCTCTCAGACGCTGTGCAGAACTACTAGATGAGAATCTCCATTTTTGCAGGATGCCCTGGTTATCTGAATGTAGATTAGAAGCTGGTTGAGCACTCCCGGAGGCGTAAGCTGGACACCTCTTCCTTATCCCCATCCTAGGCTTCCCTGCACCAGGGCTGTCAGTTCAGGATCTCCGCGGGAGAGCAGGAACCCCTTAAAGCACACTGGATGAAGAGGATCCGATGCCTGACTTGATTACTCACGTGGGAGAAATGTTGGGAGTCAGTGCAGAGACCGGCTGTCGCGGGAGCCCTTATGGGCCACATTTGACAGCTGAGAATGCCTTTGAACTGTCCCATCCCCCTCCGTGTAGGTGTGATTAGGTTACAGGTGTGTGGTACCATGCCCAGTTGTGTGCTGTGCTACCATAACGCTAGGCACAGTCTACCAACTGAGCCAGTCAGTCCCAGCCCGCGTTTGCATCTTAAATTATGGTATTTGCTCAATTCTGAGATTATTTTTGTTCTCATTTATTCTGCTTTTGGAACTCTGTGTGTGTGTGTGTGTGTGTGTGTGTGTGTGTGTGTGTGTGTGCATGTATACACACCATACACAGGCATGCAGGTGCTGGAGGAGGCCAGAAGAGGGCGTTGGAGTCCCTGGAGCTGGGTTTCCAGTCTGTCATGACCCTTCCAACATGGGTGCTCAAAACTGAACTATGGTCCTCTAGAAGAGAGGCATGTGCTTTTACACAAATTTGACACAAATTTGAGTTATTTTTCCCATGCAGTGATGGTTCAGCTTCATTCTTTGTTGTTGCTGTTTTGCTGCTGCTGCCGCCGATTTTCTTCTGTTTCAATTTTTTCCTTTACAGTGTGGGTGTTTTACCCGCACATCTCAATGTACCACACGTGTGCCTGGTGAAGCCAGAAGAGGGAATCGGATCCCCTGGAAGTGGATTGTGAGGCTTGGGTCCTCTGGAAGAGTAGCCAGTGCTCTTAACCACTGAGCTATATTATTCCAGCCCCTCAACTTCATTCTTTTGGTTCTGATATCTGTTTTCTCCAGTATCATTTGCTGAAGACTCTTCTTTCTCCATGGATTCCTCTTGGTCTTGACCACTTCGTAAGAAATCAGCCAGTGTAAACATGAGGGTTTGTTTCTGGATTCTCGGTTCCATCCCACTGGTCTGCATGCCTGTCTGTATGTCGGTACTGATTGCTATAGCTGCGGGGAGGGGTTCAAGACAGGGTTTCTCTGTGTGTAGCAGCCCTGGCTGTCCTGAAACTCGCTCTGTAGACCAGGCTGGGATGAAGAGGCTCTTCTCAAACCCGCAGTGATTTCCCCAAGATCCCTTGGAAACTCCTGCTGGCTCTTCAGGGTTGAGCCCCTTCTCAGGGTAACTGCCGCCCGCACCTTCACAGGCTGACTCAGACCTCCTCGGAGCGCCCACACGCTCTCCTGCCTCTCCTGCCCTTCCTGTGCTGCGGCTCTTTAATTCTTCTGCCGCCGCCGTTTCCCCAGGAAAAGCCTTCTTCACTGCTAGTCTGTCCTCTCGGAATTAGAACGTTCCCTTTGGTGTCCATGAACAGTGCCCAGCACACCGCCCAACCTGGGTGGTGGCAACAGTGTGCCAGCCACAGCTGCGTGTGTTTTACAGCCTGCCACACACTTTTGGCAAACTGACCTAATTATAAAAAATAATAAGGCACATTCAGAAAGTGCAGAAAAATAAAAGTAAAAAAAAAAATATTTTAAAACCCCCTATAATCTTGCCACCCAGAGGCAGTCCTCGTTAGCATTTTGATGTGTTTCTTCCTGGCTTTAAACACATTTTTCTATAGTTGAGATCATATTATACATAATTTCATCTCTAGTTTTTTTCACTTGTAATAGTATTTTCCCATATTATACTTTGTTGAAGGTTATTTTTTCTTACCATATGAGGCCTTTTAGAGTGTGTCTTGTGTTTGGTTGTTTTCTTGTTGAGAGCCTCACCTATCTCTGACTAGTCTTGAACTTGCTGTGCAGGTGAGACTGGTCTTGAGTCCCCGCCTCCACTCCCTGGTGCACCACCACCCCAGTTCCGTTTTAGTGTTTTTATTATTATTATTTGTTTGTTTTGTTTTTAGAGACAGGGTTTCTCTGTGTAGCCCTGGCTGGCCTGGAACTCACTCGGTAGACCAGGCTGGCCTCGAACTCAAAGAGATCCACCTGCCTCTGCATCCCTGGTTCTCGGATCAAAGGTGTGCACCACCACCACACAACAACTCACAAACATCTGTAACTCCAGCTCCAAGGACTGCAAAACCCTCTTCTCACTTCTGAAAGCACCAGGCACAAACAATGGTGACATACATGCATGAAATACACACTCACACATACCCATAAAATAGAAAATATTTTCAAAAAGTGTTGCCGGGCAGTGGTGGCGCATGCCTTTAATCCCAGCACTCGGGAGGCAGAGGCAGGCAGATCTCTGTGAGTTCGAGGCCAGCCTGGTCTAGAAGAGCTAGTTCCAGGACAGGAACCAAAAAGCTACAGAGAAACCCTGTCTCGAAAATTTAAAAAAAAAAAAGAAAAAGTGTTGAGAGTTATACAGGCATGGTGGTTCATAGTGGTACACACTTAGAAACCATCATGGGAAGCATGAGCCCCACTCTCAGAATGATAAAGAAATAGGATGGAACCCAGTGTGTCACACACACCTTCACTCCCAGCACTTGGGAGGTAGAGGCAGGTGGATCTCTGGGAGTTCTAAATCAGCCTGGACATAGAGAATTCCAGGACAGCCAGGGCTACATAGTAGAGAGACTGTCTTAAAACAACAGAAAGAAAGAAAGAAAGAAAGAAAGAAAGAAAGAAAGAAAGAAAGAAAGAGGGAAGGAGGAAGGAAGAAAGAAAGGGAAAGGAAAAAGAAAGAAATGGGTTGGTTCATGGCACTGAGGGAAAAGGCCCTGCTGCACAAGCCTCTGGGTTCCATCCCTGGAACCACTTAAGAGGTACCAGGTGGAAGCAGACAACTGACTCCCCGAAGTTATCATCTGACCCTACACAGACAACATGGCTCTTGTGTGCCCGAACACACAGGCACACTAACACACACACGCACACACACCACTCCTACACATACACAAAACATGAATAGATACACAAATAAACAACAGTTGTGTGACTAGCGGGGGCCTGGGATGCGGGAACACATTAGCATGTGATTCAGTCCGAATGCCAAGCCCCACACTGAATGACAGACTACAACTTGAAGTCAGAATGAAAGTTTTCCTCCCCATGTCGCAATTGGTCACGGTGTTTCACCATAGCAATAAGAAGCCCAGCTAAGGGATCAGTAGAGATGACTCAGCAATTAAGAGCATTTGTTCCTTCTTCCAAAAGGCCCTGTGGGCTCAATTCCCAGCATCCACAGGGTGGGTCACAACCATCTGTAACTCCAGTCCCAGGTGATCCAGCACCCTCTTCTTGTCTCCATGGGCACCAGGCACACATATGGTACCCAGACAGAGATGCAGGCAAAGCATCTATACAATAAACTCATTTTAAAAAGAAATAAAAATGAAGTAATATGTATGAAACACTCTCATACCTGGCAGACAGTGTGTAGATAATCAGTGGTAGCTCTTTGTAATTTGACTTATTCCTCTGATATTAGACATTTAAATGGAAAGACTGAGGTAGGTATGGTTGCTTATGCCTGTAACCCTAGCTCTCTAGAGCCCGGGGCAGGGAGATCTTAGGTTAAAAGGCTAGCCTTCACCACATGATGAGACCTTATCTCAAAAAATAAAAACTAAAATAATAAACATCAAATTTTCTCTAAGAGCGGAGCCTGTTACAGACCTGTAATTTCAGTACTTGGAAGATAGAGACAGGAGGATCAGAAGTTCAAGACCATCCTCAGTTATGTAGTGAGTTGAAGGCCAGCCTGAACTTCCTGAGACTCTGCTTCCAAAAATTACCATTTCTTCAAAGGGCCTGTTCATTCTTCTGTATTTTTATTTATTTTAAGGATATTTTATTTTTATTTAGTTATGTATGTGTGTGTGTATGTGCCTGTTTGTTGGGGATGGTCAAGGGGGTGTATGTACGTTAAATGCAGTAGCCAAAGAGGCCAGAAGAGGGCATCACTACCAAGGAGATGGACTTAGGGTAGACCGCGAGCCATTTAGCATGGGTGCTGGGAGCCAATCTTGGGTCCTATGGGGGAGCAATGTGTACACTATCTCTCCAGCACCTTTAAAATGTTTTTAATGTACGTTAGAAATAACTAGTTACTGTGTGCGGCGGAGCACACCTTTAATCCCAGCACTCAGGGAGGCAGAGGTGGGTAGATCTCTGAGAGTTCAACCAGTTGGTCTGCATAGTGAGTTCCAGGCCAGTAAGGGCTATGCAGAGAGGCCCTGTCGAGCGAGAGAGAGAGAGAGAGAGAGAGAGAGAGAGAGAGAGAGAGAGAGAACTGTTTGTTTTGTTTGTTTAGACAGGGTCTCACTGTGTAGTCTTGACTAGCCTGGAATTCACTATGTAAACCAGGCTGTCCTTGAACTCAGAGCTATGCTCGCCTCTGTCTACCCAAGTGCTGAGTTCAAAGAGTGTGCCATCAATCCCAGCAAATGAATAGTTTTCGTTGTTGTCATTGTTGCTTTTACGAGTACAGACTGACCAAAGATGACCTTGAACTTCTGATCCCCCCCCCCTCACCTTTCTGATAGGAGGTGGGAAAAGAGCTGGCACCATGCCCTGTGCCGCGTGCTTCTTGGCGAGAGAATGAAGAAAGGACAGACAAGGACCCACATCCAGCCTTGATAGGTTGTGCTCGGCTACAGCTGTCTCCACAACCCTGAGCCTCAGGGCAAGGTCTCTTAGTGAACAGTCTCAAGTTCTAAACATCCGGAAGCAGGAAGCTACTGGCTGTTAGTCATTGACCCACAGATCAATCAGTCCTAAACACTCAGAGTTCAAAGAAAAATTTTGCTGATTTCTCTTGATTCTGGGCCTCATGTCACATCCGTGTCAAAATGCACAATCACTCAAGACTTCACACACTCAGCCTTCCTCAACTTCCCTCCGCTCTGCAACTGAATTGTTACAGAATGACTATTTAACATTTAAACAGCTTCATAGTGAAGACTACCCCTGACCACAGTCATCTCAATGCGCAGTTCCTTCACGGGAAGGACGCCCCTATTACAACAAACACATCCACACATATAGTTTTCATATGTGCCACCCACATTTGTATACCCATTACTTCAGGCACAACTGCGTGGGTGTTCAGGGGGGGCGAAGATGGAGAACGTTATGACGTGGTGACGTCACAGAGCGGGCTCAAGGCCACACAGAACTGAAAGAGCTGCAGTCCCCGGAGCACTTCCCCTCCCTCAGATCTCTCTCCCTGGCGAGATCCAAATGCACAGTCTTCTGGTCACCCCCGGTTCACATTTCTGACCCGGGAGAGCTGAGAAAGTGCCAGTAGCCCTTGGGTTACCTGAGAGAATGGCACACAGGTGGCTTCCTGCCTGGCAGAGGCCATTTATGGAGTGTGCCCCGCACAGCCTGAGGTGTGAGCCTGGAAACAGTCAGCTTTGGCATTGGTCTGACGCTTAATGAGGACTAAACGGGATGCCAAAGTAATACATAAAACACACTGGAGTTTCTAAGCGCCCAGGTAGCCCGCCCGGCCCCTGCTTTCTGGTGGGCGTACCGGCTACCAGGAGCCTGCACTCAGACGCTGGGTGGCTAAGCAAGGGCTTCAGGAGTTACCGGGACAGGAAACAGTCAATAAGAAGTCAGGCCAGGGCTCTACTTAAATCTTAAAGCGCAACAGGTTCCAGGGCCCTGTCTTTCCCTGTCACCCCTTAGACTGACCCTGGCCTTATGATGTGGCTAGCCGTGGCCTCCCTAAGATGACAAGGCCTCTGCAGCCAGTGGGACAGCTGACTGAGAGGTCGTTAGTGTGCGGTTGAGACATGATTAATACGCATGCATCAGGGTGTGAACAGATCTGCACCCGCAGAATCCAGAGGTACGGGCAGACAAAAGGATGCTTCTTCTAAACACTAACGATTTCATGTCCTCACACTCGTAGGAAAGGTTTAGGATTTTATGGCACATTCAAGTCAACTGGAGGGGACGTGGGACATCTGTGTACAGTTTAATGGAAAGAGTAACTATGCTCTCTTTCTATTAAAGAATTATAAAACCCTCTGTGAGTTCGAGACCAGCCTGGTCTACAGAGCTAGTTCCAGGACAGGCTCCAAAGCCACAGAGAAACCCTGTCTCGAAAAAACCAAAAAAAAAAAAAAAAAAAAAAAAAAAAAAAAAAAGAATTATAAAACCGAAAACCGAGAACACATTAAATACCAAAGCTGTACGAAATTTTCCAAATAAAACATTTTCAAAATTTTAATGAGAAACCCGAGCTTACCCCTATGAGGCCGACTTTTAAAACATTTATAATGTATTTTATTTAACCCAATATATCCCCACTATTATGATTTCAACATGTCATCTGTATAAAATTCACTCATGGGATAATTTGCATTCTTGTTTTCTAACTAGTTTTAGCCAAGGCTAACTAGAGGAACAGAACCAAGGGAGTACGTGTGCATATGTATGTATGTATGTATGTATATTGCTATATCTATTATGATATGTATTTATTCTGATGTATATGATATACCTATTCTGATAGTATTTTTCTGATATATATATGTATATATATATATGAATTTAATAAATTAGCTTAAAATAGTAGCAACAGCCGGGAGATGATGGTGCACACCTTTAATCCAGCACTCAGAGAGGCAGAGGCAGGCGGATCTCTGAGTTCGAGGTCAGCTTGGTCTATAGAGCGAGTTCCAGGACAGTCAGAGCTGTTACACAGAGAGACCCTGTCACGAAAAACAACAAAACAAAACAAACAAACAAACAAAAAACAGCAACATTTGAATCCAATCTGAGAGCCGAGAACTGACTAGTTTTACTCAGTGCTTGTAGCTGAGTAATTCAACAGTAGGGGGCGACAACCTGTAGTTACTCGGTCCATAAAGTGGAGGGCTTGGTCCCAGTCTGGTGTTGGGAGCCCAGGTTGCTGGAGAGTCCACGGTGAAAGCTTGGAAAAGCTGCTTCTGCTATGAGCGAAAGGGGCAATGGCGGCCGCAGCAACAGAGCAGAGCAGAGCAGTGACAAGCGAGAAGAGCAAATGAGCAGGGGTGAGACACCATTTTTTTTTTTTAAACCTAGTCTGCTACCAGAAGGAGCCACCCAATGGGGCTGGGGTTTCCCACTCCAATCAGCGCAGACAGGACAGTCCTTCGGGTGAGGTGCCCCCCACAGGTGATTCTGATCTGTGGCAAGTGGGCATAAAAACCAACAACTATATATATTAAGTCGGACGTCCAGTGTGTGTTTTAGAGACAGGCACACCTCAAGTTGGAGCAGTCCAGCCACAGTTTAAGTGTCTGCTTGGCCCCGTGTGACCAGTAACTGCCTGATCAGCACCGCTGTACAGCCACGGTGGTAAATAGAGCATGAACAATAATTTTTAAATCTTTTTTTTTTCAGTTATGTATGTGAATGTCAGTGTGTGCACTTGTGTGTGGTGTCTGCAGAGGGATCCCTGGAGCTGAAGTTAAGAGGCCGTTGGGAGCCACCTGATGTGTGTACTGGGAATTAAACTTGGACTTAATTGCTGAGCCTTCTCTCAAACGCTAACCATTTTTTAAGACGTTCCTTTTATATGCTGGAGATGAATATTACCAGTGAAGATTTTTGAGTAATCATCTATCTATTCAAGTTCGTGGTTGTTGCCTATCAATGTGAATATTACCCTAATAGATTTTTTAAATATTAAAACACTGTCGGGCTGGAGCTGATGGCTCAGTGGTTAAGAGCACTGGCTGTTCTTCCCGAGGACCCAGGTTCAATTCCCAGTACTCACATGGCGGCTCACAACTGTCTGTAACTCCAGTTCCAGAGGATCTGATTCCCTCACACAGGCATACCTGCAGGCAAAACACTAATACACATAAAATAAAAAAAATAAATCTTAAAGACAACAACAACAACAAAGACACTGTCAAAAGTTACACCCGTGAAGTCTCACTGACCTGACTGCGAACAAGGCAGTACCAACAGATGTGGTAACAAGGGAGAGGGAAAGCTCCTGCGGTCTCGGCTCTAGACAAAGAATTTTAGGCAACTAAGGAAGGCTGAGAGCGGGAGTAACAGTCTCCCAGGGAAGAGCACACCCACTGGGTATCCAACACCAAATGGTCAGCCTGAAACATACAGACGAGTAACATTATACAGATTAGGCAGGTTGTTTTTATATCTGAGGAACACACACACACACTACAATAATTCAAAAGAAGCCCTGAGGTTTAAAGAGAGCAAGGGAGGAGTACACTGGAGCAAGGGAGGACTGCACTGGAGCAAGGGAGGACTGCACTGGAGCATGGGAGGACTGCAATGGAGCATGGGAGGACTGCACTGGAGCATGGGAGGACTACACTGGAGCAAGGGAGGACTGCACTGGAGCAAGGGAGGACTGCAATGGAGCATGGGAGGACTGCACTGGAGCATGGGAGGACTACACTGGAGCAAGGGAGGACTACACTGGAGCAAGGGAGGACTGCACTGGAGCAAGGGAGGACTGCACTGGAGCATGGGAGGACTGCACTGGAGCATGGGAGGACTGCACTGGAGCATGGGAGGACTACACTGGAGCAAGGGAGGACTACACTGGAGCAAGGGAGGACTGCACTGGAGCAAGGGAGGACTGCAATGGAGCATGGGAGGACTGCACTGAGCATGGGAGGACTGCACTGAGCATGGGAGGACTGCACTGGAGCATGGGAGGACTACACTGGAGCAAGGGAAGATTTAGGAGGAGGAAAGGAAAAGGGAAATGATATAATTATAACCTCAAAAGTTAAAAAAAAATTTGAAAACTGTCCAAAATGGAATAAAGAAGGAAGAATTTAAAAGCCTGTGTGTAGCTAAGGTTAAATTATGCTTGGCTAATCCCAATCTAAACAGATTTTTGTAAAATTCAGAAACTAAAATAATAGAGACTATATGAAGAACACATTTTAAATTCAGAAAAAAATAAGGCACTTTTACCATCTTTTAAAATTATACTGCCATTATCCAGATGATGGTGGTGCACGCCTTTAATCCCAGCACTTGGGAGGCAGAGGCAGACAAACCTCTGAGTGTGAGGCCAGCCTGGTCTGCAGAGCTAATTCTAGGACAGCCAGGGCTACACAGAGAAACTGTCTCAAAAGCCAAATAAATAAAGGAATATATAAAATTATACTGAAGTTGAAAGAATCATATTAAAGGCTCTGTAAGATTTCTGGAGCCTGTCATGGTGGCGCACACCTTTAGCTCCAGCACTTAGAAGGCAAAGGCAGGTAGATGTCTGTAAGTTTGAGGCCAGCCTGTTCTACAGAGTGAATTAAATCCACTCGACATTCCCTGCTCCTCGGGGATTATGGGATAATGCAGACCTTCTGTTTACAATCACCAGGCAACTGGCCTGTGTACCCTGCAAAGGGCAGGAGGTGGGTCAGTAGGATTCCTAAGGGGCAGAGGTAGCACCTGAGAGTGCATCCTGATGCTGCCAGCACTCCCCACTGCCTTACCTGGGTGCGGGGGGGGGGGGGGGGGGGGGACGGGGGGGGGGGGGACTGGGCACTTGGGGCATGCACCCCAGTAACTCCCTGAGCCTCTTCACCTCACCCAGTTTGCAACAGCTTCTGGGGCAGACAGTCTGGTGTGGAATGGCTTATGGCAGATGCTTCCAAGGCCGGGTGCCATTTCTGTCCTCACAAGAACTCTTCTCTGTCCCCATGCCGATGGGATCACTCTCTGAGGAGCCCAAATGCTGATAACAATGCTTGAAGTGACTTGCCCACCTCAGAGGCTGCCAGGGCTCAGGCCGTCAAGTGACCCAGCACTATGCAGATGTGACAAGAGGCCTCGCAGCCCCCGTTCCCTACTGCATTTCTTCTAGGCGAACGTGCCACCGCGGAGTTACCTCCCCAGTCCTTGTAGTCCCATGTAGCCCTGGCTGATATAGACCTCTCTGTGTAGATCAGGCTGGCCCTGAACTCACATAGGTTTGCCTCCTTTTGCCTCCAAGTACACACACACACACACACACACACACACACACACACACACTACCCCATATAAAGCGTTATTGAGATAATAGTCGCATACCATACAAATCACCAAAGTAAGGATATCGTTGTGGTTTGGGGTATATTCACCAAGTTGTCCAGAGACTTCGGCTTCTCATTTATCACACGCAGATAATGGCATATAACCTCGTGCCATTGCCGTGAGAGGGAAGTGAGATAACATGTAACGTGTTTGGCCTCTTTCCCAGTGCATGGCAGACTCTCAATAAATTACCGTTCCGTAAATGAGGGTGGCAGGGATGGCAGGCAGATGCAGAGAAACAGATGTTCTTGTTTGAGGGTCGCTGAGTAGGGGCACCTGCCTGGGACTCTGCTGCATGTCCTATGGACCTGGCATGCCACAGGGCGAGCTCAGGGTGCCCGTCAGGTGCCACAGGCCCCTCTGCGCCACATGGAGGCCTGGCAGCAGCTCGACAGGTGCAAGGCTGCCAAGGTGCAGAGAAATGCAATTTCTTCCTGAAAACTGGCGGGAAGAGAAATTCAAGTCAGCAGCAAGAGAAGTCATTTCCTTCGCTTAAATTTGATCTGGCTTCAAAAGATTTACTCTCAAGATTTTTAAAACGAAAAATAGTATTTGTTGTTTCTGACTCAGTATACTACCTCTGAGTAGTAAAGCTTTATAAAGAAAAAAAAATATTTTGTTTTTGTTTTTGAAGACAGGGGTTCTCTGTGTAGTCCTGGCTGTCCTGGAACTCACTCTGTAGACCAGGCTACAAACTCAGAAATTCGAGATCCACCTGCCTCTGCCTCCCGAGTGCTGTGATTAAAGGCGTGCGCCACCACAGCTGGTTTAGAAAGAATACAATTTGAATGCTTTTTTTTTTTTTGAGCAGGGTTTTTTTAAAATGTGGTCTTGACTGATCTCAAACTCACCTTGAAGATAAGACTGGCCTCAAACTCAGAGAGCTACGAGTTGCTACTTCTGCCTCCTGAGTGCTGGGATTAATGGCATGTGCCGCCATGATGACTAAGGATTTGAATGTTCGTGCCACAGATATCCTAACTGTCTGAGGTGATGGAGATGTTTAATATTATAAAGGCTGGGCCAGCAGGATGGCTCAGCAGGTAGAAGCATTTGCTATGATAGTCTGACTACCCAAATTCAATCCCCAGAACCCACACTAGAAGGAGAGGTCCAACTCCCAAAAGTTGTCCTCTGACGGCCACACAGGTACACAGTTGAGAGCAAGCACAAGAGCATGCATGTGTGCACACACAAGAGCACACACACACACATACACATAAAACCTTTATGACGGGCTGGAGAGGCTCTAGCAGTTACATACATGAATGACTCTTGCAGGAGACTCAAGTTCAGTCCCAAGCACTCACATCGGGCAGCTCACCATTGCCTGTAACTTCAGCTTCAGGGGATCCACTGCCCGCCCTCTTCTTGGAGCACCTGCATTCATGTGCCCAAACCACACAAGCCACAACAGTGTCGATCAAGAACAGTAAAAAGTATGGTGGCCCACACCTGTAGTCCCAGCCCTTGGGAGACTGAGGCAGGAAGACACTCGAGACTGAAGGAAATTTGGTCTGCTTAATAAATTCCAGGCCAATCTGGCGAGACCCTGTCTCAAAATACAGAAATAAAACCAAAGCTAGACAAACATGTAAGTACTGCCGAGTGAGATAGTCCCGCCACTCTCCTGTGACGCGTCCCGTGATGCTGGCACGCTAGTGGCTCAGACGATTCAATTTTTTAGTTTTTGGTTTTCTGTTTCGTTTGTTGTTTTTTTTTTGTTTTGAGATAGTGTTTCAGGTAGGCCTCCAAGTGGCTGAAATAACCAAAGATGACTTGATCCTGTTGCTTCTACTTCAACAAGGCCATACCTCCCAATCCCTGTCAAGATGCATCATCCCATTCCCTAATAAGCTAACATTGAAACCTATGTGCCTATGGGAGCCCTTCCTGCTCAAGCCACGCAGTTATGTACTGTATTCTCTTTATCCACTTGTCAGCTGATGTAGACTGATTCCACAGCTTGGCTGCTGTGTATAGCGCTGCACCGAACATGGGTGTGCAGGCATTTTTGCACACTCGCTTTATTTCTGATAAATGCCCAAAAGTGCTATAGCTATACAGCTAGATCACATGGTAGATCCGTTTGTATGTGGCTGTTGTTTTAAGAAAGCTTTCTCCTTAAAATTTTGCATGTGTCTATGTGTGGCTTTATGTAAGCAGCATATGTTCCATGTGTATGGATGCCTACAGAGGCCAAAAAGAGGGCAGCAGATCCCCTAGAGCTGGAGTTACAGGCAGTTGGGAGTTGCCCAGTATGGGTGCTGGGAACTGAACTTGGCTCTTAACTGCTGAGCCATCTCTCCAGACCCTACCTGTAGTTTTTGAAGAATCCCCATACTGTTTTCAATAGTGGCTAGACTAACTTGTATTCCTACCAGTCCTCAAGTTGATATTGTGTGCCCTTCACGGAGATCTTGCCTTTCTTCCCTCTTCAACCTCCTGTTAGCTCAAGCTGTGCCAACAGTAGCTCGGGAGGTGAGTCAGTCAGGAGAAAGCCAAGGGTCACCTTAGAGCCACCTTGTACGGCTGGTAGTTCAGATAAGGGCCAAGAGGCAGAGGCAGAAACCTGTGACTGAGGTCTAAAAGGTCCTAGAGACAGATGAGGGGGCCTAGAAGGCTGGGGACTCAAGGTGAAGTGGAAAGTTCAAAGTCTGGGGCTAGAGAGATTGCTCAGCAGTTAAGAGTGCGTACTGTTCATAAAAACAAAACCAGATAGCCTCTAGATTAGGGATGGGTTGGGGTGTATCCATTTCCCTCTCCATCTGACTTAGATCTGTGCAGGACTCTTGCAGGGGTTTGCTCACAACCACCTGCAACTCCAGTCCCGTGGGATTCAGTGCTGTCTTCTGGCCTCCATAGGCACCAGGCATACATGTGGGACAGAGACATCGTGCATGTGGTGCAGAGACATCATGACATTAAAACACCCAGACACATAAAGAAAAAAAAAAGGACAGGATCTCACTATACAACCCTAGCTAGCCCTCCACTCACTCTGTAGATCAGGCTGGCCTTTCACTCACAGAGATCCATCGCCTCTGCCTCTTGAGTGCCGGGATTAAAGGCAGAACAAGAGCATGGAGAATGCTCAGGAACATAGACTCTCCTGTCATGATGGTTCCCACTGGTGTGCTGGGGGTGAGCAACAAGAACGGTTGGTCCCTTGGGGTCAGGGATTCTAGAGTCAGGGTTCTCTAGAGTCACAGATGGAATGAATCTCTCTGGGTTGTCTCTCTTTCTAGTGTGTGTGTGTGTGTGTGTGTGTGTGTGTGTGATTTATTAGAATGACTTACAGGCTGCAGCCCAGCTAATCCAACAAAGGCTGGCTGAGAATGGAAAGTACAAGAATCCAGTAGCTGCTCAGTCCCAGAAGGCTGGATGTCTCAGCTGGACTTGTATGTGCTGGAATCCCAAAGAAGTGGGGTCCAGTGCCAGTGAAGGGATGGACATGCTGGCAAGGCTGGGGCAAGCAGGCCCGAAGAGAAAGGAAGCCTTCCTTACTCCATCGTCCCTGTACAGGCTTTCAGCAGAAGGTGTGGCTAAAATCAAGGGCGTGTCTGCCAGTCTCAAGATCACAGATATGCTCTCCGTTTCCGGACTGTAGTTCATCCCAGATATAGTCAAGTTGACAGCCAAGAATCCCCATCACAGGGTGTAAGGTCAAGCTCTTACTCAACCCTCTCACCGTAGCTCCAGCCTGGCCTGTCATAGCTGCCATTTCCCACTGAGTTAGCCCTGTGCAGAAACGTTGACTTGAGAGGAGGAGGTGGCTGCAGGCTTAGGAGACCTGATTCCTCAGAGATCTGCCTTCAAATGCCTGGTGTCCTCCTGGAGAGGCCGGATCTGCTCCCGTCAAGGCTTTCTAGCCAGCCAGCCCTTCCGGGAGGTGAAAACTACACAGGGTCAGATTTCAAATTATCAGGAGGAGGTCGTTTCTGTCATTGCCTGTGAACCAGAATGTACCAGAATGTGAACAGAATGTCACTGACTGGGTTTTGTTCTGTTTTGTTTTGTTTCCTGTCTTAGCTTTCATTAAAACAAAGCTGTATGATGTATAAAAATAAACACAAAGTTATACTAAAAGGTTTGTGGACAGGTGCTTTCTTCATTCTTCCCCCACCCAGCCAGGCTCCTCTGCGAAGGCACACATAAGGCTGCAATACACGGTGAGTGCACGCTAGATCTGTGGATTTGTTGTTTGCTTTAACACGTATTTGTTTGTTGCTATAGAAGTCAAACCCAGGCCCTCCCCTAACCCAGGCAAATCCATCACTGAGATCACCTCTCTCTTGGTTACTTGTCTGTTGCTGTGAGGAGACACAGTGACCAGGGAACTTACAGAGAAAAGACTTTATTGGGGCTTACAGTCTCAGAGGGCGAGTCCATGAGCTTGGGGAGGGAGGCTCGGCCATAGGCAGGCAGGAATAGCATCGGAGCAATAGCTGTGAGCTTAATCTGACTTACAAGCAGGAGACAGAGAGAGGGAGATCACTGGAAATGGTGTGGACTTTTGAAACCTCAAAGCCGCCCCGCCCCCGTCCCCCCTTCCCCCATACCTCTTTCAACAAAATCACACCTGACCCTTCCCAGACAGTTCTGCCATCTGGGGACCAAGCGTCCACATACATGAGCCTATGGGCCATTCTCATTCCAAACACCACACACCCCCAGCACTCATACTTTAGCGTTATTGTTTATATAATAAACCTGCCCGAGTTAACATTTATTTAGGTTTTTCATTTACTTTCATGTGCTTTTATGTAGCACCTCCAAGATTGCAATCTAATATTCTCACACAAGCAAATCAGAAAATCTGCAATGTTTAGGGGTCCCCCCGAGTTCAAAAGCAATAATGTCAAGAAATAAAGTGACTATCGGTTATGAAAGACAGGCTCCCTATAGATACAACAGATATTGAAAATATTATGAATGATTTTATATTTACTTGTCTCACAATAGAGATGAAATGGACAGTTTCTATGAATGTTAAGACTTAACAGATGGATAAAGGGAAAGTCTGTATTATCTGTGAAAGAAATTGAAATCTTAGTTACAAGTCTCTTCTTAAAGAAAATGCTCAATCAGTTGATTTGATTGCTGGGTTCTAGCAAAGACTTAGGAAATACCTACTAGGAGGTGGGGAGAGATGCAAGCATGGGAAACTGAGGACAGATTACAGAACCCACTCAGCCTGCGCCTCTAATCCCAGATGGGAGTCAGAGACAGGAGAGCCTCCCTTGAGAACTGGGGAGGCAAGTAGTCTGGTGTATGCAAGTAACACCAAAAACACCCTGTGTAGAGTCTACATAGCAAGTTCCAGGACAGGCGCCAAAGCTACAGAGAATCCCTGTCTGGAAAAAACAAACAAAAAAAAATTCAAAAACCAACAAACCGAAGTCCTTAAGTAGTATATGACAAGAATATGTCAGTATCTACTGAACTTTCTCCTAAGAGTGTAAGGCCAGTTTAACATTCAAAAACCATTCCGGTAAGGCAGAAGGCCACGGGTTCAAGGATAGCCTGGGTTGTCTCACACCAGAGTGAGTTAAAACGTAAGTGAGGCCTTATCTTTTGTTTTGTTTGTTTTGTTTTGTTTGTTTGTTTTTCGAGACTCTGTTGCTTTGGAGCCTGTCCTGGAACTAGCTCTTGTAGACCAGGCTAGTCTCGAACTCATAGAAATCCACCCGCCTCTGCCCCCACTCCCAGTGCTGGGATTAAAGGCACGTGCCACCACCACCGCCTGGCGAGACCTTATCTTAAAAATAAAATACTCTCAGCCGGGCGGTGGTGGCGCACACCCTTAATCCCAGCACTTGGGAGGCAGAGGCAGGCGGATCTTTGTGAGTTCGAGACCAGCCTGGTCTACAAGAGCTAGTTCCAGGACAGGCTCCAAAACCACAGAGAAACCCTGTCTCGAAAAACCAAGAAAAAAAAATACTCTCAAAACATTCATTGGTGAGATGACTTTGGTGGATAAAACTCCTGCTGTCAAGCCTGAGCCACGGTGGAAGGAGAGGACCAATTCCTGTAAACTGTTCTCTGACATCCCCACGTGGACCGTGTGCATGCCCCACCCCACCCACACCAAAAAATAAAAATAAAAAAATTAAAAGCTAAGTGTAGCATAGTAACAGAAGACAAATTGTGAGCATCGCATCATATATGGAAAGAGAATTGCGGAAATTAGACGCCCAGTCGTGACCAAACACTCTCATGAGACTAGCGGGAGAAGGAAATCTCCCAGCATGGCTACAGCAACTGCAGTTTGTTCAGTCGCTGCAGCAGCGCCTTCTGCTCTCTGTGTTTCCATGAGTTTGCCACTTAGCTGTGAACGTAGTGGGGTTTGAGAAGTGAAGAGAAACAGTGTGTTTTTTTAGGCGTTCCACCCTGAGCACACCTGGTCGTCGCAGAAACCGGTTTAACTGTTTAATCTGCCATGCTTAGCTTGAGCAATAAGGTTGTGCTCCCGTATGTAAATCCTGTCGCTTCTACTTCTACCGCCACCACCGTGATGTAAACTGCCATCTCTCTTTCTTGAACGACTCTGAGAATTCCCCTAGCACTGTTCTCCGATCTGCCGTTGCCAGGGGACTGGTGCAGAAATGTGACGCTCTGGTCCTGTTGTTGCCTCCTTAAACCTATCAAGAGTTTATTTTTTTCAGAATAAATTCTAAAAGGTTGAGTGGGTGGGGGAAGGGGGGGAAAGTCAATTTTGGGAGACTTTAGAACAGATATGATATCCAAGATGAGATGCTCAGTCACACCTTAAGGAAACAAGCGCCACCTGGCGGTGGTGGCACATGCCTTTAATCCCAGCACTCAGGAGGCAGAGGCAGGAGGATCTCTGTGAGTTCGAGGCCAGCCTGGTCTACAAGAGCTAGTTCCAGGACAGATAGGGCTGTTAAACAGAGGCTGTCTTGAAAAACCAAAGGAAGGAAGGAAGGAAGGAAGGAAGGAAGGAAGGAAGGAAGGAAAAAAGAAAGAAAATAAGTGTGGTGGTTTACACTGCAGTCCCATCCCTCAGAGGCTGAGTCAGGAGAGCTGCTCAGAGAGCCAGCTTGGGCTGTGTAGTGAGTCCTAGCCTGTTCGGGGCTATATTTCAAAACAACAGCAAGAGTAATTAAAAAAAATCTAGAAGAAATGCTGGGCATGGTGGTGTATGCCTTTAATGCCAGCATGTGGGGGATGGAAGTAGAGAGAGCAGGACTTCAAGGTCAAACTCAGCCATAAAAATTTGAGGCCATTCTCAGAGACGTGTGACCCTGTCTCCTGTCTCAAGAAAACCAGTGGGGGTTGGGGGAGACAAAGAGACAGGGAGACAGAGGGACAAAGAGAAATTCCAGTGACATTCAACAGAAATCCCAGCATTTGAAGACTGAGGCAGGAGGATTACTTGCAAGTTTCAGGGCAGCCCTGGCAACATAGTAAGTTCCAACCTAAGCAACAGAGTGAGACCCTGTCTCAGAAATCAAAACAAAGAAGGAAGGGCATGGAGGGGAGGATGAAGAGGAGAAGCCAGAGGAAGAGGAGGAGAGGGAGGAGGAAGGGAAGAAAATGAAAAAATCCTAGATAAGGTAGAGCAGGTGTTAGCACACATATGTCCTGACCCCAGTGCCCATCATAAGGGGAAAGGAAGAAAGGAGGAGAGGAAGGGAAGTAAAGAAGAAAAAGAAAGAAAATGACCCCTGACCTTGCCTCTCCTAGTAATTCTTTATTTTTTGGTTTTTTGAGACAGGATTTCTCTGTGTAGCCCTGGCTGTCCTGGAACTCACTCTGTAGATCAGGCTCACTTCCAACTCATGGAGATCCTCCTGCCTCTGCCTCCTGAGTGCTGGGATTAGAGGCCTGCGCCACCTCTGGTGACCTGGTGACCTTGCCTCTCTGCAGCTGCCCATTGCTACCTCTTCTGAGGTCACACTTCTGAGGACAGGGGTCTCCTTCCCCATCGTCCAGTCCCAGTCCATATCTCAGCTTGTCACCAGCTGGCTTCTGGTCTCACTCTATTGCAGCACGGTCCATGGGTATCTGAGGCCAGCTTTCCATAATTCCCTGTCTTCAGCTTTGATGTTGACGTTATTTCAGGCTTGCAAGCAGTGGCGAGGCAGGTGAATATCCATGAGTTTGAGGCCAGGTTAGTCTACATAGTGAGCTCTAGGACAGCCCTGAGTTCAATTGCTGGAACCAATATGGTCAAAAGGAAAGAACTAACTCCTGCAAGTTAGTTCTGATCTGAACATCTGCACTGTGGTACAAGTGTATACACACACACACACACACACACACACACACTTTTAAAAAAATCGTATCAGAATAGTACATTTTTGTGAGCCAATGTGTTTTATCAGTGTTACATGTGGTCATGTGCGTGAATTTATTTACAGCAGTGTAGTAACATAGTGTTGACTACACTACTGGAAAAGACTGTCCCTTCCCCCAGCAGCCATTGACTCCCTGTAAATCCTCATGAAGGGGGAGCATGTGGTTTGACAAGAACGGTCTCCATAGACTCTAGTTGGTGGAACTCTTTGGGAAGGATCAGGAGGTATGCTCTTGCCGGAAGAGGTGTATCACTAAGAGTGATTGCGAGGTTTCAAAAGACTCCCACCATTTTCAGTCTCTCTCCCTGCCTCCAACTTTTGGATCAAGATGTAAGCTCTCAGCTGTTCTTGCCGCCATGCCTGCCTACTGCCAAGCTCTCCATCGCGGTGGTCATGAGCTCTAACTCTCACCTTAAGCTTTCTTTTATAAGTTGCCTTGGTCTTGGCGCTCTATCACAGCAACAGAAAAGGAACTGATCAGGGAGATACCCAAAGAGTTCTCCTGCTGCCTGAGTGAATGCCTACAGTCCTAGCCTTGGGGCGGTTTGGGGCAAATTCACAATGGTTTTGATACCTGCTGTGGAAAATGCCCCAAAATGTGGAACTGGTCAATGAAAAGTATACCAGAAGGAATCCAGATTCCCTTGAGTGCAGTATTGGGAGAAAGACTGATGTTCATGAGTCAGCCAGTGAGGAAACAAGGAGCATGGTAGAGAAAGGCTGTACACTGCAGAGAACACACGCTAGGCATAGCAAGTTGTGGGGAGAAGTACGGACGCTACAGACACTGCTGACGAGGACTCAGAGGGAAAGGACGGGCACATTGTTGGGAACTGGAAGGGAAGCCATGCAGTGGCAAGGAGCTGTGTAGAATCACATTCTGTGGTCACATGGGAACATAAGGCCGGATATTTAGCTGAGGAGATTCCCGGTCAAGCATTGACAGCCCAGCACAGGCTCTTTTCAGTGTTTATAGCTGAATGCAATCGAGAGAAAAACAGCGACAGAAACAACTGTCAAGTGGGGGGCTGGAGAGATGGCTCAGTGGTTAAGAGCATTTCCTGCTCTTCCAAAGGTCCTGAGTTCAATTCCCAGCAACCACATGGTGGCTCACAACCATCTGTAAAGAGGTCTGGCGCCCTCTTCTGGCCTTCAGGCATACAGACAGAATATTGTATACATAATAAATAAATAAATTATACATAATAAATAAATTTAAAAAAAAAGAACTGTCAAGTGAAGAGGACTGAAGACCTGGGTCATGTGGGAAGTTCTCGGCCTATCTAGATGACCAAAGATGCTAAGATCTGGAGACCTCTTGGGGAGCTGGAGCATTGGCCCAGTGGCTAAGAGCACCTTCTTGCAGAGGACCTGTGCTTCATTCCCAGCTCCATTCCCACACACAGGGCAACCATCATAACTCCACTTCCAGGGAATCCAGCACACTCTTCTGGCCTCCGCGGCACCTGGCCATGCACTGAGTGCACAGACAAAGATGCAAGCAAAACACTCATTCACATAAAATATTATATTTTTTAAAGAGAAAGAAATAAGCCTATAAGAAAAGTTTGTTCAAGAGCAAAACACAAAAGGAATACTTGGCCAACCTCAGAAAGATCAAAAGGCCTGAATGCCTCGTTATAGAGAAAATATTTTAAAGAGTGTGTGATTCATAAATCTCTTCAGCTATCTCAGTGACTAGTGAGTACAAAGTAAAGCGGGTCTTGGAAGGACCTGTGAGCAGCTTCTTGACCGACAGAGTGAACTCTCATACACAGGAGACCCACTAGGCGTTCAAGAATTTCATTTCCTTATTTATTTTCATGTGCCTGTTTCCTGTGTCTGTGTGTGCATGCCATGGTGCCCTCAGAGGCTAGACGTGGGTGTTGGAACTCCTTGGAGCTGAAGTTACAGGCAGTGTCACCAAACGTGGCTGCTAGGAACTGGAATCAGTTTTTCTGCAAGAGTAGCAAGTGCTCTGAACTCCTGATCCATCTCTCCGGATCCTTTCTTTTCTTTTCTTTTTCTTTTTTTTTTATGTACATGAGTGTCTGTCTGTCTGCCTGTCATTATGTGTAACACATGCTTGTCTGCTACCTTCAGAGGCCAGGAGAGTCATATTCCCACTAGATTTGCACATGGTTGTGAACCACTATGTGGAGCTGCAAATGCTCTTAGCTGCTGAGCCATTTATCCAACCTGAGTTTTTGTTATTGTGGTGGTGGTGGTGGTTCTTTCGTTATGTAACCAGAGACTGTGCTTTCATTTCCCAGCCACCCAGACCTGAAAAATCACACAGAAACTATGTTAATTACAACACTGTTTAGCCAATGGCTCAGGCATATTTCTAGCTAGCTCTTACATCTTAAATTAACCAATTTCTATTAATCTATGTAGCACCACAAGGCTGTGGCTTGCCAGTAATGTCCTGGCATCTTTCTCCTTTGGCGGCTACATGGCATCTGCCTGACTCTGCCCTTTATTTCCCTGCATTCAGTTTAGTTTTCCCGCCCAGCTATATTCTGCCCTGCCATAGGCCAAAGAAGCTTCTTTATTAACCAAATGGTAATAAAACATATTCGTGGCATACAGAGGAGAGTTCCACATCAGCTGTGGTTGTTGGTGATTTTGTCTGTTGTGACAGGGTCTCTCTACAAACTCTCCCTGTTTATCCTGGAACTCACTGTGTAGACCAGTGTGGTCTTGAACTCACAGAGAGCTGAGCACTGGGTATAGAGCTGTGCATCACCATACCCAGCTTCAACCAGAGGATTTTATCACAACAGAAACACTAAGAGCTTGAAATGAAATGAAAGACACAGGATAAATGGAAAGAAGCCTAAGGAGCCCCCAGAATTCTCCTGGCAATAAACAGATGAAACAACATTGTTGTAAATATCAGATACATTTTTGAAAAAGGAAAAAAAACAGGGCTGGAGAGATGGCTCAGTGATTAAGAGCATTGCCTGCTCTTCCAAAAGTCCTGAGTTCAATTCCCAGCAACCACATGGTGGCTCACAACCGTCTGTAATGAGGTCTGGTGCCCTCTTCTGGCCTGCAGATATACACACAGACAGAATATTATATATGTATATATATATATATATATATATATATATATATATATATATATATATAATAACGCACGCCTTTAATCCCAGCACTTGGGAGGCAGAGGCAGGCGGATCTCTGTGAGTTCGAGACCAGCCTGGTCTACAGAGCTAGTTCCAGGACAGGCTCCAAAACCACAGAGAAACCCTGTCTCGGAAAACCAAAAAAAAAAGGAAAAAAACAAAAACTAAAACCAGGGAATGGGTGACTGAAAGGAAGGAAGCTTGAGGCCAGAGGGTGGGGGCCTTGAACTGGAGAGGAAGTGGTCCAGTTTGTCTCAGTAGAGCTTGAAACTGAGTGAGATGGAGGACTCTTTTCTTCCTCCCTCCTCTAAGCCCTCTCGCCAAGATTTTCACATCCTCGGCCCAGTCTCACACTCACTGTTTGTTTGACTGGGAATGACTTTGAACTCCTGATCCCTTTGCCTCCGCGGCTAGAATGGAATGCTGGGATTTCAGGCACATACCACCACACCTGGTTTACACTGTCGTAAGGTTGGAACACGTGGCTTTGTGCTGTAGCCCAGGCTGACCTTGACCTCCATCCAATAATTTTGCCTCAGTTTCCCTAGTGCTGGGATTTTGGACGTGCACCACGTGCACCACAGGTTATGACTGTGTTTTTTAAAGTTAAAATTCAAGATAACTAACCAGGCGTAACAGCACATTCTTGTAATGCCATCACCCAGGAGGTGGAGACAGAGGGCAAGGTTATCCTCACCTGCACAGTGAGCTTGCATCCTGGATACCTGAGACTCTGTCAAGAAAGAAACTAAGGATGGGGATGATGCGATCAAAAAGTGAGAGAAAGATCAAGATATGTTGGACTAAACCGAATTTGAAATGGGAACCAGCCCAGGAAAGCCCAGGTGGCAATGGTGGCTGTGCCAGGGAAATTCCCAATACAGCTGTCATTGACCGTTCTCTTGGATTCCTACTGCATCCTCTGTTTTATTCACCCAATTGGAGAAAACAGCTGAGAATTAGCATCAAAATCTAAACAATTTTTCAGTAGAGATGTAGCATCTTTATTATCACTGTGGGTAAAGTTTTAGGACTTAGGAAGCAAACACAACTTACAAGTTTTAGGAGGCTCCTGAAACAAGATTCACAGGCCCAGTACCCAAAGTTACAACTGTTGGAGAGAAGAGCCTACTGTGGAGCTGCCTAAAAACTGTGAGCCGTCCCCCCTACTGGGGTGCGGGGTACTGTGAGCCGTCCCCCCTACTGGGGTGCGGGGTACTGTGAGCCGTCCCCCCTACTGGGGTGCGGGGGTACTGTGAGCCGTCCCCCCTACTGGAGTGCGGGGTACTGTGAGCCGTCCCCCTACTGGGGTGCGGGGTACTGTGAGCCTTCCCCCCTACTGGGGTGCGGGGTACTGTGAGCCGTCCCCCCTACTGGGGTGCGGGGTACTGTGAGCCTTCCCCCCTACTGGGGTGCGGGGTACTGTGAGCCGTCCCCCCTACTGGGGTGCGGTTTTGAAGATGCAGCTGTTTTTGAATCATCTGTGCTGTTGCAAGTAACCCCATAAACTCAACGGTTCACTAAGCTAGACTACAGTGGAACTGTCTCTTTGGTCTGTTATTGGGGCCCTAACTGGAATGATCAGGCAAGTGTTCTTGTCTCCCCAGAAAGAATCACACAACTGTCCTATGTTTGTCTTTAGCTCTACATTTTATCTCCACAGGTAAACTGGTGATATTTAGTGCCTTCCTTGTGGGACCATTCCTTTCTTGGGTGTCCTTTAATGTCTACTGCCGAAGGTGAAAGCCAGAGTCTGAGCTAGGAGATGCTTCTCAGTGGTTGAGCCCACAGTAGGTGCTATTGTTTCCCAGATAATAATAACATGAAAACAACAGGCACAGCTATCCTTCACATCCACAGGGTTCCTGTTTCAGGATCTCCCATGAATTCCAAATTCTACAGACGCTCTCAGGTCCCTTATTCGAAATGGTTTGGATTGGTTATAAGAACTCTCATGGGGGTGCTGGAGAGATGGCTCAGTGGTTAAGAGCATTGCCTGCTCTTCCAAAGGTCCTGAGTTCAATTCCAAGCAACCATATGGTGGCTTACAACCATCTGTAATGAGGTCTGGTGCCCTCTTCTGGCCTGCAGGCATACATGGAAGGAATGCTGTATACATAATAAATAAATAAATAAATATTTAAAAAAAAAAAAGAACTCTCATGTCCTCCTATACACGTTGAGACATGTATTGTGTTGGCTTGAAGGAGAGGCCCCTAATCCCTGCACATGAGTACTTGGGCCCCAGTTAGTGACTGTTTGGAAGGATTAGGAGGTGTGGCCTTGCTGGAGGAAGTGGGCTCTGGGCATTCAAAGACTCTGGCTTTTCCCACTTTGCTCTCCGCTTCCAGTTTGTGGTTTAAGATGTGAACCCTCAGTTCTCAGCTCCCAGATCCAGCCACTGTGCCTGCTGCCATGTTTCCTTCATGATGGTGATGCAATCTCCTTTTTTTTCTTTCTTTCTTTCTTTCTTTATTTTTGAGACAGGGTTTCTCTGTGGTTTTGGAGCCTGTCCTGGAACTAGCTCTTATAGACCAGGCTGGTCTCGAACTCAGAGATCCGCCTGCCTCTGCTTCCCAAGTGCTGGGATTAAAGGCGTGCGCCACCACTGTCCGGCTTTTTTTAATTTTTTTTTGTTTGTTTTGTTTTTTGAAACAAGGTTTCTCTGTGTAACAGCCTTAGCTGTCCCAGAACTTGCTCTATAGACCAGGCTGGCCTCACGTTCACAGATCCACCTACCTCTGCCTCCCAAGTGCTGGGATTAAAGACATGCGCCAGTACTGTCCAGTTAAGATCTGCTTATTTTTATTTTGTTTTGCCTGCTTGTATGTAACTACACCATGTAATACCTGAGGAAGTAAGAAGAGGGCCCTGGACTCCCTGAAAGTGGACTTACAGAGAGTTGTGAGCCAACATAAGTGCTGGGAACTAAATTCAGGTCCTCTGAGTGCTATTAACTGCTGAGCCATTACTCGAACTCTGGTGATGGGCTCTTCTCCCTCTGGAACCATAAGCCCAGATAAACCCTTCCTTCCGTAAGCTGCCTTGGTCATGGTGTTTACCACAGCAACAGAAAAGTGACTAATCTCTAACCCAAGGTAAATGCTATAAGAAGTTGTTAGACTATATATTTTTAGCAATAGTGGCCAAAAAAAAGTACATGTGTTCAATACAGATGCAAGTTTTGCTTTTCTGGGTATTTTGATCCACAGTTGATTGAATCCAAAGAGGAAGAAGCCACAGATACTGAGATGGATGGAACTACTTCCTGCCCTCTAGCAAAAAGCCACAGTGTGTGCCTGGTCAGAGGACAACCTGCAGGAATGGAACTCAGGTCCTCAGGCTGGGTGACAAATGCCTTTACCCCCTAAGCCACCTCACAGGCCCTCTGTAAGATGTTAATGGAGCTATCTTGTGACACCAAAGAACCAGCTTGGTGTTATGTTCCTACTGAGGAAGGCACACACCATGGAAGTGAGCTTGCTCCACCCCCTAATCAAGTCTGTAGATCTAACTGCCAACCTAGAGAATCATGGAGATGCAGTCATCAAAATCTCAATTTATGAGACGCTCTCCAATACCACTTGGCAGTTTCTTCAGCCACAAAAAGAATAATAAGGAAATACAAGTTTATATATATCTTTCATACATATATGAAAGATTTAAAGGAAACCCAGCCTGTCAAAATACATAGACCTTGTCTGGATCAGGAATTGATCAATAATAAAAAAAAAAGAAGTGATAATAAGGGGACACCTGGTTTTTGTTTTTTATTTTAAATGTATTTACTTTATGCATATGAGTGTTTTGCCAACATGTATTTCTACATACCATGTATGTACCTGGTACCCATGGAGGCCAGAAAAGGGTGTCAAATCCCCTGAGACTGGAGTTGTGGCTGCTATGTGAGTGCTAGAAATTGAACTGGGTCCTCTGGATGAGCAGATGGTGCTCTTAACCACTGAGTCACCCCTGCAACCCCTTTATATTTGCTTGTGTGCGTGTGTGGGGGGGATTCCCTTCTGTATGCTATGAATATATTTACGAACATATTTTATTATCATTTGTTAATAAAGAAACTGCTTTGGCCTATGGCAGTGCAGAATAGAGCTAGGTGAGAAAACTAAACTGAATGCTGGGAGAAAGAGGCGGAGTCAGGCAGATGCTATGTAGCCTCCCAAGAAGCAAGATGTTAGGTAACAAACCATGAGCTTTGTGGTAAAATATAAAATAAGAGAAACAGGTTAATTTAAGATTTAAGAACTAGTTAACAATAAGCCTGAGCTAACAGGCCAAACAGTTTGTAATAAATATAAGCCTCTGTGTGTTTCTTTGACTGAATGGCTGTGGACCAGGTGGGACAGAAATGTCCATTTACAAATGTCACCCAACATGGGGCAGAGGCTATGGATTCATTTTTAAGAAATTAAGAAAAAGAAGGTTTGGGGCTGGAGAGATGGCTCCGTGGTTAAGAGCTTTGCCTGCTCTTCCAAAGGTCCTGAGTTCACTTCCCAGCAACCACATGGTGGCTCACAACCATCTGTAATGAGATTTGGTGCTCCCTTCTGGCCTGCAGGGATACATGCAGGCAGAACACTGAATACATAATAAATAAATAAATAAATTCAAAAAAAAAAAAAAAAAGAAGGTTTCATCAAGGAAGACCCCCCGAAAAAATCTCCAATGGGAGCAGACGGCCCAGATGATCCAGCATTTCAGAGCACCTTTCCTGCAGTTTCTTCTGAGCTCTACATCCAGAACAGTTTCAAGGCTGCTGGCTGAGATGATCCAGCCTCACAGAATACTCCAGTCAGAGCTTGACCATAATCCTAAACTTTCTTTGGGTTCCCATAAGATTACCAATGCTCCTAATCAGCAGGAAGTATTCTAGAAAACTACTCCCACATTCCCCCCCCCCAAAAAAATGGATTATGGATGTCTGTCTTTATTTAGAGTGTTGTTTACAAGTTGTTATGGACAATATTTAGGAAAAAAAGCTAAAGAAAGGAGATTAGATTCTGGGTCTTGTTTGGAAAAGAAAAAAAGGGGGAATACTGTGGGATAATGCTTTTTTATGCTGTAAAGATTTGTCACTCATATTGGTTTAATAAAATGCTGATTGGCCAGTAGCCAGGCAGGAAGTATAGGTGGGACAACCAGCCTAAGAATTCTGGGAAGAGGAAAGGCTCAGTCTGCAGTCACCACCTAGATGCAGAGGAAGCAAGATGACAAGGCTACACTGAGAAAAGGTACCAAGCCATGTGTCTTGTCTAAAAATAGACCAGAATTACGTGTTAATTTAACTAGTAAGAACTAGTTAATAATCAGCCTGCGTTAATAGACCTAACCGTTTGTAATTAATATAAGCCTCTGTGGTTTCTTTGGCACTGAACAGCTGCAGGACCAGTTGAGACAGAAACTTCCATCTACATGTATGTGTGTTCATTCGCCAAAGTGTTTCTGTGGGTCAGAGGAGAAGCTGATGGAGTTGGCTTTCTCCTTCCGCAATGTAGATCCTGGGATTTGAACTCAAGTCATCAGGCTTGGCAGCAGGTGCTTTTATCCTCTGAATCATCTCGTTGTTCTTTGATATTTGTTATTAAGAAAGTTTTTTTTGTTTTTTTTAATATTTATTTATTTATTATGTATACAATATTCTGTCTGTGTGTATGCCTGCAGGCCAGAAGAGGGCACCAGACCTCATTACAGATGGTTGTAAGCCACCATGTGGTTGCTGGGAATTGAACTCAGGACCTTTGGAAGAGCAGGCAATGCTCTTAACCTCTGAGCCATCTCTCCAGCCCATTAAGAAAGTTTTTGTTAGCTGGACAGTGGTGGCACTTGCCTTTAATCCCAGCACTCAGGAGGCAGGGGCAGGTGGATCTCTGTGAGTTTGAATCCAGCCTGGTGTCTCTCTTTCTTTTCCTGTCTTCTCATCTGGTTCCCTGCCCTGCCCTGTGTGTGCTGATATAGTGCCCTCTAAAGGGATGAAGTAAAGCTCTAATGTGATACACCCTAACTAAATTCTCTTTTGTCTTGAGGTTTTTAGACAGGGTCTCTGTGTATTCCTGGTTGGCACAGAACTTTCTGTGTAGACTAGGCTGCCTAGCTCTTCCTTCTGAGTGCTGGGTTCAAAGGCAAATGTCACCATACTTTAAATGGGGCATAGCAGCACATCTTTAATTCCACTTGGGAGGCAGAGGCAGGTGAATCTCTATGAGTTTGAGGCCAGACTGATCTACAGAGTGAGTTCCAGGACATACACAGCCTAGTCTACAAGAGCTAGTTCCAGGACAGGAACCAAAAGCTACGGAGAAACCCTGTCTCGAAAAATCAAAAAAAAAAAAAAGCCACAGACTTTTTTAAAACTCAATTTTATGTTAATGGGTATTTCACCTGCCTGTATATGCACACTATTGTGTGTCTGGCACCCTTGAAGGTCAGAAGGGACTGGATTCTCTGGATCTGGAGTTACAAATGGTTGTGTTATAACTAGGGGTTTCTCTCACCCCTGCCAGTTCCTGTATAACCATGCTGATGTCTAATATTAATTACAAACAGTTTGGTCGATGGCTTAGGCTTCTTACTGGCTAGCTCTACATATTTAAATTAGCCCATATCGAATAATCTGTGTATTTCCATATGCCCTGTGGCTTACCCATAATGCTCTGGCATCTCTCCTCCAGTGGCCACTGCCATCTCTCTCAACTCCATCTTCTTTCTCCCTCTGCTCAGTTTGTCTTTCCTACCTAGCTATATTCTGCCCTGCCATAGGTCGAAGCAGCTTTATTCATCAGCCAATAAAAGCAACACATATTCTCAGCATACAGAAGGACATTCCACATCAGTTGTTTTGTTTTTTTTTTTTTTTTTTTGGATTTTTCAAGACAGGGTTTCTCCGTAGCTTTTGGTTCCTGTCCTGGAACTAGCTCTGTAGACCAGGCTGGTCTCGAACTCACAGAGATCCGCCTGCCTCTGCCTTCCGAGTGCTGGGATTAAAGGCGTGCACCACCACTGCCTGGCTGTGGGTAGCATTCTTAACAACTGAAACTTCTCTTTAGCCTTATTTTAATTTTATTTATTTGTTCGTTTGTTTGTTTTGAGGCAGGGTCTCACTACCAGTAGCCCTGACTAGACTGGAATGTATTATGTAGACCAGAGGTTGACCTTGAAACTCTTAGAGATCTGTTTGTGTCTGCCTCCCAAGTATTAGGATTAAAAATGTGTGTAACCACGTATGTTAGTCAGGGTTCTCTAGAATTACAGAACTTATAGAATAAATCTCTCTCTCTTTCTCTCTCTCTCATATATATGTATATGTAATATATATAGATTACATATACATTACATATATATATGACCTATTTTTATTAGAATGACTTACAGACTGTAGTCCAGCTAATCCAACAATAGCTGTGAACAGAAAGCCCAAGAAACTAGTAGTTGCTCAGTCCCATGAGACTGGATGTCTCAGTCAGTCTTCAAGTGACATGGGCTTCAATACCAGTAAAGGAATAAATGGAAGTGCTGGCAAGGTGAGTATAAACTGGCAAAGAACAAAAGTTTTCTTCTTCTTTGTCCTTATATAGACTTCCAACAGAGGTGTGGCCCATATTAAACCTCAACCATCAAGATCCAAATTAAAGGCCTGTGTCTTCACAGCCTTAACCGGATCAAAGACATGTATGTATATATGTATGTATGTCTTCACACCTCAAGATCTGGATTGAAGGTGGGTGTCTTACTACCTCAAAGGTCTGGACAAGAAGTGGATTCACCCACTTCAAGCATAAACGGGACAGTGGAGGCGCACACCTTTAACCCCAGTACTCGGGAGGCAGAGGCAGGAGGATCTCTGTGTGTTTGAGGTCAGCCTGATCGACAGAGTTAGTTCCAGGGCTACAGAGAGAAACCCTGTCTTGAAAAAAACAAAAGAAACAAACAAAAAATCCGACACTACCTCAGGTGTTTGACTGCCCCAGGTTGCTCCATCTCTGACCAGTGGGAGCTCTTTCAATTGGATTTCACAGTTGAGTTATTATCGTGGGCCATAATCTTTATAAGAAGAAATAATATAGAGGCGGAGGAGGAAATTCAGTTAGTAGGCTTGTCTAGTATGCTTGAAAACCTCAGCATAGAACCCGGTGTGTTGGGACAAGCCTGTAAACCCAGCACTCAGGAGGTGGAGCCAAGAGGACAAAAGTTCAAGGTCATTTCCTGCTAACTGTCAAGGGCTCAAGGGTTCAGAGTGGCACACACCTTTAATCCTAGCACTAGGGGGTGGACCGAGGCAGGTGGTTCTCTGTGAGTTTGAGGACAGCCTGGTCTAAGACAGTCAGGGCTGTTATATAGAGAAACCCTGTTTGGGGAAAAAAATAGTGTGGAAAGAGAAAAACTATGTGTTCACTCACACAAAGACCACGGAAGAACCCAAACCTGATAAAACCTTGTTTTGGACTTCCAACCTCTAGAGTCTAGAGAAACCACCATGGACAGTAGCACTAACTATAGTGTACCAATATAGGCCTTTCACCACAATTTAAAGAAAATTTTAGACCATGCTTGGGATGTATTGTATGAAAGAAGAATCTCTTTTCAATAAAAAAATAAAAGAAAGTTTTAGAAAAAAGGCTTTTACTGGTGTGTGTGTGTGTGTGTGTGTGTGTGTAGGTGGGGGGTGGTATTCATGGGCCATGACACACATGTGGAGGTCAAAGAACAACATTGGGAATTTTGTTTTGGTTGTTTGTTTCAGATTTACTTATTTATTTCAGGTGCATTGGTGTTTTGCCTGTGTGTATGTCTGTGAGGATGTCAGATCCCCTGGAACTGGAGTTACAGACGGTTGTGAGCTGCCATGTGGGTGCTGGGAATTGAACCAGCTGGAAGAGCAGCCAGAGCTCTTAACTGCTGAGCCGTTGCTCCAGCCCCCGATATTGGGGTTTTTATTGTTCACTTTTTGCAGCTGTGCCTGGTCTGGAGCTCACTATGTTGACCAGGCTGGTTTTGAACTTAGAGAGATCCATCTGCTTTTGCCTCCTGAATGCTGGAATAAGGCTTGTGCCACCACACTGACTTGAGGACAATATTATAAAGTCATTTCTCCTTTCACTTTTACAAGGATTCCAGAGATTGGGGGTGCACTGGGGGGCTGGGTCAGCAGGTTTACACAGTAAGTTCTGATGCCTCATAAAATAACAAAACATTATTTTAAGATGTGTTACATTCTTTTATGCTGTGGAACATTTGTTTAATGATGCAAAGATGTGTTGCATTTTTTCATGTTGTATTTGTTTAACTCTGTGAAGCTGTGATTCTTTGCCTGCCTGAAACACCTTATCGGTCTAATAAAAAGCTGAATGGCCAATAGCGAAACAGGAGAAAGGATAGGCAGGACTGACAGGCTAAGGGAATGAGTAGAAGGAGAAATCTCAGAGAAGAAGGGGGATCAAGAGAGAACAAGGGGAGGAATACGGTAGGGGCCAGCCACTCACACAGCCCCCAGCCACCCAGCCAGTCATGGAGTAAAAGTGAAAGTAAGATCTACAGAAGTAAGAAAAGAAAAAAAGCCCAGAGCCAAAAGGTAGATGGAATAATTTTAGATGAGAAAAGCTGGCTAGAATCAAGTCAAGCTAAGGTCGGACATTTAGAATTACAAATAAGCTTCCATGTATGGTTTATTTGGGAGCTGGGTGGCGGGCCCCTAAAAAGTAAAAAACAACCAACAACATGTGAGCCTTTTCAAAGGCCCTTCTCACTACAATTTAAAAGACAGACTGACAACCCAAACACCCCCAAATTGACTACTGGAAAACTACAGTCCTGAAATCCCATCTACTCAGGAGGCCAAGGTGGTTAGGGTAGGGGTATCCCAGAGTTTGAGGCCAGTCTAAACTACAAAGGGAAAGTAAAACACATAAATAAATAAGCAAGCAAGCAAATAAATATTTTTTGTTGTTGTTGCTTTTGCAAGCCTTTAATCCCAGCACTCAGGAGGCAGAGGAAGGAAGATCTCTGTGAGTTCAAGGCCAGCCTGGGCTCGTGTATATAGTGAGTTCCAGGACAGCCAGGGCTAAATGAGAGACCCTTTCTCAAAAAAAATAATAAAATAAAATAAAAATAACCCAAAACAAATAACGTCCATAAAACCACTTACTGCCAGGTTGAAAATGTAGCTCGTGTTAGAGCTAGCACCATGAGGCCCTGGGTTTGGTCCCCAGTACCACCCAAGCGAAGCTACGCTGCCTACACAGATGTGTGTGGGCTGTATGGCACGTGGCCCTAATCACAGCTGAGCTCTCAGCACGGAAGGCCTGGGTGGTCCGGGTGGCCTGGTGGTCTCCCCTCTTCCCTTCCCTACACAAAGCCTGCTCTGACCTCCTCTGTGGCTCCTGAGAAATCTCTGGGCTACTGTCCCCACCCCCACCCCCAGTCAATAAAGTAAAGGCTCAATCAACACTTCCATAGCCTCCTCTCCTCTTCCTTTCAGCTTCTCCTCTCCCCAACTTTTCTCTTTCTACTGGCTCTCTCCCAGAAGCCTACAGATTTTAGTATGTGTTTGGTCTACTATGACCATAAGCTTTCTCTATCACAACTTCGTTCGTAATTTAATCTACCATTCCTAAAGAAATCTACTAGCTGGGCAGCCAAATATTCAATGACAAACTGAAAAAAACTCTCTCCCAATTAATGGCCTCTAGATACCAATTTTCTATCTTTTTTTTAAAAAGTGACTGATTTTTATTTTATGTGCATTGATATTTTGCCTACGAATGTCTGTGTGAGAGTGTTGGATCCCTGGAACTAAAGTTACAGACAGTTGTGAGCTGCCATGTGGCTGCTGGGAATTAAACCAGGGTCCTCTGGAAGGGCAGCCAGTGCTCTTAACCACCAAGCCATCTCTCCAACCCCTCAATATTCTATCTTAATAGGCCGTTATTGTCATCACTTCTGTGGACATGTCTTTGGGGGACACATAGTCACTTTTGATAATGGACCTGTTTTAAGATAGGTGTGTTTGGGCATGGCTGTAATCCCGGGGAGAAGCAAAGGCAGGAAGATCTCTGTGAGATCCAGGACACTTGTCTCACAAAACAAAACCCAACTAACCAACCAAAGACAAATAGGAAGTCTAAGTGATCACATACAGTACACACAGACCTCTGACCCCCATCCTGACCTTTGTCAGTTCAGCGCCTTACACAGAGCACTGCATCCAGCAGACTGAAGCAATTAGAACTTTGCACTGAAAGTGCCTGCCCACTGGGCGGTGGTGGTGCACATTTTTAATCCCAGCTCTGACAAAACTCTGTGAGTTCAAGGCCACGCTGGTCTACAGAGGAAGTTCTAGGACAGGCTCTGAAGCTACAGAGAAACCAAGTCTCAAAAAAAGAAAGAAAGAAAGAAAGAAAGAAAGGAAGGAAGAAAGAAAGAACCCATTAGAAAGCTTGTCCACTTAAAGAGCTTTTCCTAAAAAATCCTATGCACCCCTTATAATTTTCATATATATATATAGTGACATGATTTATTTTCTTGGTTGTAGATTATTGTACTTAACTGTACTTTTTTAATTATTTTCTACTTTCTTGTCCCCCCAATCAACTGCCAAATTATATTAACCGTATATTGTTTTTCTTACAATGTTTCTATTCTCAGTGCTAATTAGTTTAGACTTCCAGCCATCTGCCTGGATTGTCACAATGGCCTCCTGTATGCCCTGACCTTAGCAGCTTCTTAGATTTACGCTGCTCTGTTTGGTTCATCCCATGTTCTGTTCGGATTGCATCATTTCCTAGCTTAGTAATCACCGCTTTTGCCCGACGCCGTGGCTCACGCCTTTAATCCTAGCAGCACTCGGGAGGCAGAGGCAGGAGAATTTCTGTGAGTCTGAGGCCAGTCTGGGCTACACAGTGAGTTCCAGGACAGCCAGAGCCGTTTAGCAAGACCCTGTCTCAAAACCTCCATCCCCAACCCAAATCATCATCATCATCACATTTTTCTGATTGCCTCGTGTATGACTGTCCTCCAAGCCATGCAACTGTCATCTTGAGGTCAGTTGCGCCCTCCCTTGCAAACAGATTGTTCCACCTGAGCTTGTTGACTGTTTGCATCCCCTCAGGGAGGGTTGGGGAGAGTGCAAGACCCTCATCTTAGTGTCCATTTGTTCACTAACACCTGTGTAGGCAACTCTGCCTTAGTTTTACGTGGCCTTAGGGAAAGGCCCGGGCTGACTGGGAGGTGGGGCTCCATTTACAAGCTATGGGAAAGTCCTCATTCCGGCTGGCTAAAGACTTCCTGGCCAACCAGGTGGTGGCGGCGGCGGTGCAAGCCTTTAATCCCAGCACTCGGGAGGCAGAGGCAGGTGGATCTTTGTGAGTTCGAGGCCAGCCTGGTCTACAAGAGCTAGTTCCAGGACAGGCTCCAAAGCTACAAAGAAACCCTGTCTCAAAAAACTAGAAAAAAAAAAGACTTCCTGGCCTTTAGGGGAGGGATACTCACACCCCACACCCTTATAGGTTGCCTCTCACCTGTGCTCTGTAAGAAAGCCCAATGAACTCACCAAAGCTGTGGTGGAATTGTGCTTGTGTTTGTTGCTAGGCTCTTGGGAGGAGGAGTAGACTCTGCTTCTATCTTCGCCCTGGGAAGGAATTTAGCAACATGCCTGCCTACAGAATCTCTGTTCTTTCTTCTTGCTCTTCCTTCCTGCCTTGGGTACTTAGAGAACACTGGAGTCTGATGATCTTGGGAGATCCTTGCCTGAGAGATGGAACTTCACTACTTTCCTTTGAGGCACTCAACACTGCCCCAAGTCCAAGTGTTTTTCCTCCCAGGTTCATTTCAGATTGCTTTCTTTTGGGGGTGGGAGTGTGGATCTGTTTAGAGACAGAGTTTCTCTGTGTATAGGCCTGGCTGTTCTGGCACTCCCTTTGTAGACCAAGCTCAACTCTAACTCACTGAGATCGGCATGCCTCTGCCTCCTGAGTGCTGGGATTTGAGGTGTGTGCCGCCCTGCCGCCCAGTTGATTGCTGACTGATGTGGGATGTCCTTGTCCTTCTGTTCATGCGTTGCTTTTATTGGTTGATGAATAAAGCTGTTTGGGCCAACGGCTTAGCAGAATAAAACCAGGCAGGAAATCAGAACAAAGACAAAGAAGGGGGGCATGGGGGGGGGCAGAGTCAAGGGGATGCCATGTAGCTGCTGAAGGAGGACACAGTGAAACCTTACCCGGTAGGCCACAGCCTCGTGGCAACACAGAATAACAGAAACGGGTTAATTTAAGATATAAGAGTTAGCCAGGGGCTGGAGAGATGGCTCAGTGGTTAAGAGCATTGTCTGCTCTTCCAAAGGTCCTGAGTTCGATTCCCAGCAACCACATGGTGGCTCACAACCATCTGTAATGGGGTCTGGTGCCCTCTTCTGGTCTGCAGGCATACACACAGATGGAATATTGTATACATAATAAATAAATATTTAAAAAAAAAGAGTTAGCCAGAAATATGTCCAAGCTATTGGCCAAATAGTGTTGTAATTAATATAGTTGCTATGTGTTTGTGTCTTGGCTTCCGGGAATGAACAAGGAGTCTCCTCCTACAGCTAACTTTCTTAGGAAGTCTTCCCAAACACCACTATGAGGAGCTCAGTGAGCCTCACAAGCCGCCCAGTGTACAAGACGGTGGAAGATGCTTCCCTAAGACTCGGCCCTGCGCTCACAACTCCTGAAAGCAGGTGGCTCCTTAAGTTTGTGCCAACTGGAAGGACGAGATGGCACGGTGCTGGTGCTTAGGGGCGCTTACTGCTCTTCTAGACCACCCAAGTTTGGTTCCCAGCACCTACGTCAGATGGTTCACAACCATCTAGAACTCCAGCTGCAGAGGAGCTGACACCTCTGGCCTCCTCACGTACTTGTGCTTACTTGCACAAACCCACGTACAAACACACATTTACACATGATTAAAGATAATACAAATAAATCTTTCAAATGATTTGGTGCCATCCATGCCTTGCTTGTGTCTCCCCAGTCCGAGCCTTGCCCCAGGCCTCCTCTAAACCCCGAGAGTTTAGTTGGCACTCCAATGTGTGTGCTGATCATATCTCTGCTGTGACTGTTGGAAGACAAAGTAGGTCTGTTGCCTTCTGCTAAGCTTCTCTATGGAGGCACCCCTGGTTCTTGCTGGCTCCTTGGCGCCTCACCGGGTATATCAGCTAGCAGATATGAGTATAAACTGCACTGGAAGTGCCTGTCCATTAGAAACCCGGTGGGAACACTTTCAGCAAAAGGGTAATTATGAGGGGTCACTCAGGAAGCCCATAGGCAGGGGTCCTGCAGCTGAGGAAGGGGACAGCGGGAGCCTTGAGTGCCTGTTGCTCTGCTGTTCATCGTGACCAATACTTAAGGTGCAAAGGTTGACTTTGAGGTGCGACCTGATAGGCCAGGCCCGTCACATCACACCCACAGTCAGGAAACACACAGCAAAATGCTGGTGTTCATCTGGTTTTCTCCGTTTTATTTGGTCCAAGTACCTACCTAGCCCACAGGATGGTGCTGTCAACCTCTAGGCTGGGTCAGTCTTCCCCAGTTAACCTCTCTGGAGACACCCCCACAAGCATGCCCAGAAAGGTATCTCCCACAGATTCTATTCAGGGCCAGAAGAGGGCACCAGACCCCATTACAGATGGTTGTGAGCCACCATGTGGTTGCTGGGAATTGAACTCAGGACCTTTAGAAGAGCAGGCAATGCTCTTAACCTCTGAGCCATCTCTCCAGCCCCTCCTACAGATTCTAAAGTCCAGTCAAGGGGACAACGAAGATTAACCAACGCACCAGGGAACCCCCTTTCCCCATCCCCACCCCCGTATTTGTCTCCCTCTTGATACTGATAGACTTCCTGTTTCTCAGTTATTTTGGTAAAAAATGGCCTCTGGCTGTAGCTCCCAGACCAGCTACGATGTAACTGAAGTATAGAAATAGAGGAAGGGATGGAGAAAGGAGGGAGAAGGGAGAGGGAAGAAGGGGGAAGTTGGAGAGAGACTGCTTGAACTTCTTCAATTCCAGTTTCAAAATCTCCATGGAAGGATCTGATTGGCTACTTTGAACAAGGAACCTATTTTTGGATCAGTAGTCTGCGATCAGAAGGCAATGAAGGAAGGAAGAGGACAATCCTGGGTACCCTGGTAGTGTTTATGACCTTCTCTCCATAGCTTCATCATGAATGTGACTCAACTCTCAGCTCCTAGTCTCTGTGTCTTAGCCAATCACTCGAAAGTCCTGGGACAGAAAACACATTCTGACACAGTTCTGGTCAAGGGACCACGGGAATGGGAACCAGGGAGAGGGAGGCGTTCTAGTATAGGAAAGATAATCAGGGTGTTCCCTGCATGAGGACAGTTTCCCCAGCCGGCAGACAGCTGGCGAGTCATGCCTAAAGGTGACTGTTACTGAGTAGTTGTTGGATAAATTGATGGAACGATCTCATTTTTTTTTCTAGACAGGGTTTCTTTTGTGTAGCCCTGGCTGTCCTGGAACTTACTATGTAGATCAGGCTGGCTTCAAATTCACAGAGATCCACCTGCCTCCGCCTCCCCAGTGCTGGGATTAAAGGCCTGCGCCACCACTGCTGACTATGATCTCCTTTTAAAGGGGGCAATTGTTCAACACTATTAGCTAAGTATTAGGGAGTGATTGGAAAACACACTCCACTATAGCGATATAGGAAACTTCTTAGCCTCTCTCAAATTCTTCCTTCTGCCCTTTGCTTGATTATCTTCCCGATTATCTTCCCAATTCTACTCCAAGCTGCTTGCTGCACCAAGGTAATTTCCCAAAGCAGCAGGCTTCCCTTTTTTATGGCCAGCCATCCTTCAATCTGTTTGAAACTGACAGATCCTCTCCCTTCACAGGCTCCCGTCAGGCGAGGGTCAAGGACACTTCCAGGCCCAACTCTGACCTCCAGTCCTGAATACCTTGACTCACCTCTGCCCTCTGCCCTCTGCCCTTGTAGCCTTTCAGGAGTCTCAACCCTCACCGAGTGGCACTGGATTTTCTTTTGTTTACACTGGCCCTTTCCATTTTGTTTCAGTTAGCTGCCTCCACCCTAACCCCCACCAGTGAGGAATTTCAGGGCATCTTTCAGTGGCTGAGAGGAAGACAGGATGGAAAAGATATTCTTGGACACCTAGGAATACTGCTGTTCTGTGTTTACCAGGCGTCTCTACTCGGGGAAGTCCTGGGAACAATGATACACTCAAACAAAGAGAAACTTAATAATTAACTAAACATCCTCCCCCCCCCCCCCACACACACACGATGCAGAATAGGCTAGACGCTGGTCATTTCTGTCTGTTCCCCACCCCCACCCCATCAATGCCCAACAGGAGTCTTTATGTTTTCTTTTTTAAGTTTTATTTATTATGTATACAGTGTTCTGTTCGCGTGTATGCCCGTAGGCCAGAAGAGGGCACTAGATCTCATTACTGTGCATCACCACGTGGTTGGTGGGAACTGAACTCAGGACCTTTGGAAAGGCAGTCAGTGCTCTTAACCTCAAAGCCATCTCTCTAGCCCTGATTTGGTTTTCAATACGGCATTTCTCAGTGTAGCCCTCTATGTAGACCATGCTGGCCTCAAACTCACTGATCCATGTTTCGGTGCTGCTGGGATTAAAGTGAGTGCTTTTTAAAAGATAACTTTTATTTATTTACCTTCTTGTGTGCATTGATGTTTTGCCTGCTGGTATGTCTGTGTGAGCGCGTTGGGTCCCCTGGAACTGGAGTTACTGACCGTTGCAAGGTGCTGGGAATTGAAGCCAGGTCCTTTGGAAGAACAGTCAGTGTTTTTAATCGCTGAGCCACCTCTCCAGATCCCTCAAACAGCAGTCTAAGAAGTTTACTTCTTAGCAAGACAGAGTCACCCCAAACCAAGAAACTGGTTTAGACAGGATTGTAATTGGTAGCCTCTGTCCAAGGCTGGAGTTGTCCAAGCCTGTGTTGCCCTAGGATTTGGTGACCATGTGCGTGCGCATGTGCCGCATGACCTGGCTGGACTGCCTCTTCCAAGGCCAGAGGTAGCCCTCGTCACCTCTCAGGCTGTGCGAAATAGCGAAATAATAGGACGGCTAACTCTTAATCTTGTAAATGTTCTACCCAGGAAAATGGAACTTACTTCATAGTCTCCCAGTGAGCAAGATTTTCTTTCTGTCTGGGGGACAGGTTGGGGAGGGCGGATAACATTTGCTCACAGTCTTCCTGAGTGATAAGAAGTAGAGAGACTTGAGAGTCCTGCTGAACTCACGTTTGATCCCCAGCGAAGCCGCACCGTTACCATCGTAGCCCTTGCTCAGCACTGACAAAAGCGGTCTCTGATGCTAAGTTAAGCATTAGTGCTCAAAGAGGCCATTAGGATCGCCTGCCTTAAAAGAAACGATTGTGTTTGTGTGAAGGTGTGCGCAGCATGGCAGGCACACAGAGGTCAGAGGACAACTTTCGGGTGGAGGTTCTCTCCTTCCACAGCGAGACTAGAAAAGAACACCGAACGTAGTCATCGATGAGGTCAGTCAGACCTAACCAGGTGGGTAAAGTATCTGGGTGGAGGCTTCCAGAATTTCACTGATAACCCAATCAATAAGCTCAGGAGACAGGCGAGAGGAACCAGAACTGAACTGAATGTGTAGGGCGGTCTGAGAACCTGTTGACACAGGATTTGCATACAAAGGACTTGGTGTGTTCACTGCACTGACAGAATACTCTGATATATCTGAGCCAAATAGCTGGCTAACAGGCAGCCTTGGCCTGCCAAGACACGAATCCCCATTCTCTTGCAAAGATCAGCCAGGTTGATTTGGGGGCAGTCATTTCAATTTGTTTGGGATGCTGAATGTCATTAAATCTTTTTGTTTGTTTGTTTCTTTTTGTTTTTCCGAGACAGGGTTTCTCTGTAGCTTTGGAGCCTGTCCTGGAACTAGCTCTTGTAGACCAGGCATTAAATCTTAAGGATGTACAGAATTAATATAAGGATGATGAAGAAGTTAAAGCCATATATAACAGTCATTCCATTATACAAACCTTGGTAATAAATAGTGTCTAATTGCTATTTTAATATTTGTAAAATTGGGAAATTTATAGTAGAAAAATCTGTGAAAATTTCACAAAAGGCTAAGTTAATGCCCTCTGATATTATCTTTCTTTTATGGAAAGTTGGCCATGGCCCGCTAAATTTCTCTTGTGCCTTGCGAGAGGCTCTGAGTTGCCCTCTACAAGCTCTGGTGACGGTAAAGAGTGCAGCTCTGAGGTCAGGCGCGGAACTGGTTCCATCTCTTACCGTCTGATTTTGGGCAACTAACATCTACATATTCTGGTTTCTTTATCTGTCAAATGTACTTATGTGGGCTGCATCTGAGAAGGAAATGAGAAGGGGAATAAAGTGTGGGCTGGGGATGTTGCTCAGCTGTTAAGACTGCTATTCTCACATGCAAAAAGTCCTGGGTTTGGTCCCCAGCATGGTAGCACAGGCCTGGAATCCCAGCAACCGGTGGGGGCAGAAGGCTTAGAGGTTGAACAGCATTCTCAGCTGTACAATGGAGGCTAGCCTGGGCTACGTGAGGCCCAGGATAAATAAACGGAGAAGGGGGGAAGTCCTGGGTCTAATGAGGAAAGGACAAAGCACCCCATCTTGGGGAACGAGGGATGAAGGAAATGTTGAGACTAAAAGACTAACAGTTATTTTGATGAATTTTTCTAGCAGGTTGAGAAGACGGAAGAGAAAAAAAAGTTCTGAGCAAGAGGAACAGTGTTTGCAAAAACTGCAAAATGTCAGAATTCCTAGGCTGATATGACCCAAGGCTTCCCAGGTCTTCTACAGTCTGAGAGAGACGTGGCAGATGAGGTCATCAAAGTCCTTAAACCCACCTTCAAAAATTTTAGACGCGCAGGGCGATGGTGGCGCACGCCTTTAATCCCAGCACTCGGGAGGCAAAGGCAGGCAGATCTCTGTGAGTTCGAGACAAGAGCTAGTTCCAGGACAGGCTCCAAAACCACAGAGAAACCCTGTCTCGAAAAACCAAAAAAAAAAAAAAAAATTTTAGACATTAGTCTAGGAGTAATGGGATCTAATTAAACATCTCAAGCAGGGAACTTGATTTGAATGATTTGCTTTAAAAAAAAAAAGGTCGTTCAAGTTGAAGTGTGCAGAATGGACTAGAGAGGGCCAGTCTAGTGACAGGGAGACCATGAGGTGTCTAAGTACAGCCTGAACAGAAGTAAGAAATGACAGGCAGCAACGGTTTGAAGGATTTCACTGGAATGTCTGGGCACAGGGGCATGTTTTTAATTACAGTACCTGGATGGCAAGCACAGGCAAAATCTCCGAGCTGGAGACCAGCCTGGCCTTTATATCGAGTTTCAGGCCATCCAGGGCTACATAGGTGAGACCCTGTCTCAAAAATAAATAGAAAAGATTGCACAGAGTATGTAAAGTTGAGGTAAAGGAGTAGGAATTGTTCCCACAGCGATGGGTGGTATCTTCGACGCTGTTTTAGGAGGTATCAAGGAAAAAAAGACATCCAATTTTTGAAGAAAACGTTAGTAAAAACGGATGCTTCCTTATTTGTTAAGCTGTTTTCTGACACCCTCCGGGACATTTTAAAATTATCTAGGGTGCATAAAAATTTCCAGGAAGTGTTAAAAATGCAGGCTCTCGGGGTAACAGCTGAGATTCTAGGTGATTCTGATGGTGACTCCTGATGACACAAAAACCAACCCAAACCCTCATGGCTCCAACCTCATTTGTTAGGCATGCAACTAAAGTCCTTAAGGCTTCAAGTAAAGCTCAACACACACACACAAGGGCAAAAACTGAATTTTTTATTTTTTCTTAAAATGGGCCTTGATTTGCTAACAGGTGCACTTCGGAGCCCCCCCCCCCCCCCAGCAGCATCCAGTACAGAAGGGGTTCCTTAGAAATGTTCATCTAATAACGAGAGATTAAATTACCATATTGCTTTGTACTAAACTTTTTCGCTGAAAGGTCTGGTTAGGGCTTTGAAAGAAGGAAGTCTCCTTTCAGAGAGGGGGTCGAGGCTGCGACCCAGGCCGCGCGGAGGAAAATGTGGGGGAGCCCCTTTGGAGCGGAGGTCCCAGTTCTCCGCGCCGGGGACTGAGCGGAGTCCCCTTCGGATTAGCAACCATTTTGGGCCGCATGAGACTCTCGGCCGCCGCGGCCCCGGTTCGTTCATCCAGACGCCTCCCGGCTCCAGCTAAGGCTGCACAGCCGCACGAGAGGCCGACGAGGCGGCCGGGGGTTGCGAGAGCACCGCCGAGAGCCCCCTCCCCGGGGTCGCCAGAGCAGCGCCGGCCTTGCCATCATGGCGGTCTCCGGGCGGGGAAGCTGAGCCGTGCGTCGCGTGCGTGCCTCCTCCCTCCCCTCCCCCTCCTCGGCGGCGGCGGCGGCGGCAGAGGCGGCAGCGCTCGCCATTGCCGCTGGTGGCAGGAGGCTGCGAGGAGCCGGCGCGGTCGCAGTCTCCACGGCGCAGGCCCACGGTAGCGCAGCCGCTCTGAGGTGAGTGCCCTACCGCGCAATCTCCAGCTATTTCAGCCCCGGCGCAGCCGCAACACGCCGCCCGCCCGCCGGCCGGCCGGCCCGCCCCGCAGCCGGCACCCTGCCGCCCCCGGCTCGGGGCCTGGGCCCCTGCCGGATTCGGCCTGCCTGGGGCGGGGGACCCGGGCCCGGCCCAGCCAAACCGCCACCCCGAGGATGCGCAGGCCGCACTAGGCCCCAGGCGTCCTGGCGGGCTCGAGAGGGAGGCGGCTGCCCTCCCGAGAGCCCCAGGGTTCCGGCCTCCCCTGCCGCCTCGGGTTCTCCGGGCCGCGGCCTTCTCCGCGCCGTGGAACCCCGGGGCCTGGCCTTCCCCCACGGGCTCGGGAGCGGGCGGCCCGGGAGAGCGCGCCGGGCCCGGGAGCGGGAGGTGGGTGGGCTGCGCGGGACCGGAGCGGCGGCTCGGCTCTCGCCCCCTCGGCTCTTCCCGGGTCTCGTCCGCCGGCTGCGCGGCGCGGCCGGCCGGGCGGGGCGCGGGAGTGGCTGTCTCTGGCGGGAGAAGGAGGCTGGTGGCTCGGCCGGGCGACCTCCGAAGCTTCCCTCCCGCCGGGGTGGCGTGGGCTGCTTCCCCAGGTGGACTGGGGGGCGCTGAATATGGCGCGCTGCCCACCTTCCTGCAAGTTGGGATGAGGCGCCTAGGCGGCAGTTCGAGGAGGAGGGCGCAAAGTCCTTTTGTACGCAGAAATAAGGAGCGACATTGTGTTTTCCTCCACGGCGGAGATGCCCACCGAGGGGTCTGGGTTCTAACCGGGCCTGGCGTGGTGGTTCCCGGGGTAGGAGAGCGGGGAGGCGGCGCACCCCTCGGAAAGAACGGACCTTAGCCTCGGTTAAAACGGGGTCTGGGATGGGGATTCCGGTCTTGTGCTTGATCCTGTCCCGTATCCCAGGTTTCGTGGATTCAGGGGTTTGCCATTGCATGTTTTGTAGTGATGATGTCCACTGCGGTTCTCACCTGTTGTGTCATTGCTGCTGGTCCCAAACTTGGTACGGTGCACCTGACTGCCCACCAGAACTTGGAATTGTTAAATTATCTTAATGTTGTTAGGGCTTCAAAGACTATCCGCTCTGACCAGTTGGAGGAGCTGTTAACAGTTCATCCCATCTTCCCAGCCATTAAAATATCGTTTACTAATTGTTTACGTTAGAGTTGGTATCGGTTGGGCAGAATTCTTTTCCCTAGGCAGAGCAAAAATTTACATTTTACTGAGTGTTTAAACGGTGTTTTTGGGTGAAAGTTAGTGGGAGTGAACCTGTCAGTTGGGACAGTGCTCTGGAGGAGTGTGGGAACGCTTTTGTCCTTCTGGGAGGAGTGGTCCTTTTCCTAGTCTTCAGCCATTCTTCTTAAATTCTTTTCTCTTTGGTCTTGAACACTAAGTTATTGGTTTGTTCCTCACTCAAGGGAAGAGAAGAGGGGAACATCAGAGAAACTTTTTTTTATAGGTGTGTTGGTTTTGCTTTTTTTTTTTTTTATTCAGTTGTGTCCTAACTTCTTAACATTGTTTGAAAGTTCTTGACCAGTTACCCTTCCTATAAGGTAGTAAAAATATGGTTAGTTATGAGCACGAAAGGAAATATATAGTCAGACTGTGTATTTACTTTTAATTTGGGTGCTGAATTGTGTGCAGATTTTTTGGGGGGCCTTTTTTTTTCTTTTCCTCTATTTTTTGTTCTGTGCTTGGGAATCTAACCCAGGGCATTGGGCATGCAAAGAACCAGTTGCTGCTGACCTACACTGGCAGCCTTGTTTTGTTTTGTTTTGTTTTTCTTTTTCCTGATAGGAGTTAGACTGTTTCTTTCAGTTGGGTACTTGATCCAAACAAAAATAAAACAATAATCAGATTATGAGTCTTTTAGCCCACCTTATTTAAAGTCTCTTGACTTCATTATAATCTCAAACTCAACATGCAGAAGGGAAAATGACTTTGCCTAGTAGTAAGTGGTTCATATTCTCTTTAGCCAAGACTAGCCAACTGAAGCTAGGTGTTTTCCCAAAAAATACTGTTAAAAGAACCTACAGAATTATAGAAGAAATTTTATATTTCCCTCGATATTCATATATATATGTCAGTGGAATCCAAGGTTGTGTGGCTTTTTTTTTTTAATTAAGGCATAATTACACACCCGTTGCTAATTTACTTAGGGAGGTGAAGGCCACTTAAGTAAATGCATGAATTGTTATTGCTGGTATACTGCAGGTTTAACCAGACCCCTGGGTTGTCTGTTCAAAGCATTTTATGTGAAACAACCACAAGCAGGTGACTTTTAAGGGAAAATTAAGGTTCTTTTGGCTTAGAATTACATTTTTATATCTTGGTTATATAGCATAGTCTTGGTCATCCTGGAACTTGTAGAGACCAGGCTGGCCTCTAAGGATCTGCCTGTCTCTGCCTCAGGAGTGGATTAAAGGTGTGCACCACCATGCCCAGCTGACAGTTCTTTATTTTTGCAATAAGACATTTCAGTAAATGTTTGTTGGAATAATAGTGATGATGAACAACAATTATTGAAGTTGGATTTTGTTTCAGGACAAAAAATCCAGCATAAAAGGGCCTGTTGATTTATTTTTGTTTGGGTGGGGAAGATAATCTGTCAGTTTTAGGACACTCTCCAGGAAGTTAACCTGTCAGCGACTGTCAGGTTCTTGGACAAGTGCAGTGCACCATGCTGAAACACACTTGCTCATCCTCTCAAAGTTGGAGGCTGAGGGGGACTCTGTCCTGCTGAGATGTCCCGTCTCTCCAGAAAATGAGATCTTTTACTCATTTACTCTGGGACTGTGTATAATGTTCATCGACACACATACATACTTGCATACACGCACTTGTGTGTACACGTATATATTTTGAAAATCAGTCTCCCAAACACCAGGCTGTAGTCTTGTGAAAGGCATTTAAGGAAATGCTCTGTTACAGAATGTTAGTTATTTGTACTTTTTTGAGTTCATTAGAACATGGGAGCATTTTTTAAGCCCAAGCTTCCCAGACAATTTTCCACTATCCCTTAGTAAACTAGCAGCAGCTAAAAAGGCACGTTTTTAAGTTTCTTTCAGAGATACACTGGGGCCTGGTGGTATAGATCAATGATAGAAGGAGTGCTTAACTTGAGCAGGTCATTGGGTTCAATCTCTAGCACAAGAAGAGTTGCTTAAACTAAGTCTAGTGGGTTGTGTGTGTGTATTATGTATCATAGTTTCTTATTAAATTTATATATATAGATGGACGTTGAGTGTGTATATGTCTGTGCATGCCTGGTGCTGGGGAAGCCAGAAGAGGGCATCACATCCCCTGGAGCTGGATTTGCGGCAGTTATGAGCCGTCATGCTGATACTGGGAACCAAACTTGAGTCCTTGGGAATAGCAGTACATACTCTTTAACCGTTGAGTTACCTCTTCAGACCCCTGCTTTTATTTTTTGATTTTGTGTCTGTGTGCTTAATGTATCTGTGTTTATATATGGGAATGTACATGTGAGTACAATTGCCTGTGGAGTCTAAAAGGGCATCATCTCCTGGAGCTGGAGTTACAGGTGGTAGTGACCTACCCAGCAAGAGCACTGTGGTCCTCTGGAAGAGCAGGCAGTGCTCTTAACCACTGAGCCATCTCCAGCCTGTTGTTTTGTTTTGTTTTAAAGATAAGAATTTGTGTATCATTTCCTGACCTAGAACTTGTTGTGTAGCTAAAATTGACATTGAATTTTTAATCCTTCTGCTACCACCTCCCAAATGCTGGGATTAAAAGATGTGTGCTTTTCTGTGTGGTAGGTAGGCAAGCACTTTAAACATTTGAGGTACATCCTAGCCATTGGTTAATACTTGTCCATCATTATTCTAAGGTGAACAGGCTGAAGAGAAATAGGAATTGAAACAAATTACAGGCATTTTCAGATCACAGCTACACTAAACTGTTGGAAACTTAATCTTGGAACAACAGAAATGTTTTGAAGTTACTTTAATGTTATGTGGTGAAAATTTGGAAAGTGACTTTGTTTTTTGACTGCCCAAGGAAAGTAAATTATTTGTGTGTGTGTGTGTGTGTGTGTGTGTATATCTTGGATTATTACCCTCCCCCGTACAGTTGAGAATTAGGTTAATGTGTTTCAAACTCTTCCTAATTTACTTGTTATCAAGACATCAAAGGCTTCATTATGTGGTCCTTATGCCCAAGCTGTATGCATATATGTTAAGACGGTTTTTTAAAGCGCCTGGTTTTACTGTTGGCAGTTGGAAGCTTTTTGGAATTTAAGAGAGTGCTGCTGCTGCTCTTGAATGTTAATGTCAGGCTGGCAGCTAAGCTACAAAGAACAAGAGGAAGTGAAGAAATGTCTCTGTGAAACATTGCTGAAAGCTGTTAAGCAGTGGACTAGAAATGGGGAGCAGGAAACACAGAGATGCATTCTTGTTTTATGTTTAAAAGAGAGTAAAGCATACCCCCCATTGAGAATTAAACTCAAGTGTGGCCTCACTTGAGAGTTTTGCTATTGTCAAACTAAATTAAAGACAGTCTGTATTTTAGACCCATTTGAGGTATAGAGTCACAAACCTTGGGTCTTATCCAGGACGGGAAAGATGAGCTCAAGTCTTCTACAACTTGTAGAAACTAAAATAGGGTAAAGAAAGTGGTGTGGGAATAGGAAGGAGTTTGTTTGGAGGAGGGACCATGACACAGGGACAACAGAAATTAGGTAAGATTTTATGTGTATTAAATAGAGTTTGAGAAGGACTGAGAGGCTAGAGGGAGGCTACAACATCAGTTTGACCTGAGAAATAGTGAGTGGAATTTACTTGTACTTGAAGAATATAGAAAACGAAATTTCCACTTGGAAATTTGAGTGGGGAAGTTTGGGAAGTTGGTAATTGGCACTCATGAATAGAGATGGATTTCTGTAGGCACTCCGGGGTCATAAGGGGGTTTCAGTAGAGCGGACATTCTGGTTTTAACTTTGTGTTGCTGGTGCTGAGAGTGCCCTGCATCTCTTCAGACACAAATATATCTTGAGCTTTGAAGATTTATGATATTAGTATGCTAAATATATTCTATAAAGTTTTTAGTTCTGAAGTCCAGGGATGTATTGTAACTGTGTAACTCTGAGTCTTGAAATGACATGCAAAATTTTGTGTGTCTAATCCCTATTTCTGAGAAGGACCCAGTCTTACTTTTAGAAGATTCTTGGGGACTCTTGACACAAAAAAGTCAAGGGCCTTTTCAGTAATGTTAATGATGAAATCCAGTGATGGTTGTGTTGGCCAGTTGGCTGAAGTAAGTTCCAGGGAGGGACTTTGAGTGGGCCTCTTAAGTGAGGAGATCGGCTCTGAGGTACTTCTTAGAGATGGAGTGGGGACACTTGATGGAGGGCGGGAGGAAAACCAGAGCAAAGCTAAGGGAGTTGCAGAGATTTGCCAGCTCCTTGCAGGTTTTGTTTGTTTTGTTTTGTTTTTTCTAGACAGGGTTTCTCTATAGCTTTTAAACCTGTATTAGAACTGGCTTTGTGGACCAGGCTGGCCTCAAACTCAGAGATCTGATTGCCTTTGCCTTCCAAGTGCTGGGGTTAAAGGTGTAAGCTGCCACCACCTAGTTTAGCTGACATTGTTTATAGGCTGTCCTGCAGAAATATTGGTAAATATAGGAATGATGGATAGATAAATTTTGGGTAATCTTAAACAGAGAAAGCTTGTGTTGATTACTTTTGACACATAATTATACTTATTTGGGGCTGTAGTTGTATTGACTTAAATGTAAACAATATACAATATTCTAGTCAGAGTAGTTAGCTCATTCAACATCGAAAACATTTCTTTATGTTGTAAATACTCAAAATCCTCTTTCCTACCTATTATGGTTGCTGTACTATGCAGTAGAACATAGGAACTTCAGCCTAGTTGTATTTTTGTGCCTGTTAGCCAACCTTTGTGTATCCTTTTTGCTACTGCCTTCCCTCTGGCAACCACTCTGCTTCTTACCTCTTCACATGTGGTATTTATCTTCCTGTGCCTGGCTTTTTTCACTTGTTATAACAGGTCATGCATGCTGCTCTAAAGTAGATTATTGTGTGCGCTAATCTACGAGGATCCAAACTGAAGAAAGTATTTTGTAGGTTTCTTAGGGCCCCTTCCTTTTTTCTTTTGTTCTTTGTCTTTAAGTAGATGGGAAATAAAAGTCTTAGTGATCAACTTCCTATATAAAAAAGCCCACGTATCACAGAATCAACCAGGGTTTGCTAAGTAGGTGAACCATCACTGACCCAGCATCTCGGCCTACAGTGGACATCAGTTACTAAATAGAAGGAAGAAGTGGTCCTAGTCTATCGCTAATTGTGTGACTGTTGAAAATTTACCTTTCTTTAATTCTTGGCTTTATAAAATTCTTCTAAATAAAAGTTACTTCTAAAATAAACTGAGTCTGGCATGTTAATAACTATACTTATTAGATATAAACATACATGTAATATGAATTCACTATAGAAAAGTAAAAGAAACATAACCCTACCATGTAAAGAACACTTTAATATATTTGATTTTAATTTTTTAAATTATATTTGTGGGGGGGGTTAACTCAAGTCCTCAGACTTGGTGATAGGGCCTTTACCCACTGAGCCATTGCCAGCTCAGTAGATAGATTCCAGATCATTCCTAAGCATGCGTGTACACACAGTACTCGTATCACTGTATTTGACAGAGAATAATATTGTGTATACTGACCTAGATCATCTTCAGTGTATTTGACATCACCAATTTATTTTTGTTCTGAAACTTCTATTTTCTTTTTGAGACAGGATCTCTCTATGTAGTCCTGGATATCTTAGAACTCGGAGATCCTTTGAGTTGCTGCCTCCAGTGTGCTGGGATTAAAGGCACCACTATACCAGACTTCCTGAAATATTCCTTCTCTTCCTCCCTCCCTTTCTTCCTTCTATTTTTTTTCCCTCTTTTTTGAGACAGGGTTTCCCTGTGTAACAGCCCTGAGTATCCTGGATCCCAATTTGAAAACTAGGCTGGCCTTGAACTCCCAGAGATCACCTGCCTTTGCCTTTCCCTCTGCTGGGTTAAAGATGTGCACCAGCACACCTAGTTCTCAGATACTCTTAATGGGACAGTAGCAAATGCTTTTGTTTAGTGGGAAATGTGTATTTGTTCTTTTCAGTACTGTTTGTCTGCTCTCTGGCCGAGGTAAGGGTGACTTGGAGTCAGGGTCAAGGTCTCTCCAGGAGGGCTCAGTAAAACTGTGCCTCCACTAACCTCAGTTTCTCTTCTGCATTGTCTTATATTGTCTACTGCCATCAAACCTGTTATCATACTAGCATACAAGACACAAGCAGTTCAGCAGCACGGCTAACAAGAGGTACAGTAAAATACAGCTTAAAGGGTTTTTGTGATGCATTGTAAAGACTTAAAGGTGGGACTGGAGAAGAGTTGCTCTTGCTTAGTAGGTGCTAAGTGCTGCTGCACCTTAGTGGACACTGTTGAATAAATGGTGTGCACTTAGACTAGGCTAAATTTATGAAAAGAATTTCTTCAATAAGTTATTTATTGCCACTTTCTAAACTTTTTTACTCTTGGAACACTAAGCATAAAACATGCATAAGCTGGATGTAGTATGCATGCTTAAATCCCAGTACTCAGGCAGACACTGTCCACAGCACTACCCATACATTGAACATATAGTATTGTAGATCTTTTTTGAGGGGGTGGTGGTTCAAGACAGGGTTTCACTGTGTAGTCCTGGACGCCCTGGAACTCAGTTTGTAGACTGTGGTGGCCTTGAACTCAGATCTGCCTGCCTTCCTCTGCCTCCCAACTGCTGGGATTTAAGGTCTGAGCCACCACTGCTTGGCTAGTGCTCTATATCTTTATTCCATTCATCTATTTTCAAATTTTAAAAATGTTTTAAGAGTTTTTGTTTAAAACCCACGTAAGCTGGGCATGGTGGCATAATCTTGTCTATATTCTGTAGTAACTTTAGTAGGATTGGAAGTTCAAGGTTAACCTGAGCTACACAGGGAGTCCAAGACCAATGTGGGCTATATGAGATTCTGCCTAAATAAATTTCATTCAGCGTATTTTAGTCTAGACCTACACAGTGTTGGGGTAATATCACTATCATCTACCTCTGCCTTCTGTCCCACTTAAAGTCCAGGGATTGTTATCTTGTAATGACAGTGCTACAGAGCTGCCTTCTGGATCTTTCCTGAAGGACCTCACAGGCACTGAGATCTATTTCCTCAGAAAACATACATAGTGGCTTATTTACCTTTTTATTTTATTCATTCATTCATTCATTCATTTATTTTTTGCTGTTGGTAAGCAGAAAATACACCATGAACATTTACTCAAGTATTAAAAATCTTTTGGCTTTAGGATTACAAGACATATAATCGTAAAATTATATACATGGATACACGTGGTTAAGAAAAGTCTGGAAAATGAAGGCGTTTGGGTAAAACCCCTGGGGAAATGAGAGAGCCGAGAGCTGAGGGTAGAAGAAACAGTAGTCAGGTTCAAGGAAACATGACTGCTACAGCGTGAGTTTTGTCTTCATCCTCAGTTTGTTGGGAATATGATTAGGTCTGTGAAGTTAGAGAAGATCCAGAGCTAGACTTGGAGGCACATGCCTGTAATTCCAGCATACATGGAGGCAAGATCGAGTGAGTGTCTGCTCAAAGTGAGAGTGTGAGATGGTCACATTTTCTATCCCAGCACTTGGGAGGCACAGGCTGACAGATCTCTTGGGAGTTCAAGGCCAGCCTGGTCTGCAAAGCAATAACATGGGCTACACAGAGAAACCCTGCCTTGAAAAACAAAACAAAAAGTTTTCCATTTCTTTTTGAGCATATTCAGTGACAGTCTAACTATTGCCTGCCAGAAGTTCAGCTACTCTTTGAGACCTTGAGGTGGCTAGAAATTTAAATTCAGGCTTGGGATGGTAAAACCACTTGACAGGCAAGCCCAATGATCCATGTTTAATTCCCAGGGCCCACATAAGAAAGTTGTATGCTATGGTGTGCATCTGTAATCTTGGTACTTCTACCAAGCATATTCCTGCCCAGACGCTCACACAAAAATACTTCTTAAAAAAGATGTATTTATGGGTGCTTTACTTGAATGTATGTTTGCGTTCCAGAAGAGGACATCAATCCCATTATAGACAGTTATGAGCCACTGTGTGGTTGTTGGGTATTGAATTTGGGACCTCTGGAAGAACAGCCGGTGCCTTTACCTGCTGAGTCATCTCTCCACCCCCATATACAAATATATTAACATGCACATGCATGTGTGTATGTGTATGTCTTTCAAGATGGTACAAAAGTATTTTTTAATCTTTTTTTAAAATGATAGATTTTTTGCTTTATGTGTATTGATATTTTGCCTACATGTATATCTGTGTGAGGGCATTGGATCCCCTGGAGGTAGAGTTACAGGCAGTTGTAAGATGCCATGTGGGTGCTGGAAATTGAACCCAAGTCCTCTGGAAGAATAGCCAGTGCTCTTAACTGCTGAGGCATCTCTCCAGCTCCACAAAAATATTTTTAAAGAAAATATAATTCCAACTGAATTGTACCTTGGAACTTTTTTCTGTGGATCTTTTGTTCTCTAGGGTTTCCAAAAACAACTCTAACTTACATTTGGGGGGGGGGGGTTCGAGACAGGGTTTCTCTGTAGCTACGGAGCCTGTCCTGGAACTAGCTCTTGTAGACCAGGCTGGCCTCGAACTCACAAAGATCCGCCTGTCTCTGCCTCCCAAGTGCTGGGATTAAAGGCGCAAGCCACCACCACCCGGCTTCTAACTTACATTTTGTTACAATAATGTCTCCATTCTAGTTCAGATATCCTATGTCCCGTAACCTTCCTGGGAAGAAAAGCAGGGATAGTTAGAAAAGTAAAGGTGGGAAGGAAGGGCTGTAGTACTCTGAGGACTGTCAATCAAGTTGATAAAAGCTTAGTGCTTTCAAAGAAATGTATCTCTTAGCTCCAGAGAGATGAGTGAGTGGGTAAACTGATCGTGGCATTAGCTTAGGAGCAAAAGTTGGGGTACTCTGCTCATATAGCAGCTGGGCAGGAGGCAGAAGTGGATTCCTAGGGTAAACTGGCTGGTGAGACTAGTTGGAACTGACCAGCTCTGGGTGTGGCAAGAGACCCTGTGTCAGTGAAGTGGAGCTCCATTGAGGAAGACACCTGGCATCGGCTGGACTGTCACATGCATGTACCCATCATGCATGCATATCTGAACACTTGCAACTACATACATACCATACACAGACAAATTATTGAGCATTGTAAAAAGCTTTTGTTTAATGTGGGTTGTATTTTTGATATTCGCCATGTTAAATACTAAAATGGATATTTTAAAAATGTTAATTTAAAACTACAAATAGCATACAGCATGTTGAAATATTTTTTTATTTCTTTGGTTTAAAGTATAGGATATATCTCCATCAGATCACACATACACACACACCACAAATTGGGTATTTAAGAGCCTTTTTAGGTACTTGTGGATATTATTTTCTTAGATATTAAACCCAAACTGCGTAACATTAGCTTCTCGAACATGAGGTATAAAGTAGAATACAAACTCATTTAAAATCTATGGATTGTCAGACACTTTGGATGCATGTTTGCTGTGACAGCCTGACTTGTCCCGCTGCCTACATTTCCTAGGCTCATGTGATGCCTCTGCGTTCCTCTTGCTGGACCTGTCACCAAGCCTAGCCAGAATGGGTCTTTCAACTCAAGAATGATCTTGTGGTATCTGACAAGAGAAATTTGGAAAATAGTTTACTGAGTTATGCAGATCTTGTAAATGTTGACACAAGCATTTATTAATAACTCCATTATTTAATTAGAAAAGACTTTTTAAAAAAATTTATTTATTAAAGATTTCTGTCTCTTCTCCGCCACTGCCTCCCATTTCCCTCCCCCTCCCCCAATTAGAAAAGACTTTTAAGTAATGAAAAGTTATCAGGCTTACTGGAGCAGATAGAAAATTTTCCAAAATTCTGACTATCACTTGTATATCTGACACTTCAAGTGATACAGATATCTCAACAACTTTAAGTTGTTGAGAAAAATCCTGTGCAGGACTTAATGTCATATAGTTTGTTGGCCATTTTATCAATGAAAAGTGATAATTGGGAGAAAAATGTTACTAATTTAGTTTGCAACTCAAACCATGCCTCACCATGCTTTGGTGACCTGTGACTGCTGTCGAAAGGACAGAAATACTTGGTGCATACTTTGCATTTGTTGAGCAGAAGCATGAAAGGTGTTGGAACTTGTAGTATTTGGAACCGAGTAGAGTGGTTCACACCTGTTGTGTGTGTTAACCCAGTACTCAGGAGGCTAAGACAGTAGGATTATCATGAGTTCAAGGCCTACATAGTGGGGACTACATACATCAGGGACTGTCTCAAAAACCCAAAGAAAGATTTGGTATGTTGACATTTAATCCCAGCATTCAGGAGGCAATGGCAGATTATCTGTGAGTTCAAGGCCAGCCTTGTTTGCATTTGAAGTTCCAGATCTGCCAGGGCTACATAGTGGAACCCTATCCCCCCAAAGTAAATAAATTTTGCTCTTTCATCAAGTGCATGCTTAAATTAAACAAACCTCTTCTTACTGTGAGCAGATGAATGAAGATTATAATGGCTACTGTGGCACTGTTGCATTGAATTGTTCTGTTGGTACTTTTACCCCACCATTGCTCCTACATCTTGAATGTTAATTCAAACAGTGGTGGGGGGGGGTGTTGAGCATCTTAGTTGCCATGCAAGGTTTTTTTTTTTTTTTTTAACTATTTATTTACTATGTATAGTGTTCTGCCTGCATGCCAGAAGAGGGCACCAGATTTCATTTAGATCATTTAGATAGTTGTGGGTGCTGAGAAGTGATCTCAGTTCCTCTGGAAGAGCAGCCAGTGCTCTTAACCCCTGAGCCATCTTTCCAGCCCCATGGAAGTAGTTTTAACACCATTGATTCCTTGAAAGAGTCTCCGGTTCCATGGTCACTTACAGACTGATCCTGAACTTTATGCACAGAAAATATGGTACGGACATTAATGAACTCGATATGCTAGCATTTAAACAGGACAAAGCTCACTGAGTACAGTTTTGTGGGCAACCTTATATCCATCCAGGCACCCTGATTGGAGAGCGGAGTTTCTGCTGCTGCGGTGACAGCAGTGTGAGCAAACAGAGTGTAGATTGTATGTCTCCGTACCTCCGACCATGACAAATACAGTTTGAAAATTTTTCACTGCCAACATTTCAAGCCTTGTTAAGGTTCTATTAATGGTTCTATTTTTTGTCTAATTTGGTAAGGTGGGGTGCCCCTTGTAAATGGAGGCTACTCTTTTGTTTTCCAGTGCCAGATGTAGCTATAAATATTCTCCATCCTGCTGGTCCCCCCTGGATTCTGCAGCCGCTTATGAAATAAACATTTTGAGGATTAACATTAATTACATATTCTTTGGCTTACTTATAGGCTCAGGTACATTCCTAGCTAGCTCTTACATCTAAAATTAACCCATTTCTGTTATTTTATATTTTACCACAAGGCTTGTGGTTTGTTGCCTCTTGCTTCTTAGACGGCTACATGGCTTCTGCCTGACTTTGCCTTCTTCTTTCTGCATTCAATTTAGTTTTCCTACCTACCTATATTCTGCCCTGCCATAGGCCAAACCTGTTTCTTTATTAACCAATGGTAATCAAGCATTCATAGTATACAGAGGGGAATCCCATGACAGCTCATCAAGTAGGATGGAGCTGATCAAAAAAGCAAACACCAGTTTGAAGTTCACAATAAAGGTCATTACTGTGTTGATTTGTTAAAGTCTGTTGATAAGGGACCACAGAAGGTGAAATGTGAGTGTTAGTACACAGTGCTGCTTCTTTCTGATTTTCTAAACAATCCCTCCTTTCATTGTTGTTGGGGGAGTTAGTTTTAGGGAACATTGTTTACTATAAATCTTTATGTTCTTTGGATTTAAGCTATTTCTGAAGAGGGGCTATAATTTAGTGATGGAGTGCTTACCTGGTGTTTGCAGGCCCTGGCAGTCCTCACTCAGAAAAAAGCACTTGGAAGGAGGGCCTATGGGAAGGGAATTAGAACAAAGTATAGTATGTGTCAAGATGCCTCCATGAAGCTCATTACTCTGTTTACCTACAAAATTAATTATAAGGTGCTGGGCGGTAGTGGCGCACGTCTTTAATCCCAGCACTCAGGAGGCAGAGGCAGGCTGATCAGGCCAGCCTGGTCAACAAGAGATAGTTCTAGGACAGCTAGGACTGTTACATAGAGAAAAACTTGTCTCGTAAAAAAAAAAAAAATATTTTAAGAAAGAATCTGGGAGGGGGCTGGAGAGATGGCTCAGAGGTTAAGAGCATTGCCTGCTCTTCCAAAGGTCCTGAGTTCAATTCCCAGCAACCACATGGTGGCTCACAACCATCTGTAATGGGGTCTGGTGCCCTCTTCTGGCCAGCAGGCATACACACAGACAGAATATTGTATACAAAAACACCTAAAAAAAAAAAGGGGGAGGGGCGGGCGGTGGTGGTGCACGCCTTTAATCCCAGCACTTGGGAGGCAGAGGCAGGCGGATCTCTGTGAGTTCAAGACCAGCCTGGTCTACAAGAGCTAGTTCCAGGACAGGCTCCAAAACCACAGAGAAACCCTGTCTCGAAAAACCAAAAAAAAAAAAGAAAAAGAAAAAAGGGGGGGGGCTGAGAAGCTGGGCGGTGGTGGCGCACGCCTTTAATCCCAGCACTTGGGAGGCAAACGCAGGTGGATCTCTGGGAGTTTGAGGCCAGCCTGGTCTACAAGAGCTAGTTCCAGGACGGGCACCGAAGCTACAGAGAAACCCTGTCTCGAAAAACCAACCCCCCCCCAAAAGAGAGAGAGAGAGAGAGAGAGAGAGAGAGAGAGAAAGAATGAATGAATGAATGAATGAATCTGGGAGACTGGAGAGATGACTCAGCATTTAAGCACATTGGCTGTTCTTCTAGAGTACCTGGTTCAATTCCCAGCGCCCACATGGTAGCTCACAATTGTCTGTGACTCCAGTTCCAGGGGATCTGACATGCTCACATAGACATACATGTAAGTAAAATATCAGTGAGCAAAAAGGAAGAAAGAAGCCGGGCGGTGGTGGCGCACGCCTTTAATCCCAGCACTCGGGAGGCAGAGGCAGGTGGATCTCTGTGAGTTCGAGGTCAGCCTGGTCTACAAGAGCTAGTTCCAGGACAGGAACCAAAAGCTACGGAGAAACCCTGTCTCGAAAAATCAAAAAAAAGGAAGAAAGATTACATAGGATAAATTTTATTTCATCCTCATAAAAATTGAGTAAAGACATTGCTTCAAAACAGGGACTGTTGATTTATTTTCTTAATAGAAATTAATGAAGGGATTGGCTATTGCAAATATTTCTTAAAGTAAGATTTACTTATTTTATATATAGGGAGGCCTTATCTTCATATACATCTGTCTGCACATCAGAAGAGGTCATCTGTTCCCATGAGACTACAGTTACACATGGTTGTGCTGCTGGGAATTGAACTCAGGACCTCTGAAAGAGCAGCCAGTGCTGTGCTCTTACTGCTGAGCCATCTCTTCAGCCCCCTGAGTAAGAGTTTTATATTACAAAATAGTAGTGCCAATAAGATGAGTCAGCGGGTGAAAGCACGTGGAAGGAGAGAACCAACTTCTAAAGTTGTCCTCTGACCTCCACGTGTGTGCTGAGGCACATGTCTGAACTTAGAACACATCACACACATATACACGGTAATAAAAATAAAATTGTGCACACTTGTGTGTGTGCATGTGTGTGGTAAGAGAGACAGAGCGACTGAGCGCTGGGCATGGTGGCTCACCTGTAATCTCTGCACTTGGGAGGTGGAGGCAATAGGACCAGGAATTCAAGATCATCCTTAGCTTAAGTCCAAACCTCTCCTGGGGTACATGAGGCCCTGTCTTACCCAAGGGGGCGAAAATCAGTTTAAAAGTATATATTATAACTTGATGAAACTGATACAGTATTTGAGCTGGTTTATGAGAGGCATTTGTATGTGCTATTGTAATTTTGCTTAATCCTTATTCATAAAGTTAAGTGAGATTATAGCAGGAAACCTGGAAAGATCTTTGAATATTTCTGAGTTTTCCTCAGAACTTGAGTTTTAGAGGAAAACCTATTTATTATTTTCTTGGTTTCTACCTGGTTTCTGTAGAATATATAAGATAAACTAAAACCACCTGGTAACCAGGAACACAATACTGATTCTACTTTAATAGAAGTAGTTTAACTACAAAAGTAAAATGAATAATCCCAAGAAATCCCTGATGTCATTTGTGTGAGCACTTCTTATTAGATAGTGAATAAAAATCTTACATCCATATAAACTACCAGATCTGTGTAGTATTAAGTAATTTACCCGTTCACTGTGGGATACCTTTGTGTTTAAGAGACTATTCCTTTTTCTTATCGTTGGTGTTTTCGTCAAAGGACAGAGTGATAAGAAGACATCCTGTCCACTTTTAGTATGAGAGCCTTCATCCACCTGCCTGCATTTTTATAATCTCCGTCACTTAAATAACGCATACGTCTGTTTTGGTTTTAGGTGGCTGTTGTGGTCTTTATTTCTGTAGGGATGAGTGTTAAAATCAAAGGTGGAAATAATGGTAAATCTAAAACATCCTGTTTTCCCTCCCCCACCCTTACCTTTAGTACTGTTTATGTGTGTCTGAGCATATGCACACTTGGCCAGTGCTTTTACTGCTGGCCTATCTTTAGCCTGCATCCCCCATTTTATTATTACTACTATTACCAAGGGGGAGTCATGTGTGCTACAGTGTCTGTATGAAGGTCAGAGGACAACTTTGTGGGTTCTGGGATTGACTCTGGTTACATGGCTTGCTGGACAACTGCCTTTACTCACTGTGCCATATTGCTTGCCATCTGTTCCCCACTTTTACCCCATCTCAAGACAAAGGAAAATCATAAGGATAGTAAGTTGATTTTCTTCCTTGCTGCACTCCCCCTCCCCCCACCCAAGGTCTGACTAACGTGGAATTCACTGTATTGATCCTCCTCCTTCAGCCTGCAAGAGCAAAGATTACAGGCAGAAACCAAGACGCCCAGCTAAAAATCCTAAGGGTGTGTTTAGGTTTTGTTTGTTTGTTTGTTTTAAAGCATGCTGGGACCTTAAACACTAGTTCAAAAGATAAAGATTTGTAAATCTACCGTCCTAATGTATTGGTATTTTCCTTTGTTTACCCACTTTGTGTGTGTGTTCTTTTGTGCCTTTTAATGCCAAAGGGGTCTGGTTTTTTGGGATTACATAAAATTGGAAAGTAGTCACATAAAGTTGTAATCTAATTTTAGTTGAAAAGGGACAGAAAATGAAGGAGTATTCTATATGAGACATGCCTAGGAAATTTATTGTACCAAATATTTACAGTGTATTACTATAGAGAGACATCATTTAATAACATCTACGGAATCTTATATTGTGTAGCATATTTTAAAAATCCTGTTGGGGTGCTGGGAGGTGACTAAATGGGTAAAGCTATTCACCACACCAGCCTGACCTGAGTTCAGTTCCCAGAACCCACATAAAAACCAGATATGGTGATACACATCCATCGTCCCAGCACTTGTCTGGGAGGTAGAGATAGGAGAAACCCCTGGAATCTTGCTGGCCAACCAGCCTAAAACGTATATCAGTATGGGCTCAAACAATGAGATCCCTTGACCCAGGGAAAAGGAGAGAACCAGCTCCCTTAAAGTTGTTTTCTGTGGGGGGCTGGAGAAATGGCTCAGCGGTTAAGAGCACTGACTGCTCTTCTAGAGGACCCGGGTTCAATTCCCAGCACCCACATGGCAGCTCACAACTGTCTGAAAATCCAGTTCCAGGGGATCTGACACCTTCACACCAATGCACATAAAATAAAGATAAATAAATCATAAAAAATTTTTTAAAAAAGTTGTTTTCTGTGCTAGGGTGTGCGTGCCTATACTTATACACACACTTCAAATAAGCCACACATTTCTAAAACTTTACAAGATTTTTCTAGTAAACATATTTACCAGATTGATGATACTTAACCTTTTAAATATTAAGTGCTATTTTAGTTTTATATTGATTGATTCATTTTTTGAGACAGGGTTTTCTGTATAACAGTTCTAGCTGTACTGGAACTAGCTCTTGTAGCCCAGGCTGGTCTCAAAGTCACAGAAGTCTGCCTGCCTCTGTCTCCTGAGTGCTGAACTCAGAGGTGTGGCCCATATGTCTGGCTGTCTTAAGGGTTTTTGTTTTATTTTTTTGCTTGTTTTTGGGAAACCCCAAAAATGAAACATTAGAGAATTTTCTTAACCAGAGGACTATATATTGCTTATAATTTTGGCCGCTTGAGGTCACTGTGGAAAGCAAACTACTGCTCTGTATTGGGATTTTCTTCAGCTGGGTGCCTTTGTACTATTTGTCTTGTGCACCTTTAGTTAGATTTATATCAGACAGAGAGGAGGAGGAACACAGTGCAGAGCCTGCAGAGCCTCTCCCTGACGGCTGTGGTGGGAAAGCTGCCAGCAGCCATGCCTATTTATTCATTCATTCATTCATTCATTCATTTATTTATTTATTTTGTTTTGTTTTGTTTTGTTTTTTCGAGACAGGGTTTCTCTAGCTTTGGAGCCTGTCCTGGCACTCGCTCTGTAGACCAGTTTGGCCTCCAACTCACAGAGATCTGCCTGCCTCTGCCTCCCAAGTGCTGGGATTTTTTAAAGGCGTGCGCCACCACCGCCTGGCCCCCTTGCCTCTTTAATGAAGAAATGGGATCCACTATCTCCTGTCAGTCAGTCTATACATTCACATAGATTCAGCACTAGGAATAGATTTATCGTGTTTTGTTGTAACATACTGTGGACATTATTTATGAATAAAGCTACTTTTCCTTCAGGACTTGTGTGGTATTCCTGTGTGCCGGCAGAGCTGTATCCTGCCTCACACGAGGCATGGCGATGACTGTACACTGCCGTACCCACTGTTTCTGCACTATTCCTCTCTTGTAGAGTGATAGCTTGGTAGCCAGGCTTGTGCTCAACACTTTTATTCTGGATATTTCTACAGTGAGAAAGGGAGCTGCCTTGTTTTGACCCAGATGAGCTTGGTTCTAAGAGACTAGGAAAGTTGGACGAGCAGCTTTGGTGGGTTGATAGCCAGCTGCCTGGCCCTTTGTGACCGGGACCAAGAGATTAATGACAACTGGTGCCTCTCCCTCCTGTGGTAAAGTGTATCAAAGATCACATCAAGAAATAGCAGTGAGAAGAATATTTCATTCTTCTAATTTTCACCTTCTCTTGTCTAAGGCAGATTAAAATACTTAAGCTGAATGGCTGCATACTTTTACTTATGAGGATTTTTTTTTAATTGATGCTGTGTAAACAGTGTGTAGGCAGTTTAGGTTTCTTTAAAATCTGGGGTAACATTTTAGAAATTTATACCCTTTTAGATTTACGGATCTCTCTTACAGGTTAAACCAAGCCCACAATGGCGATGTTAATTTTAATTTTAGGTGGAGTTGTTTTAGTTTTTTCTTTTTTTCTTTTCTTTTCTTTTTTTCTTTTTCTTTCTTTTTTTTTTTTTTTGTTGTTTTGAGACAGGCTTTCTCTGTGTAGCTCTGGGCTGTTCTAGAACTTGTAGACCAGACTGGCCTTAAACTCACAGAGATCCGCCTGTCTCTGCCTCCCAAGTGCTGAGATTAAAGGCGTGCACCACCACCGCCCGTGTTTTAGTTTTATAATCAGCCACTTTCTAAATTTCATTGCCCTTACTCTTAAAGCCTGCTGTTTTATTTTCTTTATCTTTCAGAAATCTAATGTGAGTTTTTCTTTACACTGCTGTGCTTTTTGTCTTGATTTTTATGGTATACTAAATTTATTTTTTAAGTAATTCTAGATAGATTAGTGAATTACAAAGTAAAGATGGAAACTCAATATGTTGACCTGCTGGCCCTTGAACTCAAATAGTTCCACCTGCTTCTATTCTCCTGGTGCTGGGATTAAAGGGGTTGTCTACAAGACCCTGCAGAAATTTCTCTTTTTTTAAAAAATGAATTCTCTGTCTGCACATACACACATATGCCAGTAGAGGGCATCTGTTCCCATTATAGATTGTGAGCCACCATGTAGTTGCTGGGAATTGAACTCAGGACCTTTGGAAGGGCAGACAGTGCTCCTAACCACAGAGCCATCTCTCCAGCTGAAATTTTAACTTTTGATCAACCAGAAAAGTTCATATTTACATTTCTGATACTGTTTGGAGTTCTTGAAAACATTTTTGTTTTATGTCATTCGGAAAGGTTTGTTTTATTATTAAGTAACAAAATCGGTACTGTTTATCTGCCTTAATTTATATGTGTTTTCTTCAAGTAATTTAGGTAGTTCTATTTCATATCCATGTAACAAATGAGTTTGAGGGATTGACGGTTTTCTATACTTAATTGTGTTTTCTTTCATACTTTTCACAATTGCGTTTTTCATTTATTACTACATAAGTTGATACCTTCCTCTGGACATGGTGGCTCACATCTGTAATTCCAGCAATCATGGTGCAGAGATGGAGAATCTACACACGCTTGAGCCCAACCTGGTCTACACTGGCAAGTTCCAGCCCAACCCAGGGCTGCACAGTGAGACTGCATAAGGAGAGCAGCAGAGAAGTAATGTTTCCAGTGTGATTTACAGCGAACCTTCTCAGGAGTCTTTCTTTCCCTAAAGTGTAGCTTGGCAGCAATGCTCCCTGTGCTGTCCTGGGGTGTGAGGCAGCTGTGCTGGGGTACACCAGTAGTGCCTGTACTTGGAAGGTGGACCTGAGAAGACCCTGAGCTTGAGGTCAGCCCATAGTATAATAGCAAGATTTCATCTCAAAAAATCAAAAAGATCACTTAAGAAAGAAATTATTGATATTTAGACATACCGAACTCAATTTCATAGTTTAGTGTAATTAAAATATGAAACTGTCTTATAAACCTCAAAGAGTTTTACGCATATTGCCAAGATTGTTTCTGGCATTTTCTGTTTGCCCCAGAGCAGTTAGTTTGCCTCATGTGTCTTTTGGGGGTGTGTAGTTTTTGAGACAGGGTCTCATGATACCCAAGTTGGCCTTGTCTCCCTATGTATCTGAGGATAACTTTAAATTTATGATTCTCCTGCCTCCACCTGCTCAGCACTGGGATCGCAAGTGTATGCTACCATGATAGATTTGTGCGGTTTTAGGGAATGTTGAGCCCAGGATTTTTTGCTGCTAGGCAAGTATGGCCAACTGAGTCCCACCTCCAGCCTGGACTGTCCTATTAGCATTCATCAAGAAGAATATTTAAGTCAGGAATCTCAGCATTCCAGAAATAGCAAAACCTTCTTTGAAAAAGAAAATTTGACAAAAATCATAAACAGATCCAAAATGTTTATAAACTATCATTGTGATGCTGCTTCCTTTGAAAAAGTTAACAGTGGTTTTTCTGTAATCAATTTGCCAAGAAATTAATGGTCTTGGATAATAAATGTTGGTAATACTTTGAAAAATATACGTGCAATTCTCTCTCTCATCTAAAAATTTTCTTAATTTTTTATGTACGAAGATAATGATTTCTTTCACTGGTAGATAGTCTTGAATAAGCCATACAAGGAAGGTCACTCAGTTCCATGTAATGAATGACACCAACGTCTTTCCGGCATATGTTCAACCCTCTCCCACATCAGATCGTGTCAAGTGTAACTTCCACCTGGTGACTCAGTACAGCTGTGGGTGACCCTCTTGCCTTCAGCTAGCCAATGAGGGAAAAAGACAACTCTTAATTATAGTGTTCAAAATGGGAACAGAAGTAAATTTTTTCTCAGTGTTGTTTACAAAAGGGCCAACAACTGACATTCTACTCAATGTTTCCCTTTAGAAGTTGGCATCTCAGCTGATAAAAAAATGACTATTGAGTTCTTCCAATTACCAAACCAAACCTTGGGGTTTTGGGGACTGCAGGTGTGCTTGACTCTGTGGTAGAAAACTTACTTAGCATGGACAGGACTCCTGGTTTCAATTCCCATCACTGAAGAAACAAAAAGTATTTCAAAAATAGAAACAGCATGGAAATAAATTAAAAAAAAAAAAACCACTTTTGATTGCTCTTCCACTCTTTCATCAGATCATCAGGAAATCTTGGCGGCTCTGCCCTCAAAGCGTGTGACATCTGATACTTCTCCCCACCCGCTGCTGCTCCCTTACACGTCACCACAGTGCTCATCTAGAAACACAAATTCAAAATTAGATCTTGCTACCTAGTTTTATGTCAACATAATAAAACTAAAGTTATCTGAGAGGAGGGACCCTCAATTGAGAAAGCGCCTCCATAAGGTTGGGCTGTAGGCAAGCCCGTAGCACATTTTCTTAATTAGTGATCAATGTGGGGAGGGTCCAGCCCATTGTGGGAGGAGCCAACCCTGGGCTGGCAGGCCTGGGTTCTATAAGAAAGTGTGCTGAACAAGCCATTCACATCAAGCCAGTAGGCAGTTTCCCTCTGTGACCTCTGCATCAGGTTCCTGCCCTGTGTGGGTTGCTGTCCTGATGTCCTTCACTAATGAAGAGCCATATGAAGTGTAGGCAGAATAAGCACTTTCCTCTCCAGCTTGCTTTTTGGTCATCATGTTTTGTTGCAGCAATAGAAACCCTAGCTAAGACATAGATCATAACCCACCTGATCAAAATTTTCCAAAGACTTTCCTTCTTGCTCTGAGTAAAAGCTAAGGATCTTACCTAGCCCACAAGGCCATGCATTTGTTGTTGTTGTCTTGTTTTGTTTTGTTTTTCAAGACAGGGTTTCTCAATAGCAATTGAGCCTGTCCTGGAACTCACTCTGTAGACCAGGCTGGCCTCGAACTCACAGAGATCCGCCTGCTTCTGCCTCCTGAGTGCTGGGATGAAAGGCGTGCGCCACCACTGCTGAAAGCCATGCAGTTTTGATCTTGGTGCTGCTCCTCTGGTCTCATCTGTCACTCCTGTCCACATACAGGGTCAATTTTGTGTCCTGGTATCCACACAGGAACACACCAGAGATCCAGTTTGGATACCCAGAACCCATGTAAATACTGGGCTCCACTTGTAATTTCAGCCTCCAAAGGTGGAGACAAGGGATACCCAGTGCAAGCTGGCTGGTGAGACCAACCATATCAGCAAGTCTCAATGGGTAAGATGGGAGAACAGTCAGAAGATGAGTTAAGACATTGGTTTTAGGCCTCCGCAGGCACCAACACCCCAACCATACCTACTTTCCTCCCCCTGCACACATGTGTACAAATATATGTGTACATCACACACACACACACACACACACACACACACACACACACACGAATGGGGGGGCATTGTTTGAGCACACTCCCTGTTCTCACTTTGCCATCTCCCTGATCTTATTACTTTTCCTCTTACTGTGCCTAAATTTACATGTATGCTTATTACTATCTCTTTCCTCTAAAGGATGTGAAATCCTAGAAGTCAGGGATGGGTTGGTTCATATTAGCCTTAGAAATGAGTGTGTGAAACTTTGATAAGTTACTTCTGTTCTTTTTCTTCTTTTGCTGAACTTGGATCTCTTGTCTTGACTTTGCAACACCACACCAGTCTCTTGCTTCTCATTTTTCTTGATATTGCTTTATATTTTTCACTCTACCCTTCCATGACATCTCAGCTGCCCCCCCCCAAGTTTTTTGCTTATTTACTTATTTATTTGGTTTGGTTTAATTTTTATTTTATTTTATTATGGAGACAGGGTTACTTTGTAGCCCTGGCTGGCCTGAAACTCATTATGTAGACCAGACTGGTCTTAAATTCAGAGATCCATCTGCCTCTGTCTTCTGGGTGCTGGAATTAAAGACATGTTCGGTCACACCTGGCTTTTATGTTTTTTGGTGTCCCCTCCATCTGAAACCATTATTTTGTCTGTCTATCTAGAGTCCATGGCAATCCTCCTGCCTCAGCAGCTCTCTTCTCTTGTTGATGAGTCCAGTACTTCCACCCGTGTTACAGGTGTCCCCAGGTTCCAAGTGTGAGCATCTGTGGAACAGCTCCTAGTTACCGTCTTTCTCCACAGATGTGCTCTCCCAATGATCACTCTCCAGCAGCAGAAGACAGTCCTGATGTTCTTCACTCTGTACACATCTACTTCACTAAGTTTTTGTGCTTTTCACTACTTACATATCTCAGGTCTTTCTGTTTTATTTTGTTTTGTTTCATTTTTAGACAGAGTGTCCTTATGTGGTCCTGGCTGACCTGAGCTGGCAGTATAGATTGGGCCATCTACCTTGGCCTCTGTCTCTCCTGTGCTAGGAGTCAAGGCATGGGCCACCTTACCCAGCATTGTCTTCATTGTTTTAATTCACACCTCTAGTAGGTTCCTCCAGGGTCATTGCATAGTCACCTGATTACATCTCCTCAGCCCTCCCCATTGTGCACACAACTGGGATGTGGGAAACAGCCCTCATCTTTATAGCAAAGCCGGGGTCACTGCAGACCTGGAGTCCCTGGGCAGACTGGATTATATTGTCTCTCAGAGATACTGCTTGCTGTAAATAATGTTTAACATAGGCCTCTTACCTCAGTTTTTAAAAAGATTTGCTATTTTATATGTTTGGGTATGTACATTCGAGTGCAGGTGTCTGCAGATGCCAGAGGTGTCAGATCCCTGTACTAACAGGTAGCTGTGAGTTGCCGGATACAGGTACTGGGGACAGAATTTGGGTCCTCTGCAAGAGCAGTATGCACTCTTGACTGTTGAGCCATGTGTCCAGCTCCTCTTCTCATCTTATTTTATATTCATAAAATTCATGTTTTATATTCTTATTTTATAGTCATAATAAGTGCTATTATATTATAAATTGAAAATAGTCTTGAAACCTCGTAGTAGAAATTTCTCTTTACTTTCTTTAGAACAGAAAGAAATTTTTTTTTTAAAGTACCACTGAGTAGTCAGAATACCTACGGGTTAGTTTGCACAGTGAAATAGACTCCCAGTCTTCAGCCCCCCCCAGCTGAATCCATTGATTGTACTCCAAAGGGTATGCATACCATTTCTTCCGCTCAGAGGCTACCATTCTGGGTCCCACTGCTTCCCCCAAAACATCTCTTCCATATCCGTTTCAGAGCGCTTTCCTGCCAGTGTGAAATCTAAACTCCTTTGCAAGGCCTATGATTCTATCTTTCTTTTCTTCTCCCCCCGCCCAAATTTTCACTGTGCTGCAGTCACGTAGATCTCCTTTTGCTCAGCTCATGTGAGAAGACAAGTTTTTCAAGTATTCAGTATGCATATTTTTTCCTATTTATTTATTTATTATGTATACAATATTCTGTCTGTGTTTATACCTTCAGGCCAGAAGAGGGCACCAGACCCCATTACAGATGGTTGTGAGCCACCATGTGGTTGCTGGGAATTGAACTCAGGACCTTTGGAAGAGCAGGCAATGCTCTTAACCTCTGAGCCATCTCTCCACCCTCAGTATACATATTTTAAGTCGGTGGTTTGTAACTGTTTTTATGTTAGTTTTTGTTCATTGTTCTTAAATTTATAAAAAATAATAACTTCAGTGGCATTTATACTTTCAGAATACCATTTAAGATCTAGGCAAAGTGGTACAACACTGTAATCCCATCCTACCACCCCGAAGACTGAGAAAGTAGAGTTATGAATTTGAAATCAGCCTGGGCTACTTAGCAAGACGTGTCTCAAAAAAAAAAAAATCAGTTTAGGTGACTGGAGAGATGACTCAATGGTTAGAGCTAACTGAGTGACTGCTCTTCCAAGTGCTGGGGTTAAAAGTGTGTGCCACAACCGCCTGGCTCAGTTTAAATATTTTACTTATTGGTGTGACTACAAATGTAAAAATTGTGAGCCACATTTTCCATTAGAAAAAGTTAGCCTCGGGCTGGAGAGATGGCTCAGTGGTTGAGAGCACTGACTGCTCTTCCAGAGGACCCGGGTTCAATTCCCGGCACCCACATGGCAGCTCACAACTGTCTGAAGATCAGTTCCAGGGGATCTGACACTTTACACCAATGCACATAAAATAAAGTTAAATAAACCATAAAAATATTTAAAAAAAAAAAAAGAAAAAGTTAGCCTCATGTCTTTTGACAGTAGTCACCCCCCCCCCCCCCGCCATGCCTCCCCCTCGCCTCCTACAGGGTTTCTCTGTGTAGTCCTGGCTGTCCTGGAACTCACTCTGTAGACCAGGCTGGCCTCACAGAGACCCATTTGCCTCTCCCTCCCGAGTCCTGGGACTAAAAGTGTTTGCTACCACCTTTGTTCTCTCTTTTTAAAAAGGTGTTATTTTTATTTCATTTTTAAAGATTTATCAGCTGGATGGTGGTGGTGCACACCTTTAATCCCAGCACTTGGGAGGCAGTGGCAGGCAGGTCTTTTATGTGCCTGGGTGTTTTGCCTGAGACATGTCTGTGAACTACACAAACCCGTCCAAGGAGGCCAAAAGAGAGCATCAGATCCCCTGAAACTGGATTTACAGATGGTGGTGAGCCACCATTGGGGACCTGGGAGCCAAAGCCAGGTCCTCTACAAGAGCAGCAAATGCTCGTAACTTGTGAGGTGTTTCTAGCTGCGCATTCTCTGCAGGAGATCTGCTCAACAGTGACCTTGACCTGCCTTCATCTCTCAGAAGCTTGGTGTACCACAGAGCTAGACTTCATTAAAAGTTTTAGAATGGTATGAAACATTTTAATAGAGTGATTAATTTTTTCTCTTTTTAATTTGTATCAAATGCAAAAAGCACTTATAAGTACATAGGGATGGAGTTTGGTTCCTATCATACACTTCAGTAGCTTATAGCTGCCCATAACTAGCTGCAGGGGACTGAGTCTTTTTCTTCCGGCCTTCCAGGGAACCATGCGCGCTGCACACACACACACACACACACACACACAGAGCACACATTCACATAAAAATAGACACACATAAATAGAAAATAAGAAAAATGTAAAAAGACAGTCTATAGTATAGGCTAGTTTTTGTTCAAAACAACACATAGAAGACGCTAGTAGGGGTTACAGAGATGGCTTAGCAGTTAAGAGCACTACAGAGGACCCAGGTTCATTTCCTAGCACCACATGGCAGCTCACAACCATTGGTTTGTAACCCCAGTTCCAGGGCGTCTGATGCTCTCTTCTGCCCTTTGCAGGCATCACATAGTCACATGGTAGAATACATAGCTGCAGGCCAAACCAGACACATCGAAAAAGAAAAAAATTTAAATGTTAGAGAAGAGACGATAGAGATCATGATACACAATGGACCTAGCAAAGGTGTTCTGGGGTAGTGATTTAAAGATGCCTCTAGGTTTTTGTTTTGTTTCCTTTTGGGATGTATGTAGGGGTCTGAGGATTGGACCAGGATCAGGCTTTTTGGTCTGTCATCCCTTCCTCCCGCACTCTCTGCCCACAAGACAGGATTTCTCTGTAGCTTTGGAGCCTGTCCTGGAACTTGCTCTGTAGACCAGGGTGGCCTCGAACTCATAGAGATCTGTCTGTTTCTGTCTCTGGAGTGCTGGGATTAAGGAAGGGCGTGTGCCACCACTGCTCTGCTTTTTGGTTTTCAATGCCTCTATTTTCTCAGTTACCCCCAAAGGATATGTGTCGTTACTTTACTATGAGAATACATTAAAATGGTTAAATGTGAGAGTTGAGGGCCACAGTTTTTCTCAGAATTGTATGCTAAAATGATATAATGCCTGACAAGAATTCAGCACATATTTGTTAAATGAATAAGTGATTGAATTGTAGATATTCCTAGATGAATGCCGTTCACATTATAATACTCCCATGGTTTTTGTGTGGTTTACGTACTTGCATATTTGCACATGCTTGTAGGTACATAGGTATTTACATATGCATGTATGTGTGTGCTCATGGGTATGTGTATGTGAGTGTGTGGGTACCCAAGGTTCACTTTGGGTGTCTTCCTCCATTGCTCTCCACCTTGTTTTTAGACAGAGCCTCTCACTGAACCTGAGCTCATCCTTTTGCTGGGCTGACTGGCCAGTGAGCCATCTTCAGAACCCACTCCTCTAAGCCCCTACCCTCCTCTTCCTTGGTGCTGGGGTTAAAGACACAGGTGCCACCGTGCCCTGCTTGCATGTGGGTCCTGCGATTCTGAACTCTGATCTTCAGGTCCTACAGCAGGCACTGCTGCACCAATTAGCCATCTCTCCTAATTGTATGCAAGAAAAAAATCCTTGGCTCAGCCCTGCCAGTATTGTTGAGCCTCTCCCTATAATCCCAGCGCTGGGTGCTGAGTCTGCAAGGTCTGGAGCTCAAGGCTAGCCTGGTGAGTTCAAGGCTAGCTTGTTTTATGTTGTGAGACTCTACTTTAAAAAAGAGCCTGGTGTAGTAGCTCACCTCCTTAATCCAAGCACTCAGGAGGCAGAAACAGGTGGATCTCTGTGTGGTATAGGGCAATCTAGTCTACAGAGTGAGTTCCAGGACAGCCAAGACAACATATATAGTGAGACCTCGTTAGTAAAAACCCAAAACAAAGAGGAAAAGGAAAATTCATGCATTGAACTGTTCTTCAGAAATTAGGAAACAGCTTTCACTGAGTGTCGATTGTGTGGTGACAGATCCAGCAGAATTGAGGCCTGCCACAGAAGCAGCTAGGCCCAGTGCTATTTCACAGTATGCAGAGTTTGAATAAAGTGCTCTTTGTGCTGGTCTCAGACTGAGGGGCGGTGCTTGTGGCCATTTATGCTATTTCTGCTTAATGGAAATTGAGGCAGCCTCTAATCTGCTATCACATGACAGCTACTTATTTGATTTTTGGTAATTTGGGAGCAGCTGCAGACAAACAATTATTCTACAGAAAGAGCCAAGCAGCTGTATTCAGACCCAGTCACCAAGTGGTGGCTTGAAACAGCAAACTTCCTTCCACAGCCTTCCCAAGCAGGTATCGTTTCAGCAGCTCACCTGCTTTCTAAGCGCCCATGGGTTTGAAAATACATTTTCTTTTCCTCTTCTCTGCCCCCCTCTCCCACTCTCCCCGCCCCCTCCTTGGAGACAGGGTTTTACTATGTTTCTCTGGTTGGCCTGGATCTCAGTGTGTGTGCAGACCAGGGTGGAAGAGCCAAGCAGCCACATTCAGACCCAGTCACCAAGTGGTTGGTTATACCAAACTTCCCTTCTATTGCTTTTTTAAAACTAGGATCTTATAGATAACTTTGGCAACTTTCCTGCTTAAGCACCTACGGGTTTCTTTTCCTCACCTGCCTCTTTTCTTTCTTTTGAGACAGAGTCTTTCTGTGTAGCTTTAGCTGGCTGGAACTCATAGAGATAAACCTGTTTTTGCCTCCCAAGTGCCAGGATTAAAGGCCTGTGCTACCATACTTGGCAAGGAGGCATTTTTCTAGTTCTCTTTATCACCGTCACCAACATTTATTAGGCACCTGTTTCATTGAAGGTGCTGTGTCTGACCCTGGCTGTAATTGTAATGTGGTGTTGAGTGTGGACGCTCACTTTCCTCTCTGACAGGTGGGTCGGCGTTAGGTTTATTTTTACACAGTAAGTTGCTAAAGAGTCTGGCATGAAAGGCATCAGAGGGCTGTTTTCCTTTGGTCACAGACTTCCCCATGTCTGCTGTCGGGTATTCATTGATACCTCTGTACCATGCTGTGTACTTTCCCAAGCTGTTGCCTCTGCCTACAGCACCCTTTCATTCTGGAGCCCAAAGACTGTCTCTCCTTCAAGATGCTGCTCATGTCCCTGCAACCCTGTCCTCACAGTGTTCCTTAGCCCTTGGCAGCTCTTGCTAGCATGGGATTTGTTCCTTTTTTTGAAAATGGCAATGCCTACTTTCTTGTTGGTTTAGTCTTTTAATATACACTTTAATAAAAGTTGTTCTAGGGGCTGGAGAAACGGCTTAGCAGTTTGAGAGTGCTCTTCCAGTGGACTGGAATTGAGTTCTCACTAGCCACAACAGGCAGCTCACAGCGGCCTCTGTCTAACTGTAGCTTTGGGGTTCTAACAAACCCTCTGATCTGTGGACACCAACACACACATGCATATACAGATGCACATACACATAATTTAAAAGCTATTATGGCCTAGGAGTTTAAGCATTTGTTTAATAAAGTAGCAAAAGGAACTGGGTAAGTAAAGTCTTCTATAGGAAGTAAAAGAAAGCGTCGCTTTTGAATTTGTGTCCGCAGATTGCAAGAGGCTTTGGCAATCTTCAGATCTCTAAAATGTTAAATCACCACATCAGATTGGCCTGAGTTATTGTATGAATTTCTCTATTACAAATTTCTTTAACAATGATGCAATGTGGCCTATAATTAGAAGCAAGTCTTTTTCAACATAAAAATACAATGTAGAACTGTCCCATTTATTATGGAAGCTAGAACCACATTAACCTGAAGATTAATGAAAATTAAATTGAATTGACAACTTTAATTGCTAAGTAACAGTCACATTTCAATATGGTCAGTTGCCACAGGAGTGTAGTGGCTGTTTCCTTGTACATGGCAGATCAAAAATGTCATGCTAACAGTTCTGTTAAATGGCATAATCTAGAGCCTATAGAAGAGTAGGCATGTCTTTTTTTTTTTTGCAAGTTTTTTAAAATTATTTTATTTTATTTTATTTAGCCTGTATGTATTATCTGTGTGAGGTTGCTGGATCCTGGAGTTACAGACAGTTATAAGCTGTCAATGTGGGTGCTGGGAATTAAACCCGGGTCCTCTAGAAGAGCAGTCAGTGCTCTTAACCACTGAGCTATCTCTCCAGCCCCGAGTAGGTATGTCTTTAAAGCATTTGGTGAAGTGAATTAGCTTAACTGTGCTTTAAAAAGAAAAAAAAAAAAAGATTTGGCTGGGCAGTGGTGGCACACACTTTTAATCCTAGCACTCGGGAGACTGAGGCAGGCGGATCTCTGTGAGTTCAAGGCCAGCCTGGTCTACAGAGTGAGTTCCAGGACAGACTCCAAAGCTACAGAGAAACCTGTCTCGAAAAACAAAGAAAGAAGATTTGTGTTTACTTTGTGTGTGTGTGTGTGTGTGTGTGTGTGTTTAGCCTGCGTGTATGTACGTGCACCACGGGTTTTCCCCCTGGATCTCTTGAAACGGGGCTTACTCATGTGAGCCACTATGAGGCTGTTAGGTATCTAACCTGAGTTCTCTGCAAGAACAGTTAAGTATTCTTACCCAGTGAGCCCTCTCTCCAGCCCTAGCTCTTTAAAGCTTGTTCTAGTGGAAACTTTTTTTTTTTTTTTTTTTTTTTTTTTTTTGCTTTTTCGAGACAGGGTTTCTCTGTGGCTTTGGAGCCTACCCTAGAACTAGCTCTGTAGACCAGGCTGGTCTCGAACTCACAGAGATCCGCCTGCCTCTGCCTCCCGAGCGCTGGGATTAAAGGCGTGCGCCACCATTGCCCGGCTAGTGGAAACATTTAAGGACTTGGAAGTTCCTTTTGCAGGCTTTACATTCCTTTTCCCTTTGGCTGTGGCGCCCTCTAGTGCTTCAACTTTGTAGCAATACCATCTTGAAATGTTCTGTTTGATTGCAGTGAGCCGCTATATGGGTGAAGGGAATTGAACCTGGGTCCTCTGCAAAAATAGCAAGTGCTCTTAAACTGCTGATCCCTTAAACTCTGCAACCCTATACCACTTTTCTTGATTTATCAGTCTTGAGCACTATGGACTTCTTCCTCAGAGGTGTGAGGGTTAATCACACCATCCCCTTTTTTGATAATGATATTGTAATATTCTTTTTCATTTGCAGTCTTCATCTTGACAAATAGGCTATTAATGCTCCTATCTTTTTTTACCTCTCCACCCCTCTCGGCCCTTTTGTATCAGCTTTATTTCACTTGTACAGTGTCCTAACTTTTATGTTATGTTTGGTATCATTAGTTTTTTTTTAATTAAAATATACATGCACATGCCATAATGTAATGTGGAGGTCACAGGACAGCTTGCAGGAGATGGTTCTCTCCACCATGTGGGTTCTGGGGATTGAATTCAGGTTGTCAGATTTGGGGCCAAGTGCCTTGCTGAGCCATCTTAATTTTTTTTGCATTTTGTTCATTCTATAATTGAAGTCTGGAAACAGAAAGCAAATCCAGACTACATGAACATGACTTTTTTTTTTTTTTAAACCAGAGCCCAGGTTAGTTTTGTGGGAGGCTAATTGCTTTTCTCTGTAACTTTGATGTCACTCTTGACAGACACATTCTTCTGTTCTTAGATTCTACTTGCACCTAGTTTTAAGATACATTTTGCCTTGCTTCTAGTTACACTCTGGCTTTGGGGAGGGGGTGATTGCTAATTTTTCTGCTGTGGTACAAACTTGATCTATTACTTTGTTTCCCATGAAGCAAATCCTGTTGTTAACATTAGTGTTTATTGACTTTTGAGTATGATTTCTATTCTAGTGATAAATTTTGGGTTCCAGATGTGTCCAGGGATGTAACTTGAGCCTCTTTTCCCATGGACACAATCTTGGATTGAGATTTTTAGACTGATTTTACTGGTTTTTCTTTTGAAATGATAATGCTATTGATTAGACTAATGCTCTCTCTTATACTTTGTTATGCTTTGATTAGATTTCCTGGCTTGATCTTTCCTTTTGATTTTTAAATGCTCTTTGCTTAATCTCATCCATTATGTGTGGATTAGACTGAATTTAAGCCCCTTGATTGGCTCCTCCAAATTCCAGTATTCCCGCCCCCCCCAGGTACTGTATAGAGATCACGTCACCAGGGCGCTGTGTACCAGCAGTCCCGCTGTGTTTTCTGCTACTATCCTTTGGCTTTATCTTAGATGGTCTGTCTGCGAGAAGAAAACAGAAACCACACCTCTTACAGTTTGAACTTTTTTTTCCTTTTCTTTTTAAAGACAGTCTCATTATATAGCTCAATGGTTAATACCATTCCTTATGTTGTGACCCCCAGCCATAAAGTTGTTTGTTGCTACTTCATAACTGTAATTTTTGCTGCTGTTATGCATTATAATGTAAATATCTGATAGTCTTAGGCAGCCCCTGTAGTAAGGTTGTTCAACCCTGGGGTCGCGACCCAAAGGCTGAGAACCACTGATGTAGATCACACTGGCCTTAAACTTACTATGTAGCCTAGGCCTTAGCCTGCCCAGTGTAGGGTTATAGTCGTGGCTACCGTGTCTAGCGAAGATTCCCCCTCTAAAAATAATAACGTATGTGTGGGTATATGTGTGTGAATATGAGTACCCAAAGAAACCAGAAGCATCAGATACCCGTGAGCTGGATTTACAGATGCCGCCTGATGTGAGTCCTGGGAGCCAAACTCTGTCCTCTGCTGGAGCAGGATATAACTCTTAACCCAGGAATACTTTTAAATTCTTTTGAGAAGTTTGCTGAATACCACTGTCTGTAGTGGGATAGACAGATGCACCATTTTTCTTTTCTGGTTTAGAAGGTTCTAGCTCCCCCCCCCCTTGCTTCCCCTCTCTTCTCCATTTTGTGCACTGTCTTAAGTTTTATTGGGTGTGTTGACGTTCTCACTTTATGTCTAAACCAGTGTTAACTGCTCAGATTGATATAATATGTGCATCATAACACAAGCCTCAGGAACAGGAATCTAGTTTCGAAGAAATTGAGGCACAGTGCATGGTGCACGTGAGACTGTTTGGGAAATGAGCTAAGAAAGATAGACTCTAAAGCCTGAGAGTTTTGGCATTGTCATAATTAATATTAAACACTTAGGTGCTGGGTTCTGTCTTCTAGACTTTGCTGGGATCTCTTTATTTGATTCTCACATCATCCTTTGGAGAATATCTACTTTGTACTTCTTCTTACCTTAGAAACAGTGACAGTATTGTGGCTTAGTGGTCATTAAGTAACTTGTCCAGGGTATCTTGGTAAGAGTCCTCTCTCTCTTCAAATGCACATTATTTCATATCTTTCCCCCATTAGCAAGTTCCATTACTTTTGTTAGCCAGAGACCCTGCCCTTGAAGATAAAAGCTGAAGTGCTTTACTAAGATTGACGCGTGGGGAAGGGGATTGGAGAGATGGCTCAGTGGTTAAGAGCACTTGCTGCTCTTGCAGATGACCTGGGCTCAATTCCCAGCAACCCCGTATGGTGGCCCACACTGCCCATAATTCCATTTTTTAAGGGATCCAACACCCTCTTCTGGCTTCCATGGGCACCAGACAGACATGTGATACACACACATGCAAGCAAAATACTCATACACATGATATAAAATAAATAAATCTTTTTTTTTTTTAGTGTTTTGTTTGTTTTGTTTTGTTTGAGGCAGGAGTACATTATGTAGTCTTGATTGACTTGGACCTCACTATTAGATCAGGCTGTCTTCAGAGATCTGTCTGCCTCTTCTTGCCTCTGCCACCAGAGTGCTGAGATTAAAGGTGTGTACCATGCCTGGACCAGAACAAATCTTAGAATAAAATTGACTTAGGGGAGTGGTGGGATCTTTCCTTCTTCATTTTTTTCTCTGTTAACTATGGAAGTGGAAATCTAATAATCTCCAGCGTCATGTGTATGTTACTCATAACTGACTTAGACAACCTTTACTTATTTATGGTTTGTGAAAGCAGTATTTACAAGTACTTCATTCTGGTTCAGAAAAGCCTCCACCTTTGCTTTTTTAGAGTGTCCAGAATATAAGCGGCTAGAGAAGCTGGCGGATGAGGGGGAGGGTGGAAAGAGAAGAGGCAGGCACCAGGCAGAAGTGACAAGCCTGTGAAGCAGACAGCCCTATTGATTTATGCTGCAAGCTGCATTCTGGAGCAAAGAATTGAAATCCATTATGCCAAGCACATAGCTTTCAAATCCCTTTGAAAAGCAGTTTAGATGCCATCTAATCCCAAATCATTTAAAAATAGTTTTGAAGTACCCAGAATTCTAAAACGCCCCAAGCAATTTGTCTCCGACTAGAACCGTGAAATAATGGGAAATTAACTCTTTATTGGTATCTTCCTCTTATATGCTGTTTGTGTGACCTGGTGTATTAATTTGTGCTTTAGAGAAGTCCCAACAAGGGGGCTAAGATAGATCCTTGTATACTTTTGAAAAACTCACAACAAGGATAATATAGGAAAGAAACCCTGCCAGGCACTTCAATTTTTTTCTTTGAAAATATATTGCAAGTTCAAACCCTGTCACAGCAAATAAGTATAAACGCATGGCGCACGTAATTTCAGGCTTTTTGAAAAGTTACAAAGATCTTCAAATACTCTTTACTCAGAGTTCCCGAGTGTTAATACTTTGTTTTCTTCTTCATTTTCTCTTTGTTTAGTGCTTTACCAGGTGCCCTGCACACGGCGGCACACTCCTTTAATCTCAACAGAGGCAGGCTACTCCACATAGCAAGTTCTAGGCCAGCCAAGGTTACATAGTAAGATCCTGTTTCAGAAAACAAACGAGGTGGGGGGAGCAGCTAATTAGAGGAACAAAAGTTTTTAGACATTCTCAGAGACTTGTACAGTAGAGCAGTGAAGGCGTAAGTCGCAAACAATGCCACACCAGTTTGGAATTATGATTAATAGGGTGATATTTATTTAAAGGGGAAAAAACTTACAGATAACCGTCCCAGACAACAGCCCTCTGCGCAATCAGGAAGGAGTCTAGTCGCCATAAACGGAGCAGGAAGCGAAGAGAGGGAGAAGGGAAGTAGCTGCTTTTTTAAAGGGAGAGAGACCACGCCCCAATGGGCTGGTATCTCAGTGGCTATAGGCTGAAGGAGCGGAAGGACCTCTCACAACAGAGCAGTATAAAAGAAGACTTATATATGAATAATCATATTCTTTCCACATATGGCAATAAAGGTCATATTTCTGCACATATATGGTTGCCATTTCTTTTGGTACGTTCTAGAATGCTGTGCTATATTATTACTCTAACAGTCACGTTTGACAGTACACTTGCATCGGTCTGTATGAGGAGAGGTGATGTTAGCACACAAGCGAACCCTTCAACTATGGATCATAACTTCAAATACATGTCAGATCTCTGTGCATGTTCATATGTTCAGTCCAACAAGTTCACCTTTAGTTTTCTTTTTTTCTGTCAAGAATCCTTTTTTGATGTTGTGGTGGTTTTCTTGTTTGTTTGTTTGTTTGTCTGGTTTTTCAATTTGTTTGATTGATTGGTTCTCTGTGTATGTAGCTCTGGCTGTCCAGGAACTTGCTCGGTAGACCAGGCTAAACTTGAACTCAGAGACCCACCTACCTCTGCCTCTGCTAGGATAAAAGGCATGTGCCACCACACCTAGCTAAGAACCTTTTTTCTTTAACTACTAAATTTGAGTTAAACCAAAACAGAGATCATAAACAGTTGGATCACAACATCTGACTCACAGAGCATGGCCACAGCGTCAGACTTGTGTGAAACACCCTTCTTATGCCTAGCTTCCACCACGCAGCTGAAAGGCTCCGGAGCCAGCTTGTGGTAGATCCAGCGCTATGCCCACCACCATCCTTCCCTCTTCAGAGCCAGCCCTCTTCCTTCTACACTGCCACAGCTGCCAGAAATGCCAAGAATTTATTTTTAATAGTTATCAAATAATGTACAAATTTTTATAAAGATAAGAACTTATTTTGCTGGGAGATTGCTCATATATTCTTTATGCAGAAGCTACTAAGGGATAATGAGTGAAGGATGATTGTGTTTTAATTTTCACATGTGGCAAAGTATATATAACAATAAATTTTAGGTACACAGTTCAGTAACATTAAGCATGTTTCTGTTAATTGTGTATCCAGTCTGCAGAGTTTGTGCATCTAAGACAACTCCTACCTGCTTGCACTTGGCCCCTGCCAGCCACTTCTCTATAGACTGTTTTAATTACTTTGCAAAGATAGACTAGAGGGCCAGGGCTCAGCAGGTGAAAGCCCTTGCCATGTAAATTCATCTAAATTCAATCTCCAGAACTCAGGGGCTGGAGAGATGGCTCAGTGGTTAAGAGCATTGCCTGCTCTTCCAAAGGTCCTGAGTTCAATTCTCAGCAACTACTTGGTGGCTCTGTAATGAGGTCTGGTGCCCTCTTCTGGCTAGCTGTATACATACTAAATAAATAAATATATATTTTTAAAAAAATCTCCAGAACTCAGGGTAGTAGGACAGACGTGACCTCTACAGCAGGCTGTATCACCCTTCCCCACCATGCGCATATAAGCATAAATAAAGCCCAATGGAGACATACAGTATTTGTCTTTGTGGGGAGCTTGTTTGACTGAGTAAAGAATCTTCATGTTTCACATAGTGTAGTGTGTGTTCATGTTTCAATAAACCAAAACAATATAGTTTCAAATAGAGTACAACAAAATACAGTAGATGGTACAGAGGTTTCCTACATGTCTCCTATGCTTAATACATTGCCTACCCCCTCTGTCAGCATCCTATAGGATGGCAGTACTCATGAATATGTGTTGACATGTCGTTATCACCCAGAGTCTATATTATCTTATGGTTCGTTCTATGAATTTGAACAGATGCATAGTGACATGCATCAGTTTAGTGAAAATCAACTCTGCTCTGCCTGTTTATCCCCCCCGCCGCTACCTCTACCCCCAGTACTCCTCTTACTGACTACATAATCTTGCCTTTTCTAGAAGGTCCTATAGTTTGTACTCATACAGTGTATAACCTTTTAGACTGACTTTCGCCTAGTGATATCCGTGTAAGGGTTTTTTTTTTTTTTTTTTCATGTCTTGGGAACTCACCCCCACCACTGCTTCTTGACAGGTTCCTTCTGTATAGCTCTGGCTCATCTGGAATTTGATATGTAGACCAGGTTGGCCTGTCTTGTGACACTTCTATCTCTGTCTCCTGAGTGCCAAGATTATAGATATGTGCCACCATGCCTAGCTCAATGGCCTATTTCTTTCTAGTGCTGAACAATATTTCATTGTCCAGATGAACTAAACTTTTGTATCCAGTCACTTACTGAAGGACATCTGGTGGTATTCAAGTTCTAGCTGCTGCAGACAAAGCTGGGGTAAACATTGTGTGTGAATTGCTGTGTAGATGTAGGTTGTCAGCTCCTTTGACTAAATACCAAGGAGTTAATTATGGGGTCATATGGGAGGAGTGTGTTTGCTCAGTTTTGGGATAAACTGCTAGACTGTCCTTAAAAGTGCCTACCAGCAATGAGTGAGAGTCCCTGTAGCAAACCATTGGCAGTTCACTGTTGCTTTGTGGAGGGTTTTTTTTCCTTTTTCTTTTTTTAAAAGTGATTTTATTGCTCGTGCACACAGAGAATTTGTGCCTCTAGAGCAGACTGTGGACAACTCATTTCCAATTGGGTGGGAGGACCCGCCTAGACTTAGAGTAATGAGGCAACTAGCAAATTCTTCTCTCTATTTCAGGCTGGCTGAATTTAACATCTTTATCCTTCCTGTTCCTCTCAGGATGCTTTCAGACAGTGACCACTTTCTTAATCAAATGCTAGCGATCCTTAGGGAGATCAGGGGCAAGGCCTTTGGACTTTTAAGTTTCTCAAGATCTTATTATCAGTCACAAAACGGACCTATGCCACTCCATGTGAGTCCCTCAGGATCATGCCTATTTAGGAGGAAGTCAGGCCTTTCTTGGCCAGTTTGTAAATCTGTTCCTTCAGATGTCAACTTCAGCCGGGTGGGGACGCTAAGGCTGTAGGGCAGAGCCGATTGGGACAATCTCTTCCTGGCAGCAGGCATGCAACCATGATTGCAGAGGTCTGGCAGTGAGAGAACGAGGGAGCTGTTGCGGAGTTTTACCCATGCAACAGGTATATAGTAGTGTATTACTGTGGTTTATTGTGCAATGCCATAGGGACATGATAGTCAACACTTTTATATATGCTTGTTCACCGTACCCTCCTGGTGAGGCAGTGTTTTGTCCATTTTAAAAATGAGTTAGTTATATTCTTAATGTTGAGTTTTAGTTATTTTTAAAATTTTGAATAACAACCCTTTATCTTTTGGTAAATGCTTTTCCCTGTTTGGGACTTAGTTTCTTGACAGTGTGTTACTATTATATGACCTTTTGTGGGGAGATGTAAACAAATGTCTATTGACTTCAGGTAGGGCAACAGCAACAAACCAGAGACATGATTCTACCCAAGCAAGTCTAGCTTGGTGAACCAGTGAGTTTCTTGGGGTCACTGCAGGAGTCTGGGTGAGGATTTGCACACAACAGGCACCTAAAAGGTCACTGCAGCACTGAAGCCCACACGGTGTGGATGATGGGTCATGGAAGCTGCACCTCTGGAAGCCCTAGCTCACCTTGCGGTGGTTCCATTGAAGAAATCCCTCTTCCTCAGCAATTGTGACTACTCAGATGACCTCAGGGGGGGCTTGTGGGTCCTATAACTTTCTGAGCCTCCTTGACTCTTGTAAGTTTCCTGAACTTAAGCTGCTGCAGTTTGATTAGCCTAGGAGTATCCCTGCTCCTTCAGGAGGGAAAGTTTTGATCCAGAAGAAATAGCTACTCAATACTTAATATGTTCAAAGAGCAAAAGATTTGTTGTTTGTTTGTTTTGTTTTGTTTTTTTAAGACAGGGTTTCTCTGAAGCTTTTGGAGCTTGTCCTGGAACTAGTTCTTGTAGAGTAGGCTAGCCTCGAACTCACAGAGATCCACCTGCCTCTGCCTTCCAAGTGCTGGGATTAAAGGCGTGCACCATCACCGCCCAGTTTTATTTGTTTTTTAATTGTGTGTGTGTGTGGGGGGGGGGTTGTCTGCCTGTGTGTTGTGTAGTATTTTCAGAGGCCACAAGAGGGATTCAGATCCCCTGTAACTATAACTACAGACAGTTAGCCTGTAACTAGTTGTGGGTACCTGAAGCTGAAACTGAATCCTCTGGAAGAGTCTCTAGTGCCCTTAACCACTGAGCCATTTTTTCAACCCCGAATAAAAGTTTTTATCTGGATAAAGTATGAATTGGAGGCCAGCCTGGTCTACATAGTAAATCAGGGCTCCAGAGTGAGACCATGTCTCAAAAAAAAAAAAAAAAATAATAATGTTGAATTTAGAGACCAGTTTTTTTGTTTTTTTTTTTGTTTTTTTTTTTTGGTTTTGTTTGTTTTTGAGATAGAGTCTCTCACTGTAGTCCTTACTGTTCTAGAAATAGCTATGTAGACCAGGCTGACCTCGAACTCACAGAGAGAGGCCTGCCTCTGCCTCCCAAGCACTGGGATTAAAGGCGTGTACCACCATGCCTAGCTGTATTATATCTTTCTATCAATGGGCATGCAGTAGCTCTTTATGTATTCAGTCCTTTGGTTTCTTCACGAGAGTTGGGTAATTTTCCTCATACAGATTTTTTAAAGAATGGAAGTAAGTTCAGGAGATTTATTGTATAACATGGTGACTATAGTTTATGACTGAAGTTAAATGCTTTCATTTCCAAAATGATACTGTATGAGGTAATGCATATTTTAGTTGACTAGATTTTACCATTCTGCAATGTGTATGTACTTTCAAATATCATGCTGTGCATGATAAATATATACAGTTTTTATATGTCTATTTGAAATAAAAATAAACATTTGAAAAGAATTTGCAATGTCTCCTGTTTATTGCAGGGGATATGTTCCCTGACCTCCAGCAGGCAGCTGAAACTGGATAGTGCTAAACCTGAAACTAAGTAGTAACATTTTTAGTTCCCTCCCTCTGCCTTTGTGTAGCTCCTATACATATTTTGTTGTATTTATACCTTGATATTTCACTTTTAGGGGGCATTTGTAGAAATGAAATTAAGTGTACTTCCGAGTTCTTGTTCATTGTCGATGTGTAAGAAAACATTGGTTTCTGTGTCCACCCTTATCTCAGAACCCACTCACTGTTAGTCCAGGAGTCTGTGGTTGATGACCTCACGTGGATGGATGGTTCTGCCATGCAGATAGTAGTTTTTCCTTCCCAGAGATCCCGTCCTGCCTTTTCTTCCTCTTTGCTCCTTCCTCTCTCTCCCCTTCCCTTCCCTCTTTTCTTTTTTTCCTTATTTCTTTTATCTTTTCTGTCTTTCTTGTCATAATGTTGAAAAGATGTAGTGAGAGAAGACATCCTTGTCTTCTGATTTTTATGGGAAAGCTTCCGGTTTTTCCTCTCTTTAAGTATAATGGGCATAGACATTCTTTTTTTTTTTTTTTTTTTTTTTTTAAAGATTTATTTAGTATATACACAACATTTGGCCTCCATATATACCTGTAGGCCAGAAGAGGGCACCAGATATCATTACAGATGGTTATGAACCACCATGTGGTTGCTGGGAATTGAACTCAGGACCTCTGGAAGAACAGTCAGTGCTCTTAACCTCTGAGCCATCTCTCCAGCCCCGGGCATAGACATTCTTATAGATGTTTTTTATCAAGTCCAGAAATTCCCTTTATTTCTAATTTGCAGTTTTTTTCCTTTTTAAGGTGGAATACTATGTGATTTGAGTGTACCACGCTTTGTTTCCCATCCACCCACTGATGGACACTTGGGTAGCTCCCATCTTTCGGCTGTTGTGAATGATGCTCCTATGAACATGGGTGTGCACATAGCTCTGTGAGACCCTGCTTTCAGTTTTTCTGGGTAAGTACCAGAAATTGGGTTACCCAATTACATAATAGTTCTAATTAAAAAACATTTTAGGAACCAGTACATAGAATTTCATATATAAGCATGTTCACTGCACTAACGTTTATATCAGCAAAACTCTGAAAGGAATCTTGCTCCATCAGCATAGCTATAGAATAAGTATTCTGTAGCTATTTTAAACGAGCAGGGTAGGTTTGTGTGTTTCAATATGTCAAAATGGCTAGGCATATTAAAATGAGAAAAACGTTATGTCATTGTAAACCTGTTTTAAATCTGTACATGTTTGCTTCATTTTTTTCGAACGAATTATGTGCTTGTGGAGAAAGGGAGGAGAGAGACTGATAGGAGAGTCAGCTTTTACCATAAGGCACTGTACCATTTCAGGGCTTACAAGGAACACAGTTTTGTAATTATACAACCAAATTGAATTATTGTATGGGGGAGGCTGTTCCCATTTGTCTTTGAAATACAAAGATAATTCTGTTTTGCTTATTAAGTATTTTTATATCACAATAACAAATGCTGGTTACTGGCTATTAAATGTTTTTATTGTTAGACACATATCAAAGATTTTTAATGTTTTGTGACTTGACTCATGTATGTATGTTTCTATATAATAGCGAATTTCTGTCAAAATGATTTCATATAGTATGTAGTTTCTGTCCTTACTCAGTGAGACATTCTCATCTTGCTTCTTCTGTGTCTGGCTGGTGACTGCAGACTGAGCCTTTCCTCTTCCCAGAATTCTCTGAGTCTGGTCACTCTGCTTATACTTACTGCCTGGCCAATCAGCATTTTATTAAACCAATACAAGTGTCAAATTTTTACAGGGTATAAGGACATTATCCCACAGTACCCCCCCCCCCCCTTTTTCTTTTCACAAGAACTCTGAATCTAATCTCCTTTGTTTAGCTTTTTTCCTGACCATTATCCATAATAACTTGTAACCAACACTCTAAACTAAGACAAACATCCATAATCCATTTTTTGGGAATGTGGACGTAGTTTTCTAGACTGTTTCCTGCTGATTGGGGATGCTGATAATCTTATGGCGAACCAAAGAAAATTTAGGATTGTGGTCAAATCCTGACTGGAATATTCTTTGAGGCTGGATCCATCTCAGCTAAGACAAATAATAACACAGTATCCAGACTCTGTGTGTATTTTCCATCATTATGTGGCTTTTTAATATTTTTTACTATTTCTTTTATTTTTAATTTTTGTTTTTGTTTTTGTTTTTTGAGACAGGGTTTCTCTGTAGTTTTTTAGCCAGTACTAGAACTCACTCTGTAGACCAGGCTGACCTCAAACTTACAAAGACCCACCTGCCTCTCTCTGACTCCCCCAGTGCTGGGATTAAAGGTGTGTGCCACCAAACAAACACCTGGTTTATATTTCTTCCCTTTTTGAAAAGGACGTTCTTTATCCTTTTCTTTTCTCTCCCAAGCCTACGTATATTTTTTAAGCACACTGTAACTGTTTAGAGGTTTTCTTCTCTTTTTTCCCCTCTGAATCTGTCTTTACTATGTATCTCCATCTTTTCTGACCGCATGAGTCTTTAGTCTGCTAAGCAACATTACTAGGATTAAAGCTGCTTTCAGGGCTGGATCTGCCCCACCTTGGCTTCCTGGGAAGCTCATGGCGGAGGTGCTGGTGGGAGCCATTTTTATTTTTATTTTTTTTAAACCACAGCTCTGTGCAGTTTCTAGGCCCATGCTACCACCAAGAAGCATGCCACCAGCTCTCATGGACGGCATTTAAGTGTTTGGTGGCAGGGCCTCTTAAAAGAACTACATGGTTTTTGCTGCTAACGCTGAGTCAGGAAACCTGTCTTAAAGGAACTGTGCCTCTGCTCACCTCTAGCAAGCAGCCCACCTGAGGCAGTGCTACTACCGAGAAGCGGCTTGACTTTGTTCTTTTGTCTGTCTCAAATCCTTTCTCAGGCTTTATGTGGAAATTCTTGCCAAATGTTTGGGTGCCATTTGTAGACGGAAGTTTCTGTCCTTATTCACTGAGACATTCTCATCTTGCTTCCTCAGTGTCTGGCTGGAGACTGCAGACTGAGCCTTTCCTCTTCCCAGAATTCTCTTAGTCTGGTCGCTCTACCTATACTTCCTATCTGGCTATTGGCCATTCAGCATTTTATTAAACCACTATGAGTGACAAATCTTCACAGGGTCTAGAGCATTGTCCCACAGCAATAATATTCTGCTATTTTATGCCATTTGAATTTCCCACACCTTGCTGTGGTCAAGGAAGGAATAAAATTAAAGGTTTGTAAAGAGTTTCTGCTCCTAAAAAGACTTAGTTTAAGCATTCTGTTACATTGTACACTGAATCGCCTCCTCTTCTTCTTCCTCCTCCTCCTCCTCCTCCTCCTCCTCCTCCTCCTCCTCCTCCTCCTCTTCTTTTCTAGCAGTAGATCTTCATGGAGGACCACGGAGTGACCCAAACTGAACACATGGCTACCATAGAAGCCCATGCAGTGGCTCAGCAAGTCCAGCAGGTCCATGTAGCCACATACACCGAGCACAGCATGCTCAGTGCTGATGAAGACTCTCCGTCCTCCCCTGAGGACACTTCTTATGATGATTCGGATATCCTCAACTCCACGGCAGCGGATGAGGTAACTGCACACCTGGCCGCCGCAGGTAATGTTTGCCCTGGAAGCTCCTCTTTCCCGACTTGTGGCCACGCCTGTCTGAAGGGCCTGGGATTCAAGCACGCTCACATTTCTTTTCATCATTTTTTTTTTTTCAGTGCTGGGGATCAAACCCAGGGCCTCGCATATACTAGGCAAGTACTCTACCACTGAGCTACATCCCAAGCCCTTCACCATACATTTTAAACCTGCATCTCCAACTTTAGCCTGTTCCGGGAGAGTTGAGTTCTGGGGTCACTTCTTGCTAGTGTGGTAGCGTTGGCTGTCTTTTCTCATCCTTCTGACAGTCTTCTGGGTTTTAGCTGAAGTATTTATTCACATTAAATACAAGGACTGGCATATTTAGATTTTAATATTCTTAAGGTTAAGAAAAAAATTTTCTAGTATTGTCTTTCTAGTATTGTCCCTTTATGCTGGGGATAAACCCCAAGCTTTTGCATACTAGACAAAAGTCCTATCTTGAGCAGTGTATCTCAGTCCTAGACTTTCTAATGAAACTCAGACATGTACTTGAGTTTCCAGTTTGTGTGAAAATTTATTACTATTGTGTTTAGGTTTCCACAATAATCTGATTTTACAGATCATGTGGGAATTCTTTCTAAGGGATCTGTTGCTGGCTGTTCTTAGTGATAGGTCTTATTTATGCTGGCTCCTTGCTTCATATGCTACTTATATGTGAATGAATGTTATGTGATGTGTTTTGAAATGGGGGGGGGGTCTTTGAGACAGGATTTCTCTGTAGCTATGGCACCTGTTCTGGAACTCTCACTGTAGACTATGCTGGCCTTGAACTCACAGGGATTCGCCTGCCTCTGTCTCCCGATAGCTGGGATTAAAGGTGTATGCCTCCACCACGCGACATTTTGAAATCATTTTAAAAAATAATTTGGGGTCTAAAATACTGTGCTGGACATGGTTTCTGTTTGATTCTGCTAGATAGGACCAAGACCACTAGTGACCTTGTCACAGTCCAGCTTGTGGATTGAAGTTTTCCAGAATACCAAGTGATTTAAAACTAGCTGTGTCTTGTATAGTTCTGTGTACAGTGTGTGTATTATGGTGAGGACACTCATATCAATCATACGTGGGTTTTATTTAGGAAAAGCAGGACAGGGAACCAATTATCAGGAATGGCCAATATAGCTGTATTTAAAGTGAGGAAGAAAAGTATAATAATCTCATACTATAATTTATTATGCACTGTGTTATTTCTGGAAAGGTGAATTTTTTTCCCCTGAGGCGGGGCTTCTCTGTAGCTTTAGAACCTGTCCTGTAGACCAGGCTGGTCTCACACAGAGATCCACCTGCCTTTGCCTCCTGAGTGCTGGGATTAAAGGTATGTGCCATCCCCACCCAGCAAAAGGTGACCTTAAAAAGGGGCTAGGGTACAGCTCAGTGGTAGAGCACTTGCCTAGCTAGCATGTGCAAGGCACTGGGTTTAAGTGTTTATAACATATATTTTGTGAAATGTTTAGACTTCCCAGAAGAGGGCATCCTAATACAATGAACCAAGCCCAACTTGGTTCCTGTGAGGGCAGATGCTTTTGAGAAAAGGCCTTGCTGTGCCATCCTGCACTGTCATAGTGTGGGAATGATGCGAGGGTGGCAGAGAGTGGTTCAGGGCTTGAGCAGTCGCCTAGCGTGTGTGACACCCTGCGTTCAGCTTCCAGCATGACTAAAGAAAAGATTAGAAGTGACTAGGTATAATTGCCTGTGTCTGGAGTCCTTACTACTCAGGAGGTTGAGGCAGGAGGAACACTTGAGCTCAGGTGCTCAAGACCAACCTAGATAATCACAATGAGACCTTGTTTTAAAAACAAACAACACACAAAACAAAAGAACAGGAAAGGACTAAAGTTTTTCATCTGTCTAGTGTGTAAACAGAGGCCCTTCAAATTTCTAATGAGTAGCTACTAAGGAATTGTGATTATATAGACTACAAGGTATAGATTCTTTGACTAAGACCTTACTTCTGAAGATACTGTCAGACCACTAGTGGCAGGTTATTGGTGTAGGGAAGTGCCAAGAAGAGGGTACTTCAGACTGAGGAAGTTTCAAAGGCAGGGACTTTCAGATGAAAAATGGGAAGGAGGCCATTGTGGCTACTCTTTGTGGGCAGGAAGAGAAACTAATCAAGAGGGCTGGCATGAGTCAAACCATGCGGGGCTTCTGCAGTGTGGAGTTTGCACAAGCAGCGGGGTGTAGAGGCACACACACCTGTAATCACAGTAAGCAAAGGAGAATTTGCAGAGGTGACAGAGTGCCTTATTAACTGCCCAGGTTTATGATCGATCCTAACTTGTCGCACACTAGAGAATTCTTTCTGAGGGCTGGACTGTAGCGTCATCATATCTAAAAGGCAACTCAGAAAAGTCAAATGGCCATTTGTGTCATGTTGCCTGTCAGAAACTGTTTCTGATTCTCTTCAACCCAGAACAAGAGCTCTTGATCATGTTGCTTTTCAGGAAATGAAAAAAAAGTTAAGAAGGGCCTAGGGAGATGGCTCCGTCAGCAAAGTGCTTGCCATGCAAGCATGAGAAGCTGAGTTTGACCTCCAGGACCCAGTTAAGAAGCTGGTGTGGTGGCCTGCATTTATAATCCCAGTACAGAAAGGCCCCTGGGGCCTGCTGGCCAGGTAGCCTAGTCCAGTTGCTACTCTTCCACATATGAGGAACACACATGTGTACACTGTGATCGGACATATACATGCACAGTTTCCAGTATCAGTTTCAGAGGACTTCATATTCTGTTTTTTTAGATTTATGCATGTTTTGCTGCATGTATGTATGTGTACCATATGTGCCTGGAGCCTACAAAAGTTAGAAGATGCTGTTGGAGCCCCTGGACCTAGGGTTAGAGATGGTTGTGAGCCGCCATGGGGTACTGGAGACAATGGTAGACCCTCTGGAAGAGTAATAAGTGCTCTTAATTGCTGAGCCATCTCTCACCCACCCCCAGGGAACTTCATTTTAATCAAAATTGAATTATTGCCGGGCAGTGGTGGCCCAGCATTCGGGAGGCAGAGGCAGGCGGATCTCTGTGAATTCGAGACCAGCCTGGTCTACAAGAGCTAGTTCCAGGACAGGCTCCAAAACCACAGAGAAACCCTGTCTCGAAAAAACAAAACAAAACAAAAAAAATTGAATTGTTTTCTCTAAGGCAGTTGGTATGGATAGAAGCAGAAAGAGTCACATGATCTGTAGATATAATTGCTACCTTAAGAATAGAGTTTGATGAATTGTCTGTAGAATATAAAATCTCAAATCTTGGACAATAACCCAACACTGGAATATAGGAAAGAATCATGGTAAAAGCAAACATGCTGTTGCCCACCTTTGTCAGGCATTGCTACAGTTTTAACGTGTTCACTTCGGGCTTTTTGGCTTTTTGAGATAGGGTTTCTCTGTGTGACAGTCCTAGCTGTCCTCTCTGTAGACCAGGCTGGCCTCAAACACACAGAGATCTGCCCATCTCTGCCTTCCAAGTGCTGGGATTAAAGGCATGCACCACCACCACCCAGCTCACTTCTGGCTTTTAAAAGACTATGTCGGTGTGTGTTATGCATGCCACAGTGCATGTGTAGAGAACTGTTGGAATCAAATCTCCTTCTACCATTTGGGTCCTAGAGATGGAATTCTGTTTGTTGAACTTGGCAGTAATCATCTTTACCCACTCAGCCCTCTTACTGGGTCCTCAGATTGGTTTTTTGTTTTGTTTTGTTGTTGATGTTGTTTGGTTTTGTTTTTTCCAGACAAAGTTTCTTTGTAGTCCTGGTGTCCTGGAATTCAGAGAGCTGCCTCTCTGTTTCCCCCAGATACTAGGATTAAAGGCGTGTGCCACCATGCCCGGATGGCTTATTTAGGAGTAAGCATTATGGATGCAGTTGAAACTTCTGGCGCCCTCCCAACCCATTTGTTTGAGACAGTGTTTTGCCGTCTAACCCGGGATGGTCCCCTTGCCTCAGCTTCTAAATACTGGGGTTAGAGGTGTGCAGAATCATGTCCTGCTAGTGTACCTCCTCTTAACCTTGTTCTCCTTCCTTCTGCCAAGGTCACAACTATTCTGCATGTCATCTTTATTCTCTTGACTTTACACTTTTGCTATATGTGCATGTATCATTAAATAATAGTTGGCATTGTTTTGCCTGCTTTAAATTTTATATTCATAAAAAAATAAAATAAATTTTATATTCATGATACTACTTTGAACTTTTGTTTCTGTTTAGCATTTTATGTTTAACATTAATTTTCTATAAAATTTTTTTAAAAACTTTTTAAAGCTAGGAATGGTGAAAGGCAGAGGCAGGCAGATCTCTGAGTTCCAGGTCAGCCTGATCTTCATAGTGAGTTCCAAGCCATCCAGGACTACATGATGAGATCCTTTCTCAAAACTGTATAAACACACAAAAAGTTCATTGTTGCATATGTGTAGTGGCTTCTACATGGGCTCCAGGGAGCCAAACCTAAGTCATGCTTGTAGGGCACGTGACTTCACTTGCTGAGCCAAATCCCTAGCACTCCTTTTAAGAGAGATACTGTGTATGTGTGTGTAGGCCAGAGGCACAGGAGTTGGTGAAAACGTGACTGCCATGACATACACAGAGTTCAGAGAACAAACCGGAACTGAACTGGTGCTTTCCTTCTACCTTTACATGGGCTCCAGAGATGAGCACCTCTATCCACCCTACCCACTGAGCCTTCTGGCTGTCTTAGACCAGACTGGCCTCGACCTGCCTGTTTCTGCCTCCCAAATGCTGGGATTAAAGATCTGCACTACTACTGCCCGCTGGGCTTTTTCTTTTTTTAATTATTAACATATATATCCATTGTACAAATTGATGAGTTTCATAATGACATTTAGTATTTTTATGAGATTTGGTTATATTGATAATGTATCAGTTATGTGCGCTTGTCTATCCAGGAGTTGTCCCTCACTTTAATAACTCAAGCTTTATAGTAATATGTGATAGAATCAGTACCTGTTTAGTATCTTCTAAATTGTTTTGCCTACTCTTAGCCCTTGTATTTACATTTAAATAAGTGAATTAGTTTATCAACTTCTAAAAACACTCTCAGGAATTTATATTTGCATTTGTAATGGACCAAATCAAAGCCCCTCAGGCTTGCTGACTGAGGATTCAAGTTCAGTGAGAGGTGCTGTCCAGAAAGGTGGAGTGCACACCCACACTGCTCGTTCTCGCACACCTCAGAATAAGAGCAGACCATGGGGGCACACATCTTTAATTCCAGCACTCAGGAAGCAGAGGCAGCCGGATCTCTGAATTCAAGGCCAGCCTGGTCAACAGAGCTAGTTCCGGGACTGCAGGGCTACACAGAGAAACCCTTTTTCAAAACAAACAAACAAACAATAATTAATTAATTAAAAAAAAGAGTTCCAAACAGATGTTGGTGAATCTAGCTAATGACAAACCTGCTGAAGTATTTATGGTGTGTGTGTGTGTGTGTATAATTTTGCTTGTTGTTTATTTGGTTTAGCTTGATGTAATTTCGTTTTTTTTGAGATAGGGGTTCTCTGTGTAGCCCTGGCTGTCCTGGAACTCACAAGGATCTGCCTACCTCTGCCTCCTAAATGCTGGGATTAAAGATATGTGTCACCACTGCCTGACTTTAAGGGTATTAATATTGACATTTGCAATTTACTTTGAAATGCAAAAAAACATGGATTTACATGGTAATATAAAATAAAGCCACTATAGAAGAAATTTGGAGTTTCCTCCAAGAAGTTAAAAGATAGAAGAAGTAGGCCTCTGGCTCATGTGGCAGTTGTAAGTAAGCAAATGAACTGGATCCCAAAGAGATATTGATCGCTCTACACAGTGGCCAGTATGGGAAGACGACCCAGATGTCTCTCTGTGGATGAAAGGCCCGAGGAGATAAACACATCTAGTCATACCCTCAGCCTTCACAATGGGAAATCTCGCCGGACGTGACAACATGGGTCAACCTTAAAGAAGTACTAGCTAACAGAAGAACAGAATTGTATAATTCCACTCATGTGAGGGATTGAAATAGGCAAATTCATAGAAACAATACAATAGAATGGTTGCCAGGGCTGAGAGAAAGGAGATGTGAGAAGTTGCTCTTCTGGAGATATTTCTGGGCTGGAGATGGAGCTCAGTGTTAAAGCCACAAGTAGTAGAGCCAGAACGCTTGACTAGCCTGCACCAGAGCAGGAGTCAGGGGAACGGAATGCGGAAGGAGGGAGAGAAGGCGGGCCTGAAGGCAGACTAGGAGCGAAGAGAGCGGGGACCAGGCTTGAGCAGGAATTCAAGGTCATCCTCAGTCTGCAAGGACTCTAAGGTCACCTGTCCTGCAGGAAATTGTCTCTAAAATCTGAAAGGAGAGAGGGAGGGATGATTTCAGTATGTAAGATGATAAACTCTAGAAATCTATACATTGTGAGTGTAGTTAATAATACTGTTTTGCACACAGTTTTATTCAATGACAGATCTTCTATTAAAATATTGCCACGGTTTTACAATAAAATGGGGGGTGGGCACAATTTCCCCCTTACAGTTAGCTGGGTACAGTGGTAATGGAATGCCTGCAATTCCAGCACTTAGGGAGCTGAGGTAGGAGGGTCACTTGGGGTTCCAGACTAGTCTGGGTTACATAGTAAGACCCGGAAAAAGAAAGAAAATTCCCTACCATAGGTTTATAATAAAGCGAGCGGTCATCTGGCTTTTGCTTGCTCTGGGGTTGTTTAGAGAGTGCCATTTCATCAAGACTATGCTAGTACTGAGTAGCCTGCAGACAGAAGCCTGTCTAGATTTACAGAAAGGCTTACTGCAGTTCGCCCATTTAGAATACACATGCAAATTTAATTGTTAGCAGTTGAATTTTCATCTTTTATAGGGCGGACAAGAAAGGATAAAGGTGAAATTTTGTCTTTGATATGTTGAAACTCCTAGGTGTCTAGACTGCAATAGTGGTTCCTTAGAATTGCCCTTGGTTTATCCTGCACCCTCACCCTCACCCCAAGGCCTTTGTGCAGCAGGTGCAGAGCAGCTAGCCCAGCCTTTATTAACATTCTCTTGTTGGAGTAAAGAAGTGTTGTCTCCTTGGCCAGGATTCTTTGATCATCTGGACCTTATGGCTGCTGTCTTCATTCCCTGGCCCATTTTCCAGCTTAGTTAGTATTCTTTCAGATGGCCTGTATAGGTGGGAGTGTGCCTGTTCACTCGCAGTTCTCCCAGTTCCATAACTTGGCAGAGTCTTGGAGCAGTCGGAGGGAGCTAGAGATGCAGTTTCAGTGTAGACAGGCCTTTCTCTCAATGCTGCAGTATTTCCTGGTGCCTTTGAGAACACTGTCCTAATAGTGTGGGCATGCTGGCAAAATAAAGCAACAGCATTGTATAAAATTCAAGATGGTGTGTGGCAGGAAGGTATAAACCATTTTGCTTCTTAAAAGACTTATTGTAAATTTAAATGGTTCATGAGACAATATATTGAAGAACATTGATAATACAGAAACATTGTGTTTTCACCGAGTGTGTTGTTTTCTGTCTTGTGCCCTTGCAGGCTGCTGTCTAATCTCAGCACATACTTATTATTTCAGGTCCTGTGGGAATGGCTGCTGCTGCTGCTGTGGCAACCGGGAAGAAACGGAAACGTCCTCACGTGTTTGAGTCTAATCCGTCTATCCGGAAGAGACAGCAGACACGTTTGCTTCGGTGAGGGTTGTGCTACCTCATCTTGCTGTTCCTCACAGTCTTCCTGTGTGGATGGCAGGACAAGAACATTTTTTACTAGCTTCCTCGTTAGACTTAGAATCATTCCCATTAAATTAAATGGATGAAAATCTAGAAAATATGACGTAATGGATGTATAACATTGGCTAGCTATGGTGGCGCATGCCTTTAATCCCAGCGTTTGGGAGATAGAGGCAGTTGGATTTCTGTGAGTTCGAGGCCAGCCTGGCCTACATAGTAAGTTTCAGGTCAGGCAGAGCTACATAGTGAGACCTGTCTCAAAATAAGGAAGGAAAGAAGATGTCTAATGTCACATTAATCCATCCAGAGGAAGTTTGTGTGTCTGCTGCGTGCCAGGTAGAGAGTAACACTGAGCAACAAAGCCCGTTAAAGAATTTATATGAGGGAGAAAGAAAACAAACATACACTGTATTAAATCAGAGAGAGTGCTGTGGAGAGAAAAGAGCAAGTGTATCAGGAAGTCAAAGAACATAGTTGTTTCTCTATTCTGAGAATGCTCTGGGAAATCCTTTGGATGAGACAACCTTTGCACAGAGCTGGGAGGAACTAACAGAGTGACTATGTTTAAGTCCTAGGAAGAGCATTGCAGGCAGAGGGAGTATTAAGAGCCGATGTAGTTATTTTATTGTTTGTTTTTGGAGACAGGGTCTCAACTAAGTAGCTCTGGCTATCCTGAAACTCACTCTGTAGACCAAGGCTGTCCTTGAACTCAGAGATCCACCTGCCTCTGCCTTCGTGTATTAAATCCCTGCACTACCACACCCTGTCAAGGCAGTTATTTTTTAAAAGCTGCCAGGGAAAGTATGGGAGGAGTGATTAGAAGAATAAAGGAAAGTCCAGCCCATCAAGAGGTTGGCCAGCCTCTGTGGCTGTTCATGCTTACAGGTCCGAGGGCTGAGATTGGAGGATTGCCACAGATTCAAGGCATGGTTAGCACACACCTATAATCCTTGCACTCAAGAGACTGAGGTAGGCAGGTCATGATCTTTGAGCTAGCCTGGGCTACACTCCAAGTTCTTACCTCAAGAGAAAGTAGAGAAAGAACTGGAGGCAGTGACTATCAATCATTCATTTAAGAAATGATGCCTCTGTTTCTGTTTGGTATTGTGAAATGTAGGATCCCGAGTCACCGGATAATCCCTGTAAGATAGTGGAGAAGTGTGGTATTCTGTTCATTTTTTTGCTCCTACCCTGAATTCTCACTGTATCAGGGATTGTTTCTGTGACTGTAGTTATCTCAGATGGTCAACTATAGTCCAAAAATATTAAATGGAAGGTTCTAAAATAAATAATAAGTTTTAAATAATTTTACTAAACATTGTTATAATTTGAATATTTTTAAGATTTTAGTTTAATTATTTTATGTGTAAGAGTGTTTGCCTGTGTGTATGTTTGCCCAGTATAAGTGGCTGGTGCCCACAGGGATCAGAAGAGGGGTCTGTGTGCCTACATCGGTTTATGTGTGCTTTAGGAAGCCAGAGGCATTGAGTTCCCTGAAGCTGAAGTTACACATAGTTGTGAGGTACCTAACAGGTGTACTAGGATTCAAACTCAGGTCCTCTGAAAAAGCAGTAAGTACTCTTAACCACTGAGCCATCTCTAGCTTCTGTTACAGCTGTTTCTATGATTAGTTATTATTCATCTTTTACTGTTCTTAGCTTATAAATTAAACTTTATCATTGGTCTGTATGTACAGGATAAAAACACAATATGCAAAGGGTTTGATTCTATCTCAACTTACAGGTAGGTATCCAGTGGTATCTGCTTTGGAGCAGACCCCACAAATAGTGGGGAACTGCAGGGATTTTCATTTCATCCTCATGTGGAAAGCACTGTGGGTTTGTGTTCTAGTTTCTTTTCTGTAGCGGTAGTAAGTACTCTGATGACAAGCAATGGAGGGTCGCAGTTCATCAGTGAGGGAAGTCAGAGCAGGAACTTGTTGTAGAAACCAGAAATACTGCCAGCTTGCTTCCTTACAGGCTTTATAGGCTTTGTTTTGTATTGTTGGTATTTGTTTTTATTTTTATTGTTCTTTGCTATGTGGGAAGCCACCAAGTAGGCCAGGTTGGCCTTGAATTCACGAGGATGCCTGCCTTGGTTTCCCATGTCCTGGGATTAAAAGTGTGCACCACCACACCACTTGTACTTTAAGTGCTTTCTTTTTTTTTTTTTTTTTTTTTTTTTGGTTTTTCGAGATAGGGTTTCTCTGTAGCTTTGGAACCTGTCCTGGAACTAGCTCTAGACCAGACTGGCCTTGAACTCACAAAGATCCGCCTGCCTCTGCCTCCCGAGTGCTGGGATTAAAGGCGTGGACCACCACTGCCCGGCTCTAAGTGCTTTCTAACACAGTCCAGGACCACCTGTCCAGGGAATAGTGCTGCCATAAGAACTGGGTCCTCAGTTAACAGACTTGCCCATAAGCCAGTCTGAACTCAATGAGACTCCCTTCTAGGTGACTCTAGGCTGTGTCACGTTGACAGTAAAGCTAACTAGGACAGTGTGTCTATGTCACAATAAAATATAAAGCTGTGGCTAGGCAGTGTGGTGCCCACTTGCAAACCTGACCTGGAGGATGGAGGCAGAGGATCAGGAGTTTCTTTGGATAAAATATATCAGTGTAAAATGGATAATGACTGTATCAATAAAAAATTGTCATTTGGACCACCTTTATTAATTATAGAGATAACAAAATAAGTCTGTGAGTGACATCTCAGCGGTCATACTTCAAATTGTAAATAAATTGGTGTTGAAGCTTAGCTGGGTGTATTGGTTATACCTTTGATTGGGGTACTTGGTAGGTAGAGGCAGGCAGATCTCTGAGTTTGAGGCCAGCCTGGTCTGCATATCGAGTTCTAGGACAACCAGAGCTATGTAGAGACCTTGCCTCAAGAAAAAAAGATGGGCCAGGTGGTGGTGGTGCAGGCCTTTAATCCCAGCAGAGGCAGGCAGATCTCTGTGAGTTTGAGGCCAACCTGTTCTGCAGAGGGAGTTCCAAGATAGGCACCAAAGCTGTAGAGAAATCCTGTCTTAAAAAAAGAAAAGAAAAGAAAAAAGATGTAACTTACTGCAATAAAAGTTGTCATGTCTGTGTCCTGAGGCATAAACCCAGTACATCCGTATGTGGTAGGTTAAGAGAGTATGTACAGTTTCTCTGACAGAATTCCGTACTTCACTCTCCTTTCCTTTCTCAAATTTCATAACATATTTGATCAGAATTGTCTCAAATCATAGCAAGTTTAGTCTGTTCCATCACGGTATTTTCTATCATCCTGTAACCTTTTGTTTGTGTTCTCTTCAGGAAGCTGAGAGCCACGTTAGATGAATATACCACGCGAGTGGGGCAGCAGGCTATCGTTCTCTGTATCTCGCCCTCCAAACCCAACCCGGTCTTCAAGGTGTTTGGAGCAGCGCCTCTGGAGAACGTGGTAAGTCAGATCTCAGCTGTGTTCCCAGAAGCCCTTTGCTTGGTGTAGATTTTTCTCTTTTTATTCCTCTTTCCAGTTCAGTGCTCAGTATTTTCTTCCACCTCTCTAGGGATGGAAAGTGGCGACTGGTTTTCAAACTACTTTATGTAGTAATATGATATTGTGCTCTTTGGACTGATTTGGGAGCCCACCATCCAGCGCCCAAATGAATCACACCCGGAATCTTATTCTTATTTATAAACGTCCGGCCTTAGCTTGCCTTGTTTCTTGCCTGCTTTGCTTTTTTCTTTCTTTGTTGGTTTTTCAAGACAGGGTTTCTCTGTAGCTTTGGAGCCTGTCCTGGAACTAGCTCTTGTAGACCAGGCTGGCCTCAAACTCACAAAGATTCGCCTATCTCTGCCTCCGGAGTGCTGGGATTAAAGGCGTGCGCCACCACCGCCCGGCCTCCCGTTTTCTTACTACCGTAACTCTTACTCTGTGAATTGCTGGGTAACTGGCCCCTGATATCCTCCTCCTTGGGCCACTACTCAGAGTCCCTTTCCAGTTTTCTTCTATATATTCTTTCTGCCTGCTAGCCCCGTCTGTCCTTTCTCCTGCCTCACTATTGGCTGTTCAGACCGTCAGTTGTTCAAGACAGGCAAAGTACCACAGCTTCCCAGAGTTAAACAAATATAAATAAAATAATATTTCCCACAACTTTGTGCAGGTTGAAACCAAAAAGATCAGCACCTTGGCGATAGTCGGAAAGATACCTTATTGCTTGCATTCATTTGTCAATCAAGAACAGAGCAGATGGTAGAACCTTGAATGTAGTTTGATGCTTGACTTGACCAGAGCTGTTTTATGCCTTGTGCACATAGAATGATGATTTTTTAAAAAAATGTTCATTGCTGTTTCTCATTGCTAACTCAAGGTATTGTACCCCACCAGGAGCAGTGAACAAAAGGACAGTATTTGATTTGTTATGAAACCAGTACAGGACTGAGGAGGTAGCCCAGTTGGGAGAGCCCTTGCCCAATATGCGTGAGGTCTTGGATTCCATCCTAAGCACTTTACCCGCTGCCATGGTACAAGTAGTCTCACATCCAGGAGGTGTGGAAACAAGAGGGCCAGGTATTCAAGGTCATTCGTTCTTGGCTACAAATTGAGTTCAAGGCCATCTTGAGCTAAATTAGATACCACTTTTTTAAAAAAAATGTGAAAGTTTTTATTCATATCTGAAACAAAACACTAGATGATTCCAGGATAATGATTTTATGAGTTAAACTGGAAGCATATTATTAATCACATATTTGGGTATATCTTTTAAAAATATCTTTTGCTTTTTTCAAAAAAGTTGGTTTAGTTGGGCATGGTGACGCATGCCTTTATTCCCAGCAGGAGAGGCAGATAGATCTTTGTGGGTTCAAGGCCAGCTTGGTCTACATAATTTTACTCTTGCGTTTTGTTGTTGTTTTTGTTTTGTGTGTGTTTGTGTGTGTGTGGCTTGTAAGTGCATGCCTCGTGCATGTGTGCTCTTGGAGGCCCAATGAAGGCATGAGGTCTCCTGGCACTAGAGTTACAGATAGTTGTAAGCCACCATGTGATGTGGGTGCTGGAGGTTGAACACAGGTCATCATTCTTAACCACTGAGCCATCTTTCCACACCCCCTAATTTAAGCAAGGAAGGAAGGAAATATTTTCCACTTGCATTTTCCCTCGATGTGTGTACAATGAGTACAAGAGTTCCTTCTTCCCTAGGAACAGATGTGAATCTGTCTGCCGACATAAACTCCTAAAGGGGAGTGGTGTGAGAGCTGGGCCTAGGCGGTGATGCGGCTGAATTGCTGGGACTGTGCTTTGAGGGCAGCTGGCTCTGTGTGGACCATGGACTTTCTTGAGCTTTTTAGAAATAGCCTAAAATATTTTCTTGAATAACATAGTAAAAACTTCCCAAGAACTCCAGGGCTTCTGAAGGTAGAACTCTTTAGTCAGAGCCAGGCGCCTGGAGCATTTAGCTGAGCCCACTGAAGACAAGCCACTCAATCAGAAAGGGCCGAGGTAGCTCTGGAATGATCACCAGCTGCCTACCTTTATTTCCTTCCTCTTCCTGATAGATAAGTGGACTGTGTCCTTCATTTGGTTATGTAGGTTTTAGAAAGTGGTTTCACTTATAAAATGTAGAAAAATGTTTTAAAAGTATAGCTGGGGAAATTGCTCCTTTGGTGAATCACTTTAGCATGCAAGCCTGGGGGCCTTATTTGAATCCTCAGAATTCAAGCTGGGTGTGTGTGGTAGCCTGCGTCTGTGATCCCACTGCTCCTGCAGAGAGATAAGAGACTGAGACTGCTGAGTCCTGATCTGTGTGTGGACCCACACTCACATATAAGTGCTTTAATTTTCAAGTCTTGACACCAGATATCTGTGCTACTGATACAGCTCCGTGGATAAAGGCTCTTGCTGACAAGCCCAATGACTTGAGTTCAGTACCTGGAATCCACATGGTGGAGGGGGAAGTCCATTTCTACATGCTGTCCTCTGACCTTCACACACAGTGCCGTAGCACGTGCATATAGAGAGGCAGGAGAAAATGAATACAAAATCTTGCTGTAAAACAAACGAGTTGGTGGGGGAGCTGGAGCAGGCTCCTGGTCATCCAGAGTCCAGTGTGAGGCCTGCTCCGTGCTCGGGCAGCTCTCAGTCACACCCCAGATACTTGCAGTCTCAGTGCTTCTGTGTACAGTTTTAAAAAGATCTCTATAGAACTTTCCAAAGACTACTCCTGTCCAGAGTTCTTCAGAAATACAGAAGAATCACAGTGTATTCTTCAAGGTTGTTTATTTGCAACCTGACTAACGGCCAGTTTCTAAATTTTCAACAGTAAATCTGTACAAAACTGTAATGATTTGTGTAAACACCCTAAACCTAACCTTCCACCCCTGGTATTCATGAGAATATGTGGTAATGTACCTTCCTGTGTATCTGAATACATGAAATATTTCATGATACGTGTTAAAAAAGACTGCTCAACAGATCATGTAGTCATTGTGCACACTGTATTCTGGGAACAATACTATAAATGACACATAATTATTTGAGACCAGAAATTTAAAGCTGGAAGGTAAAGACAGGAACACTTGAGAAGTTCTTTCAGAACAAATGTGGAAATTGAGTTGGACTTTGAAAAATGGACAATATTTGGATAAGAAGCAGAAAAGAACTTGCTAGAAGCAAAAACTAGTGAGGAGGCTGGCCCGCAGTTTTAGGTGCACTGAGATTTTAGAGGACTGGAAGATGAGGTTTGTAAGTAGGGGTGGGGATACATCTCAGAATTGAGCGATCAGACGGAATTGAAATACCAGCTTTATGATTCTCAGAAATCTACTTTACCAAGCAAGCTTAGATGGGAGGGCTGTGTTCACCTGGAATTGCTTTGTTGCAAATTACTCTAAAACATACTCCATTGGCATTTTTAAATGAGCATTGTCAAGGAATTATACAGCATTGTTAAGTTTAGCAAAATACCAGAATATGGCTTTTCCTGATCCATAAAATTGGCTGAAATTAGCAGGCAGTGATGGCGCACGTCTTTAATCCCAGCACTTGGGAGGCAAAGGCAAGTGGATCCCTGTGAGTTCAAGGCCAGCCTGGTCTACAGAGGGAGTTCGAGGATAGCCAGGGCTACACAGAGAAATCCTATCTCAACCTCCCCCACCCAAAAGACTGAAACTATTTGATACTGACTAATGTAATAATAATAATAACCCAGTATTTTCTCATCTTCGAATGCCAGGTATTGCCAGCACAATCAAAGGTGTTTTTATACCATTTTCATTCCTCCTATGGGCCTGCACGCATAAATTCAACTTGATACACTAAATTTAAAAAGTCCAGACTTGGAAGAGTCAGACTTTATTCCATGCCCCAATCCCCTTTTGGATTAGAAGCCTATATATTGCCAGTGCATATGCCATAATAAACATACTGATGATGCATTTGAAACTTTTTTGTTTTACTATAAAACTGAATTAGTTGGGTTATAATTTTTTTGGTGTGTATGTGTGTGTGTTTTGGTTTTTGTTTTGTTTTTTGAGGCAGGGTTTCTTGGTTTCTCTGTGTAGCCCTAGCTGTCTGGAACTCGCTCTGTAGACCGGGCTGGCCTCAAACTCACCTGCCTCTGCCTCCCAAGTGCTGGGATTAAAGGTGTGCACCACCGTTAGCCAGCATGCCTCTTCTTCTTGCTCTCTGCACTGTCTCTGCAGGAGGATCTGCTGTCTTGAGATAACCGTTCACTACACTGGTGAAGAATAGAGTCAGGGAACAACACTGATTCAGAACTGCACTGTCACGCAGTGAGGCACATGGCTTTGGAGTTCACCACTGTCTCCGGGGAGTACCTGAAGGGAGGAGAGGTTGACCAGTGGGGCTCCCTAGCCTCAGGCCTTACTAGTAATGGTACTTTTGGCACTGAGATGTATTATCCATCTCTTGCTTTGTCTGATTCTTTTCAGTCCAGCCTCTTAAGCACTTAGATCTCCTGTCCATGTGGTACCTGGCATTCTCAAACAATAGCAGCAGTTTCACATACATTAAGAGTTTAGAGACGTAAGTTCTCAGATCTGGAAAACGATTTTGACAGTGAACTGTCATATTTGATGTGACCTGTACAACTGGCCTGGGAAATGCAGAGTAATGAATATTATTTACATTGTACCTGGAACAAGTGATGGATCTCTGTGGATTGAGAAAACATGACTTTTAAGTTCTATAGAACTTTTTTACTGGCTCCTTCCTATTGTTGTTAACCTAAAATTTCATCATCTTTTTATTTGATTCTGTTCAGTGGTGTCTTTGGGGCCAATGGGTATTTTCACCTTCTACTTGGAGGAGTGTTTGTTCTTGGGGCTCTGTGGTGGCTAAGGGACACCAGCCCAACCACTTTCTTGTTGCTTAGCACCAGCCCTCCCTGGCTGTTGAGCATCTTGTTTATTTCTGCTCCTAATTCCCTGCAGGTGCGAAAGTACAAGAGCATGATCCTGGAAGACTTGGAGTCTGCTCTGGCAGAGCACGCCCCTGCGCCACAGGAGGTTAATTCAGAGCTGCCACCTCTCACCATAGACGGGATTCCTGTCTCTGTGGACAAAATGACCCAGGTACAGGGCGGGAAGTGAGGAGGAGATGCAAAGACAAGAGATGCAGTCATGGGCGGGCCTCTTTTCACTTTTCTAGCTTTGTCTTGGGTAGTGTGGTCACACACAGACATACACTAGAATGTGTGGCAGCCTTGGAGAAGACAGAGTCCCAGGGGGCCCCTCCTGACCGAGCACATACATGCCCCCTCCTTTCTACTGACCACCCTCTCTGGGGTCTCTGTGCTAGGGAAGGAAGCTTTCTGCTTGGGAATGGTTTGACCTAGAAACTCTTAGACAGTTCAGGTGTCAAGGGAGATGAGTGTAAGAGGCTGGGCTGCACCTTCACCCTCCAAACAGGCTTTTGAGTCAGGGTCCCTCTATGTAGCCCTGACTGAACTGGAACTTGCTATGGAGACCTTGCTGACCTCAAATTCAAAGCAGCTGTCTCAAGTGCTGGGACTAATGGCATGTGCCACCACACTTGACGTTTTCACTAACTTTTGGTTTTGGTCTGTTTCTCCATGTACAATTTTAGAGCAATAACTTTAATTTTTTTACTGCTGTTCAGTTCAGATGTCCAGCACCTAAAATCTCAGGCCATCTGAACAATAGTACCTGTTTAGGAAATGACCTAAGACTATTGGAACAAAACTGAGTTCAATAATGTCGTGGTCAGCTGGTTCCATGAATAGGTCTGAGCTTGGGTAACATTGCATTTTATAAATAGAAAGCTGAGACCCTGTCTAAAGAAAATAATATTAAACCTGAACTGTGACCTTTCTGTGGACATAAAGAGTATTTCAGTAATGGCTTAGAAAGAAAGGCATATTCCTAGGTTTTCATAGTTGGTGTTACATTCTTTTGCTGGTTCCATTGTGCATGGTTACCTTTAAGAATCTGCTCTCTCAGCCATGAAATACATGTAAAACCAGCTTTTCCTCTGGTGTAGGATACTAGTGTAGAACCGTTTTCTGCGTGGGTTTTTCTCCCTTACTGCCATGTTTGATGTGTTAGTTGAAATAGTCCAAGGTTTTGATGGTAATGAACATGCCTAAATGCTGATTTTCATAAAGAACATTCAATATCACAGAAGTTAGAGCAAACAGCTACTGTTTGAAAGGAAAACATTGGAACCTCAGTGTGCTCCATTCCATGCCACACGCTCGGTAGATAGATCATGGCACAGTGACAGAGCCAAGGAAAGATGGTGCTTTGTCATAAGCCTGCGTGTGCTGTGCCTCTCGCTACAGACGACGACAGGAAACAAACATAACAGATAGCTGGGTGACTCGACATTCTAAAGGAGCTGGGGAGTCCACATGGTGGACAGAGAGAACTGACCTCCAGAGTTGTCTTCTGCCCCCACAGTAAATAAACAGTAATTACAGTGTGAGGAGGAATAAGTAGGGTGATAAAAGACCAGTCCTAATTGGATGGAAATCTCTAAGTATTCAGAAACTGGCATTTTCTTCCTCTACCTTTTATTGCTTTCCTTTCCTCATATACATTCATCTGAAGCTGAGCCAAATATCTCTCAGTTTTAAATGATCTAAAAGCCTTTCCCGTTTAATAGTAGTAATGAAAGAGTGTTTAATTTCAAACCAAGCCTGAATAGATAGACAAGAGCCATGTTTGGGAAAAGTACTTCTACGTACTGCCCCTGCGAGTGTAAGCTGGCATGAACAGAGCAGTGCAGAGTGAAGGTTAAAGTGTGCGTGTCCAGCCTGCTCTACAGAGCTAGTGCCAGGACAGGCTCCAAAGCCACAGAGAAACCCTGTCTCGAAAAACCAAAAAATAAATTAATAAATAAAGTGTGCGTGTCCAGGATTGGACAGATGGCTCAGCATTTAATCTGAATTTGCTTCTCAGCTCCTGTGTTGGGTAGCTTGCAACTGCCTATAACTGCAGTTCCAGCAGACCTGACAGCTCGTGCATGTAATTGAAAATAAAAATATAAATAATCTTTAAAAGGTATGTGGTTTGCTCTCTAGTAAAGCTGGGGTGATTGTTTACTGTTTGTGGCAGCATTGTTTACATTAGGAAAGTTTGAGAATATATAACTTAACTAGTGGGTTAAATTATAATAGGAATGCCAACTGCTTACACGGGAGGAGGCATGCCATGACGCAAAGATGACTGTTCTATACCGTTCAGTGACCTAGTAGGTACGAAAAAGAGTGCTCTGTATTTGGAGTAGAGTAGTACCTGGGATGTATAACAAGCAACTTGTAAAACTGCATTTCTCATGTACTTAATTATAAGAGGTTAGGTTATTGTTTTTTTCACTTCTTTTCAAAGGGTAGACTTTTGTTTTTTTAATTCAGAGAACACAAAGTTAGAGTTGGTTGACCTTATTTTCTAAAACATGTATACAAAACATGCCCAGGTGTGTGCACTAAAGTTTATAAGAATGTACCTCAAACTATAGTGATTACTATTGCATGATGACATCATGAATGATTTTCATTATCTTTGTAGATAGATAAACACCAATTATTAATTTTGTGATTTTTTTTTCCTTATGGGTTGTTTTTATACTCACAAATCAATTTTTTTTTGTTTTCATCATAAGCTTGAATTTTTTTTTAGGGTGCAAGTTTGATAATATTTCTGCTCTGTTTTGACCAAAGAACACTTTTCTTCTTTATATTGGAACAAAAAATGGCAAGAACTCTTTTTACCAGCTTGGATTTCTTTAGAACTACCAAGTGTTGGAAGGCACACTATTAAATTATTCATTTATTTTGTGTATGTGTGTGTGTGTGTGTGAGAGAGAGAGAGAGAGAGAGAGAGAGAGAGAGAGAGAGAACTATAGGCAAGAAAGCAGAATTCATATATGACTATAGCCAAAAAAAAAAAAAATACAAGTATGGCCTGGATTTCAGACTCTGTGGGTAATTTATGACTTCCTTAAATTGGTTTATGTTTTGTTTTGAGATATGGCCTCCTTATATAGCTCTCCTCTGCCTCCCAATTGTTGGAATTAAAGGTATGTGCCACCATAACCAGAATGTCTTGAACTTTTTGAGTTCAAGCAGTTCTGCCTCCGTCTGCCAGGTAGCAGAGACTCTAGTTGTGTGCTGCTGCGTATGCCTTGTTTTTCAGGACCTTGGAGTGTTGTGTTAATAAATTGTTGTAGGTATTCAGTCAGACCAGGGTCTAGAGAGTGGGCTTCGTCTATGCTCAGACATTGCCCTGCATCTTGTCAGATGCCTGCTGAGGTTGGAACGAGGCCTGGGGCCTAGCTCCAGCTGATGCTAGCCAGTGCTGCTAGTTCTCAGCTGCACTCTGAGCCTGAGAATTACATTGTTCCTGAAGGGTTTTTATCACTTAAAACAGTCTTCTTGGTGGTTGGGGGGAGGGGAATGACACAGCCTTTGACCCCAGCACTTGGGAGACGGGGAAGTGGATCTCTTAATTTGAGGATAGCCTGGTCTACACAGTGAGTTCTAAGCTAACCAGAGCTCTGTAGTGCGTCAGGGGAGAGGAGAGAAAGAGACAGTTTCCTGTGCCCAGGTGAGTACGAAAAGGCTCTTAGACTGTAGAGGTTGGACATTTTTGAGAGAGCTGTTTGAAAAGATAGAGGTAAAGAGTGTATTATAGGTGGAATTATAGAAAACTCCTCATCCCTGGAAAGCCTGCAGTATCAATGGTTCATTCTCCTCCTCTTTCCCTTGGCTCTCCTGCCCCTTGAACTTGCTGTCTTCCTCTATCCTCACTGGGCCATCTCCCTTGCATTAGTAAGTAGTCCCTGGGAGTGGTGATGCAACCGGGCAGTAATTCACGAGTTTCAGGAAAGCCTTCGAAATAGTCCACTCTGCAGCTGCTTCATTAGGAAGACACTCACAAACTCTGTTCATTTTCCTTAGAGAACTGTCAGTCTATTGTCAGTCTGGGTTTTTTTGAAGGTTTTTTGTTTGTTTCCATGAAACGCAGGTCAGGTCTTTCCTACACAAAGAGCAGAAAACATTATGTTACATGAAGTAAAGGAAATGAGCATAAGACCTCACAAAAGTGAGTGTTCTCCAATAGGTAAAGCCGTGGAGATAAAAAGTAAAGGTTACCAGGGACCGGGGGAATCCAAATGCAGTTAAAGTTTTAACATAGTTTCTATTTGGGATGATGATGAAAATAATTCTGGAAATAGTGATGAGATTACACATGGTGAGTGCTCAAATGTCCGTGAATTGTGCATGTCAGCGCAGTAGATTTTGTGTTGTAAAGAAAGCGATTTAAAGGAGAGGAAGGGGCAGCTGGACTAAAGTGTGTTCTAGTTTGGTCTTCAAGGATGGCTTCACACTCACCTGGGGGATTTAAAACCTCAGTGTGCGGTTCACACTCCAGGCCAGCTAAGTCTGAATCTTTGTGGATGGATTTATTTATTTATTTATCTTTCCTAAACAGGGTTTCCCTGTAGCTTTGGAGCCTGTCCTGGAACTCACTCTGTAGACCAGGCTGGCCTCAAACTCACACTCACATAGATCCGCCTGCCTCAACCTCCCAAATGCTGGGATTAAAGGTGCACACCAACACCCGGCTAGCTGTAGTTTTAAACCCTCAGATTTTGTATTATTCACTGTTATAAACAGTAGTTCCAAACTGCCTCTCCATTAAAAGCAGACTTCCTTTTTTGTGGGTAGGGTGTCTTATAACTCAGGCAGGTTGACTTTGAACTCCTGGTCCTCCTGTCTATGACTCCCAAATACTTGGTTTACAGACATATGCTGCCACACTCAGTGAGGTTTTCCTACTGTCTGAAGTTTTCAGAGTATGAATGTGTAATATGCCATGCTTTGTAAATTAATTAGGTAGAAGGGATATAGCTTGATGATAGATACATGCCTAACATGCACCATACCCTAGCTCATGCTTCAGTGCCACTGGAAGGAAGGATGGAGGAGGGAAAGGAAAGGAAGAAAGAAAACATCTTCCTTTATGGCCTTCACCTGGCTAGGGAGATTGTATAAGGGCTTGTCACACAAGTATGAGGTCCTAAATTCAAATAGCCAGAATGCACGTGCGTGCGTGCGTGCGTGCGTGCTTGCGTGCGTGCGTGCGTGCGTGCGTGTGTGTGTGTGTGTGTGTGTGTGTGAATGATAGGCAGATTAGAATTAGAAGATAATGCCAGGCAGTGGTGGTACACGCCTTTAATCCCAGCACTCCGGAGGCAGAGGCAGGTGAATCCCTGTGAGTTCGAGTACAGCCTGCTCTATAAGAGCTAGTTCCAGGACAACTAGGACTGTTACACGGGGAAACCCTGTCTCGAAGGGAAAAAAAAAGGAGATAACAAAAATATATGGTGTAGGCCAGCAAGTTAGTTCAGCAGTTAAAGGAACTTGCCTCAAACCTGACAGTGGTAGTCACACCTTTAATCCCAGCACTTGGAAGGCAGAGGCAGGTTGATTTCTGTGAGTGTGAGTTCGTGTGAGTTCAAGACCAGCCTGGTCTACAGAGTGAGTTCCAGGATAGCCAGAGCTGTTATACAGAGAAACCCTGTCTCAAAAAAACAGAAAAGGGCGGGGGGGGGGGGGGGGCACTTGTCTCTAAGCCTAAGAACCAAAATTCAATACTGGAGATCCACATGGTAGAAAGTGAAACTGACTCTTAAAAGTTGTCCTCATGCCATGGCATGCATGGCAGACCAATAAAAAAAATCAACAATAACCTTTTAGACGTTAAGCAGAGAAGCATAAGGTATATCAAGAATATTAATAAGAAAAGGGATAATGACCATGTAAATTATACATTTAGGATACTGTAAGACCAAGGAAATACTTGCAGCTTATATGGTAAAGAATTAATATGCAGAACAGATTAACGCTTCAGATTAATAAGAAAAAATTCGGAAAATACGCTAATTATTATAAATAGCTTATGAAAAGTATGGGAAAGTTTGACAAAAGAGATGACTCAGTTGTTAAGAGCATTTGTTGATCTTGCAGGGGACCTGGGATGAATTCCCAACACCTACATGACAGCTCACAACCTTCTGTAACTCCTGTTCTGGGGATACAGTATCTTTTCTGGCCAATATGGGCATCAGGCATGCATGTGGTACACAGTCATACTTGCAGGGAAAACACTTAGACATATCAAATAAAATAACAAGCACGTGTGAACGAGTGGGTACTATGACATTGTGGGTGGGAGCAGGACAGATGGTGTCTGTCAGTGTTGGGTGCAGTTTCACTTTCCAGAGTTTCTTCTTAAGAACACACATACACAATAGACTTAGTGGTGCATGCCTTTAACCCGTAACTCTAGAGGCAGAGGCTGAAAGATCTCCACGTTTGAGGAGGAAGAAGAATTGGGTGGGAGGGAGGGGAAGGAGCAGGAGGCAGTGGTGGCACAAAACTCCCTAGATAACTTGAATGGCTATCAATGGAAGAGTGGCTCAATAACAGGAGAAACAGATATTAGCAACTGTCAGAGAAAAAGGAGTGAGCTCTTCATACAGCAAAATGTTAAGTGAAAAAGCGCATCCTAAGATTTGGACGAGACAACACTTTCTCTAATAACAAAACTGCCTTCTAACCTTAATTAATGTAAGGGGTAGAATTTGGTCTACAGGGAAAGCTATTCCTCAGTCAAGGCTTCCAGGCAGGGCACTGAATTGGCAGGTTAAGCTGGCCTGTTATTTTAGTGTGTGGTTTACAAAACGAATACAACTACCACAAGCCAGCAGAGACTGACCAATGTGAGAGGAAGAAAGGTGGCATTTGAAGGCAGCACTTAAGAGTTTCCTGGGCTATGAGAATGGGAAGCAGAAGTTTGACTTTCTGACCAAGTCTTTGAATGAGTGTCTCTATTTGCCCGGCCATGACTTCACTCATTCTGAGTCAACACTTTCACACTGGCTCTTCCCATGCTTCCTCTGGCGATGTGTTTTGAGTGAGGAGAGAATGAGATAGAGAAAAGCTAGTGTTCCAAAGATGCCAGTGTTTGTGTTGGCAACTGTATTTCTCTTTAGGATTAGCCACTTTATCATCTCTGATCAGAAGTTGGTAGTGCAGATAATCCAGATAGTGAGCAAGAAAATCATTGGGCTTTAGTTCTCTAATGCCCTTGAAATACACATTTCGTTATAAATGGTCTGTCAACTTTGAATTCCTCATTTCAAATTAAAATAACAACATCTGGTTGGGAAGGTGTGTCTCTGGATAAAAGGCTTGTCTCACAAGTGTGGGGACCTGATCAAATCCCCAGAATGACATAAAGTCAGGCATGGGTAATACATGTCTGCAATTCCACCTCTTACAGAAAGATTGGAGGCAGAGACTGGAGAATCCCAGGAGCTCACAGACCAACTTGGCTGGTGGGCACAGTGGTGAGCAAGAATGAGAGAGACCTTTTTTCAAGTAGTAGAAAGTGGGGACCATCATCCAAGGTTATACGTTGTCCTCTACACAAATGCCATAGCATGAATCATACACACACAGAAGACAAAAGTCTCCAGTAGAACTGGGTGGTGGCACATGCTTTTAATCCCAGCACTTGGGAGGCAGAGGCAGGTGAATCTCTGTGAGTTGAGGCCAGCCTGGTCTACAAGAGCTAGTTTCAGGACAACTAGGACTATACAGAGAAACCCTTAAAAAAAAAAAAAAAAAAACCTCCCGTCTCCAGTTTACCTTTTCTACCACATCACGATTTTCTTGACAACTATAGAAATCTTCCTTTTCTTTGTAGTTTAATATGTGCTGTTCTCTTTTTAAATTTGTTACACAGTTATCCTCAGTGTCCATAAAGGACTCATTATACATACCCTTGCAGAAAATGGTACATAGTGTTTGTATGAAATCTATCTGAATCTTTCCATATACTTTAAGTCATCTCTACATTATCTATAATATCATCTAATAGAATATAAATGCCATATTAGTAATTGTTAAGACTGTATTGTTGACTGTGGTTTCTGTCCTGCCTGGTCCTGCAGCCATTCAGTCCCAAAGAAAACACACAGAGGCCTACATTAATTATAAACTGGTTGGCCTTTTAGCTCAGGCTTCTTATTAACTCTTTTTTTTTTTTTTTTTTTTTTGGTTTTTTCGAGACAGGGTTTCTCTGTAGCTTTGGAGCCTATCCTGGAACTCCCTTTGTAGACCAGGCTGGCCTCGAACTCACAGAGATCCTCCTGCCTCTGCCTCCCAAGTGCTGGGATTACAGGCGTGCGCCACCACCACCCGGCTTCTTATTAACTCTTATAACTTTTATTAGCCCATAACTCTTGTCTGTGTTAGTCATGTGCCTTGGTACCTTTATCAATGAGGCATTCTCATCTTGCTTCCTCTGTGGCAGACTCACCCTTTCCTCTTCCCAGGAGTCTCCTGTTCTCCTTGCCTGCCTCTACTTCCTGCCTGACTGCCCCGCCTATACTTCCTGCCTGGCTACTGGCCAATCCATGTTTTATTAAAATACAAGTAGCAAAACTTTACAAGGTACAGACCATTCTCTCAGAGCACTGTATTATCTAGGAAATAATGACAGAAAAGACCAGTTGGTACATATTCAGTATAGGTGACTTTTTTTTTAACCCCGAGTATTTGTTTCATAATTGGTTGAATCTTTAGATACCTAACTCACAGATATGGAACCCTGACTTTATATTGTCAGACCAGTACAGTAGAGATGGAGTTGGGAGGCATACTAACTTCAGAGTTCTTACCTTACAATTGAGCCTAAATACCAATGAGGATCCTCAAAAATCTCTGGAGTTTAAAGATACAGGGAATGAGCGGCGAATGGCATTTTGGAATGTGTTGAGGATACTACATTTGCTGAACAGTAGATAAGTAATCGAGTTTACAAATGACAGATTTCTGACATAGTAAGAGCTATTGATTCATTTTAGCTAGTTTAGGCTTTTGTTATATATCCAAATGCTAAATCAAAACTCATGTCTTGAGTATGCAAATGAAGTGTTCTACCATTTAGTGACATGTCCCCAGCCCTTCAAATAGACTATTTAGCATTTTATAAAATCTTATTTTAAAACCACCTATGATGTATATGTGTTTGGCTCTTTTGTGGCTGGATGTCATGTAACCTAGGCCGTCCTTGAATTTACTATGTAGCTAAGGATGACCTTGAACTGATTTCATGCCTTCCTGTCACAAGTTCTGGGATTAGACATAGGTCACCATACATAGTTTAGCTTCCACATAATCTCTATGTTTATATGTGTGAGTGTTTTGCCTTCATATGTGTATCTGCGCCACATGCATACAGTGCCTGTAATACCAGAAGAGGGCATCGGATCCCCTGGGACTGCACTTAGCAGACTTATGAGCTACCATGTGGATTCTAGGAATCAAACTTGGGTCCTCTGGAAGAGCAGCCAGTGTTCTTCAGTAAGCCCTTTCTCTAGCTCCTATAATCTTTACTTTTAATTGCTGCTTACATGAATTTGATACCCTTTTCTCTCCAGTTGTGCCCTGGAAGGAGTAGTATTTTCTACTTGGAGTAAGTTTACTGGCCAACCTAGTGTCCTATAGGCTCACAAAGAGACCTACGTCAGAATGAGACACCAAGCTAGCGTGTTCTAGCCCAATTAAAGCCCAGCCTGAGAAGTAAGGCCTTGCCTTTACTGACCCTGTTGATTGGCTCCCTGTGGATTATAAACGAACCTTCCTTAACAAGCACATTGAGAAGCTTTGCTTTCCCAAACTCTCTAGGACCAGTAATTAATCCAGCTGGTAATGAAGACACAGAGTTAAAGTCTGGAAAGGCATTATTTAACTCTTTCCATGCTAAACAGTTGATAGCTGATTTTCCTTTGTAATCCTTTCAGGTCAGGCATGATGATCCACACCTTTAGTCCCAGCACTGAGGAGGCTGAGGCAGGAGAATCTCAAGTTCAAAACCAGGCTGATATATAAAGAATGTTATTATTGTTGTTACTGCCTATTTTGGGAGGGGGGAGGTTCTAAGTCTTTTAAAAAGTCTTAGCATTTATTTGGGACAGTTTAAAAGTAGTCTCAGCTGGGTGGTGGTGGCACACACTTTTAATCTCAGTACTTAGGAGGCAGAGGCAGGTGATCCCTTGAGCTTGGGCTACACAGAAACCCTGCCTTGAAAACCAAAAACCAAACAAACAGCAACAACAATATAAAAAGATAGTCTTTCCTTTGTGTATCTGTGGAGGGGCTACTAATGGGACTAAAAGGGGAACTTTTAAGTTTATAGTGTGTTTATTTCATTTGTGCATTTTAGATAGCTATTGTTTTGTATGTGAAGAATTATAAAATGTATATAATCCCTTTTCTGCTGCATGTATCTGAGGTTAGAGAAAGACACCAAGAAACCAGGATAAAGGGGAAAATGACTTTGAGATGTACTTTCTTAAAATAACTGGAGGAGTGACCTCATGAGCCAGCTGATAGCATGGGTTTGCAAGTGGATACATTTCTATTAGTCTGCTACTTGATGCTTCGGAGTCAAATATACCTGGAGTGTATTAAGTCAGAGCTTGTAGGCAGAAGACTGTCTGAGTAGGAAGAAATTAGGAAGAGATGAAGTGGCATTATCTGCACAGGAATTAACCAGACCTGTCTTGGTTACATAAGCACAGATGATTTGGATTCATGGTTCCCTACTATATAGCAATTTGTATTGTCTTCTGGTAGAATGGGATTCCATATTATATGAAGAATTATAGATACACCTAGAAGATACATTCTTCCATATGATAGTCTTGACGTACTCATTCTGACTCTTTGCTCAAAATGGCTTCTCCTTCTGGTTTTATGGTACAAAGGCAGCACAGATGTGTCCTTGGCATATGCAGGATACTGCTCTCTGCAGTGTCTAAAATCTTAAGTGCTTTTCTAGCCCCAAATCTTCACCCTTGCTGAAGAATATTCATAGCACAAACTTTCCTGAGCATGTGCACTAGTTACTATGCCAGGAAGTGTATGTCAGCTGACTGTGGTTTAAACCTGATTTGATCTCAGTTAGCTCTGCAGATTCAAGCTGAATGAAGTCCATGTATTTAAAGTACACAAGTGTCAATACATCTAACTTTGAGACTTGTGCACACAGGCCTGACTTCCAAGGAACTTGATAGAAGAATTCTTGGGTTATTTTCACCTTATTAACTGAAAAGCAATTTATTTTCCTTTATTTTATAGGCATCCACCTCTTTGTGGATGTAACCCACCTTTTAGTGTTCGTACTGTTTTTCATTTTCCTCTGAGGCGTTCCTGCTCCAGAGTCCTCTCATGTACAGATACTGATGGTTAACCTGTTGCTCATTTTCTTCTTCTGCTATGACTTGACTGCCACCTCCAGAACAGTGCTGCACTCCGTGCTATGAACTGTTAGTTAGCTCATAAGAAAAATAGGCCCTAGTACCAGTAGTGTCTCCTGCAGCAGAAGTCAAGTTTGGAGAGAGACATTGTTGCCCTTTGAAGAACAAGTCTACAAATGGCAGCTTTTAAGGTCTCCTTAATCAACAGATGTATCCTCCCCAGTCATCCATGAAGCAGAAGTAACCTGGAGGAAGCAATGGGCTGTCAGCAGTCACACTTGGGATTTTCTGGCACTTTCAGGAAAACTACCTGTTTCATGATCTTAGATTTTGGTGGGGGCCACAAGCACGTCCCAGGTGTCTGTCATGACTTCATTGTGATAATCATGCTCTTCTCTTTCAGGCTCAGCTCCGGGCATTTATCCCAGAGATGCTCAAGTATTCCACAGGTCGGGGAAAACCAGGCTGGGGGAAAGAAAGCTGCAAACCTATCTGGTGGCCAGAAGACATCCCATGGGCCAATGTCCGCAGTGATGTCCGCACAGAAGAGCAAAAGCAGAGGGTAAGTTCCTCTGAGCTGCCCGTTGCTTTGCCATTCTGAATCAGTTGCCTCAACTTCTGTCACTTCTGAAATCAGTGTAGGGAAGTCTGCCAAGTGTGTACTAGTTACCCAGCACTTGGAGAAGAAAGGCTGATCTAGATAACCTTCTTCCTTTTTCTTTACATTTGGTTTTTTACTTTATCTGGAAGTTTATTAAGAGACTTAATATATAATTCTTGATCAGAGTGAGATCTCTTATGAGAAATTTGAGAGTTTGGACTAGGACTTAAAACATAAAACCAATACTAAACCAGACCTTGGTTAGGAATGAAAGCCCTAAAAAAAAAAAAAAAATCAGTTTTTTGTTCCATAATAATTCTGTGAGAAATCCTGTGATGAACTCTACAAAAGGTTCAATAAATACACAGATGATTATTTTGTAGTGGCCTAAATACCAGAATTCTTTGTGACTTATTGTGCTTTCCTGGTCTTTTGGTGACAGGTTTCATGGACCCAGGCATTACGGACCATAGTTAAAAATTGTTATAAGCAACATGGACGGGAAGATCTTTTATATGCTTTTGAAGATCAGCAAACACAAACACAGGCCACTACCACACATAGTATAGCTCACCTTGTACCATCCCAGACCGTAGTACAAACCTTCAGTAACCCTGATGGCACCGTGTCACTCATCCAGGTAAGCCCGGGCTTGGGGGAGGTGGGCAAATGGCATCTCGCCTCAGACTGGAGAAGTTTCTTATGCAGACACTCTTTTCTAGGTATCATACAGCTGCTCTAGTCTTCTTACCTAGAGATAACTTCTAAATGGTGCTCTGTTTATTTATTTTTTTATTTCATTTTCTTGTGATGCTTGGAACACGACCAAGGCGTCACCCACACTAGGAAAGTGCTCTACCACATGGCTACATCTTATCTCCAGTCTTGAAATAGTATTTTACATTACTTGCATTTTGTTTAATTCAGAGCTATCAATAGCTTCTGGGACATTTCCAAACAAAGCATTTGAAAATGGTTTCTTGGGTTAGGGTCCACTTTAGTGGTAGAATGCCTGCTTATCGCCTGTAGCGAGAATTAAAGAGGAGGATTTAGGGAGGGAGAAAGGGAAGGAAAAATAGATAAGGGTACTTGAGAACACGCACAGCAGGAAAACACCTTTTCTGAGGTGAAACGCCATTTATTGACAGATGAATCTCTGAAGTTCACGTTGGGTTAGAGGAGAATGTTGGTTGGCACCGAGTGCTGGAATAAGATGCACTCACTCTTCTAATACTAAACTCGTGCTAGTCCCTGAGAGATGATTTTAGTAATCTCTTCATATCCCAGGCATGTTGTGCTGAATTCAGGGAGCTTCTTTGTAGGGGCCAGGCAGAGGGCCCATCTACAGACACTTAACTTTCCATGTTTCTTAGGTGGGTACGGGGGCAACAGTAGCTACATTGGCCGATGCTTCAGAACTGCCGACCACAGTCACTGTTGCCCAAGTGAATTATTCTGCTGTAGCTGATGGAGAGGTAAGAAAAAGGTTTCGGTATGCCCCTATTGAAGTAGTGCATGAATAAGTAAGGAGAAGTAAGGGCCCAGAAGGCAAAGGAGCAGCATGTATTATTTGAACCCATGTAATAGCAGACTATGAAAGTTTGGAGAAGTATTTTATGCTATGTTAATTGTAACAATTAAAATTGGTGGATCACTACAACCTAAATTGACCTGATACAAACTTAGAATTTGACATTAGTAATGTATTTTATATATTGTATACACAATAAAAGGGATTATCCTTTCAGTATTTTTACAAGAAAAGCCATTTCACGGTTCCCTTGCTGACCACAGCTAAGTAAGTAGTTGCAAAGAAAAAAATCTCTAACCTTAAGCAGTTTAAAGTTATTTAGGGACACTGTACAAATTACATGGACAATTCCACATTAAATTGTAAAGTGAACTATGTTGCTTTTAAAAATATGTAGTTTATTTGAAGATGCAATTAAGAAACAGTTATCTTGCACAATGGGACCACCAGTTGCTATTGGTCGTGTTGATTACATTAGACATTAGAAAAATCAAATAATTTCTGATGATGATGGCATATGTAATTCTGCTGCAAAGGAAAAAGCCATCCAAGTACAAAGACATTAAAGATCTGAATTTCAAAGTGGGACACCAGCACATGTGATGAGTTTGAAATTATATGACATATTTTGGTAGGTTCTTAGAGACTGTCAGTTCAGCTGAAATATGGGTAGGCTCAATAACAAGTAGGAAAATAAAGGAGTGTGTTCTCCACCCTCACCCTCAGTAAATGCCATGCTTTGCAGTCTAGAGACAGGACAGTAAGAGGTGGTGGGGAAACCATGGTCAGCCATTCAGTGAACAGCAGCAGGGGGGAGAGATGGCGCCCCACGTGTAGTGTCGTGGATTTGCTTGAGTGCTCTCCAGAGGAATAATAGACCTGAGCTCAGACTAGGGGAAGCAAGCAAAAGCAAAGGCTACAGGGATAGGGGTATGTCCTAGCCAAGGCAGCAAGCATGGAAATGCCCTGAGTTTTGAAAGTGTGAAATGGCTACAGTGGCTTGCTCTAGCTAGATGTAAGAGGAGCTACCATTTGAAAGGCTTCAGCACAGTGAGTTTCTCTCAGCAATAGGACATCTTCTGGATAGCTTTACCTTTTGGGCTTAGAGCTCTCTTTGGAACATGGTAGCCTGCAGGCACATACAGTTACATGCAGGAGGGAAGAGTAACATAGCAGGCACTCAAGCAAACATGGCCAAGGGAAGCACTGCTTATAAGTACGTAGTGCCAAGTCTACCTTCTGCTTCCCATCAAAACCCAACAGTTTTCTCTGTTTCTTTCCCCTGGCCTCCTTCTTTTCCTTTCTTGATAAGGTCTTGTTATGTAGCCCAGGCTGACCTGGGACTTGGGAGCCTCCCGAATGCTGGGATTTAGGTGGATGTGGCCATACTTGACTCAAAGTATTTTCAGTGATTTCTCTTGTGTGTTTCCAGAACTTCTTGATACAGACACAAATTCAAATGTAAATTCTAACGGTCCCCTTTTTTACACAAACTATAGCTTACTGAAACTCTCCCCATATATTATAGGTCATGTGTACATTCATTTGGCTGAAAATATAGTGTTCCATGTTTTGACTTTTAACTGTCCTTGTCCTTTCTGCTTCAGGTGGAACAAAATTGGGCCACGTTACAGGGAGGTGAAATGACCATCCAGACAACACAAGCATCAGAGGCCACTCAGGCGGTGGCATCACTGGCAGAGGCCGCAGTGGCAGCTTCTCAGGAAATGCAACAGGGAGCTACTGTCACCATGGCACTCAACAGGTGGAGGCAGGGGTGGGGAATGAATGGGATTGCAGGTCTGTCCTAAGAGAGACTCATTCTTTCTCAGTCAGAGGTGACAGTTGGGGATATCTTCAAGGTCATAAAACACTGGAGGCTGGGTTGTTTTGTTTTCTACAGTCCTGGGAGTAGAGCTCCCAGGCCCCTGTGCAAGCTAGACTAACATTCTAATACTGAGTTACTGCACTTTGGTTCCTAATCAGCCCTCGCCAAGGAAAATTGAACCCTTTCTCTTTAGGGCTAGTTAGGAAGAGCAATGCCTTTTCCAAAACAGAATTACAAGTTTCCTTCTGGCCACTTCCTGCTGGTTATTGACAGGAAAGATCATGCCCATATTATTCTTCATTGTTGACACAATTTTATTTTCAGAGACCCAGACTTTAATTAATCATTAAGAACAGGGACTGCCCTGTCACTTGCTAGCCGGCTGACCCTAGACAGTTTTTTCAACTCTCATTGCCCAAGGTGTCTTTTTTTGTAGACTGGGAGTAATACCAATACCTGCCTTAAGGAAGTGTTAAGACAACTAAAGTCACTTTGGGTGAGATCTTTGGATCAGTGCCTGGCATATGATAAGAGCTGCTGCTAGTCATCTGTGTGGCTCTTATTCTCACGTAGTCCTTGACCTCCGTACAAGCCAGCACTCTTCCTGGGAGAGGCCATGAGGAGAGGCTCTAATTTCAGCAAACCACCTATCAGGTGATACTAGAATGTTCTTCACTTTTTTTTTTTTTTTTTTTGGTTTTTTCGAGACAGGGTTTCTCTGTGGTTTTGGAGCCTGTCCTGGAACTAGCTCTTGTAGACCAGGCTGGCCTCGAACTCACAGAGATCCGCCTGCCTCTGCCTCCCAAGTGCGCCACCACCACCCGGCCTTTACTATTAAATTGTGGAACTCTGACTGGACATTGTAGAGATCCAGAGAGAGGGGTCACCTTCCCTGACATACAAAAATCAACTGAAGTGTAGATTTGGAGAGACCTATTTTTGTTGTTAAATTAGCTTGGTAGATACAGATGACTGGAGAGCAATGATGTGTCTGTGTGCAGTGTGTATAGCGCTGTACAGTGTGTTGTTTGAGAAGAAGATTCCAAAGTCCCATAGATTTCTGGATTGAATCGCAGCTAAATCATTTGTTATCTTTTTGACCCTGAGAAACTTAGTTTCTACCCTTAATTCCTTCTTTGTTTTTTATTTGTTTTAGTTGTCTTGATTTTGATTTTTAGAGATACGGTTTCTTTGTGTAACAGTAGCTGTCCTGGAACTCACTGTGTAGACCAGGCTGGCCTGGAACTTAGAGAGATCCGCCTGCCTCTGCCTCCTAAATGCTGAGATTAAAGGCGTGTGCCACGACCGCCTGGCCCCTTCTCTTTCTTTCCAGAGGGTCTCACTATAGGCCAGGCTGGTCTCAAACACAGGTGATCCCTTAGCCTTAGCCTCCTGAGATTATAGGTATGAGCCGCCTTGCTCATCTTATTAAATTACACTTCAAGGGCTTAGATCAATGGAGAGTCTGGTGTGTGCGAGGCCTGGGTTCAAGCTGTGCTTTAAGACTTGTCTAGTCAGAATTGTGATCATGGAGTGTGATTATAAAAGCAGTCAGGATGAGGCAACCTAGAATCCAGGGGTGCTTTGTTAAAGGCCTGGAAACCACGCATTTGAAGGAAGCTATGACTTGGGTGTAGTTGGTCAGACTCGTAATACTGAGACACAGGCTTGCGCTCACTCTCTGCCTCTCACACTTACCAAATGAATTTCCATGTGACCTGGAGCTGAAACTTCCCAGCCCAGTGATTCGTATACTGTTCAGAATCATGGAACTCATAGCTTCTGTACACTTTGGCCCTCTTCCACCCCTTCCTTTCAGGTACTCAGATAAATTTCCCAAAGGGCTCCTCAGAGGGAGAGCCCCTCCTTCAATCTGGTGTCCCCTTACTGTTCCTTTGTTTCTAACAAACCATCACCAAAGACCAGCAAGACCTTAGCCTTCTAGTCAACACCTTGACTTGCGGTGACTTGTGGTGTCCTGGGAAGCCTGCACATAGTGGAAAATCTGAAGCACATTCTGGCTCCCTTTGTGTGAGGACACGCTTATTTCTAAAAGCCATGAGTATAATGGTGTCCCCTGAGGACTTGTTAGCTGCACCTCAGGTGCAGCCGAGGTGGCTACAGTGTTAACTCCAGAAAGGAGAGTGTGGTTCCTTGTGGCTTGAAGGAGGAGCAGAGGGATGTTGAAATCTGTCTGCAATCAGATAGTCCAGTGCTCAGTGAGTCTTGGGGTGATATGTTCAGCCTCTGGCAGAAGCCGAGCCTGGCAGCAAAGCAAGTTGTACCCCACGAGTGAATGGCTTTGTCAGGTTAGGTGGGTCCAAGACAACCCCTTACTCATTGCATGAGATGCAATGAAATCCTTTTTCCCCACAAAATTTATTGTTGGAAGTCCTCTTGAAAAAAAATACACAGAGAACACTGGTCTTTGTTCCTATGGTAACAAAGTGATTTCATAATCTGTCGCCAGTCTCTGTTTCAGGTGCAGATGGAAGAAGCATGATTCTCTAATAAGCACCTGCACCTCTGCTGCACTGTAAACAGCAGATGTGAGTGCGGGGTGAGAAAGGAGAAGCCAGCTGTGGGAAAAGGCAGTGGGGGCCTAAGGAGGCACAAGGTTCCTTCATTCACTAGAGGGGACGGGGTCAGGACAACTGTAGACAGACCTGTTTTTCAACTATGCTGCTAAAAGAATTTTTACTGCAAGTCAGAACAGGACCCAAGGATGCACAGCCTTAGCCCACCCTAGCATCATAACAACCCAAAGGGCTGTGGAAAAGTTACCAGTATTAAAAATGGGAAGTGGTGTTCATTTTAATAATTCAAATAAAGAATAAACCAGCACTTTTAGGAAGGAGATGGGAAGGGAATCATGGTTAACAAATACAGAACACAGCATCACACATGCACGTGCACACATACACCAAACAAAAAAAATAGCTTTTCAGCTTAGACAAGCAGGGAAAGGAAGTGATGTCATGACACCTGATGAGGTTGACGCTTTGCGTAATTGGTCGGCTCTTCTGTACTTACAGTCCCTCTTAACCAGGCCCCCGCAAAGATACTTCTCAAGTCTCCAGCGCAGCCCTGCATAGAGATACATGGTGGGGATTAGTAGGCTGGGCCTGTGTTTACCCTGTGTTGTCAGTGTGGTTTTTGTGTTCTGCTGAGCACGGTGCTTCCACTCAGCATTGTGAGGAAGCTGCTGCTTGGGTCGTTTCTTTTCGGGAAACTTAGAATGTGCCCTTCTTTAGCTGTGGAAACTGCTTTTAAATATTTATTTATTTATTATACAATATTCTGTCTGTATGCCTGAAGGCCAGAAGAGGGCGCCAGACCTCTTTACAGATGGTTGTGAGCCACCATGTGGTTGCTGGGAATTGAACTCAGGACCTTTGGAAGAGCAGGCAATGCTCTTAACCACTGAGCCATCTCTCCAGCCCCTGGAAACTGCTTTTAAAAAGAAGTAAAATAGCATGGTATTTTATAAATAAGCACATGCCAGGGTTACTTAGCAAAGCCCTATCTCAAACAAACAGCTGCAAACAAAACAAGGGGCAGGAAGGAGGAAGGAAAAGAAGTAAACCTTTTTTTTTTTTTTTTTTTTTTTGGTTTTTCGAGACAGGGTTTCTCTGTGGTTTTGGAGCCTGTCCTGGAACTAGCTCTTGTAGACCAGGCTGGTCTCGAACTCACAGAGATCTGCCTGCCTCTGCCTCCCAAGTGCTGGGATTAAAGGCGTGCGCCACCACCGCCTGGCAGAAGTAAACCATTTTGAAATAAAGTTCATTCTCTTTTTATTTTTAACTGATACACAAATATACGTACTTAGGGGAGTATTGTGACATTTCAGTATATTGTTATACTCTCCAAACTGAAAATATTATTAGAGATATTATTAAAATATAATGTTGCTCTAGTATATAGATTGACATTGGTCCAATAAGATAGGATGGAGAATGTGAATTAGATGGTCCTTATCTATAATAGGTAAGGACTATGCGCTTTCCTTTAGATTAAAATTGGACATCTACAAGTAAAAGGTTGGGGGCCAAGTAATGGTGGTGCACGCCTTTAATCCAGGAGGACAGACACCAACCAAAGCTACACAGAGAGAACCCTGTCTCAGGTGGGATGGGAGTGGGGGACTAATGAGGGGTCTTGGCGATAACTTAGTAAAGTGTTTGGAGGTGTGTAGCAGACCCACAGACCTGAGTTTGACCCTCATCCCCCGGCTACAGAGTATGGTGTCTTGCTTTTGTGATTCAGCACTGAGGAAGTAGAGACAGCAGATTCCTGGGACTTGGTAACCAGCCAGCCTAGCCTCATGGGTGAACACCAGGCCAATGAGAGACCCTGCCTCAGAAAACAAGGTGGGCCTCTGGCCAACACACACACACACACTGATTGGAATCAGTCTTTTAGAGTTCTGCTTTGAAAATGGGTTTTGACTAAAATTTACAAAGTGGTAGCTTAGGGACATTATTTAATCCCGATTTTTAAGTAATCAAAAAAATTAGGTTTATTTATTTTCTGTGTATAAGTATTCTGCCTGCATATATGTATGTATGCCACATGCATGCTAGTTCTATTAGAAGTCAGAAGAGAGCCTCAGATCCCCTGGAACTGGATTTACAGGTGGTTGTGAGCCACTGTGTGTGTGCTGGGGATCAAACCTGAGTGCTCTGCAAGAGCAGCAGTAGTCTTAACCACCAGGCCTTCTCCCAGCCCAAGTTAAAGATTTCTCCTCAATAGAGAACTGAACCTAGGACTTCACACATGTTGGGCACATGTTCTCCCACTGAGCGCTTAACCTGTTAATTTGTTTGTTTTTGGTTCTTCGAAACAGGGTTTCTCTTTGTAACAGCCCTAGCTGTCCTGGAACTAGTTCTTAGAGACCAGGCTGGCCTCGAACTCACAGAGATCCGCCTGCCTCTGCCTCTGCTGGTATTAAAGGTGTGTGCCATCACCACCTGGTTATATCTATAGTATATCTATCTATTTCGTAGAGATAGATAGATAGATGGATAAATGGATAAATGGGTAGGTAGATGGATACATACATACATACATACATACATAATCTCCTCAGTACTTTAAGTTTTAATGAATTTTTGGTACGTGTCACAAAGTTTCCAGGGCTGGCCTTGAACTTACTCTATAGTCTACAGTTTGGCTATTCCTGCTCAGCCTGTTGAATAACTAGGATTAGAGGTCCCAGACAGGGCTTCCCCTACTCCAACTACCCCAGAACAAGATCTTGCAAGATAGCCCTGGCTAGCTTCAAACTTGTGGCATTCCTCCTTCCTCATCCTCCCAAATGAGAAATTAAAAGCAGGATCTGCTTACAGCTGTCTGGATGTAATGTTTCTACCAGTGTCTGTGTTGTACAGACCCTTTATTCTGTCTGTGGATTTATAAGATTTGTAATTTTTCTATATAAAACATAGACTTTACCTTTGTTCTCAAGAATAAACAACTCTTTTCTCATCTTCTAAAAGGCACCTGCTACAGCTGTCACTTCTGAGGTTTTCTGTCTTTTGGGTCTGTCTCTCTTCCCTGAGGAGTTACTGTGCCCATTGCCTTACCTGTTGAGCTTCTTCAATAAAAGAACTGTATTTAATAGGGTGTGCATTGCTTTGCCCCAGTCAGTGACACGTCTATACCAGCCAGTCCTCTTCCCTCACCAGTCCCCACTAGAGCCTGGGATTGCAAGAAAATGGCTGCAGAACTGCATCTGTTACCTTATGTGAAGATGGAACCAGGCCTTAGCCCACCTCTGCTAAAGTAAATGGCACTAGCTTCTCTACTGTGTGCTCACTCAGGCATTTTTGAATATTTGCTTATTCCGTATGTATGTGCACATTTGCTTATGCCACAGTACACATATGGAGGTGAGAGGATGGTTTGTAGGAGTTGATTCTCTGCTTTCACCTTGTGGGTTCTGGGGATCAAACTTGGGTGACAAATGCTTTCACCTATTGAGCCATCTTGCTGGCCAGTGTTTGCTTACTTAAAAAAATGTTTTTAGTTTGTGTGTGGTGTTTCTTCGGGGCCGCAGTTACTTGTACCTGTGTGCACATGGAGGCTAGAGGAGAGTGGTGGGTGTCCTGGTCTGTCACTGAATTAGAGCCAAGCTGGCAGGCAGCAAACCCCTCTAATCCTGCTGTCTGCCCCAACAGCACTGGGTGACGGGACACACACAGTCATGCCAGCTTTTTTCTTATGGGTGGTCAGTTCAAATCAGATCCTTGAGCTTGCAGAGCAAACTGCCTTATCTCCTCATGCTCCCTCAGGGACCTCAGTTGTCAGCTGATGACCTCCATCTTCATAGGCAAGATTCTGAGATTTCTAAGCTCTTTTATTTTGTTTTTAAAATAATTGAAATTCGGATGACAAATTTTAGTCTTAAAATTCCATCTTCAGGAAATTTCTTCCTTACTGGCATAGTAAAAAAAAAAATAGTCTAGGCCTGGCGGTGGTGGCGCACACCTTTAATCCCAGCACTCAGGAGGCAAAGACAGGAGGATCTCTGTAAATTCGAGGTCAGCCTGGTCTACAGAGCTAGTTCCTGGACAGGCTCCAAAGCTACAGAGAAACCCTGTCTCGAAAAAAAATAAACAAAAAAATAGTGTATGGCATTACAGAGTCATAAAAAATGAATGCTTATATATAGTAAAAGCAGATAGCAAAGATGGGGGGAAAAACGGGACCCAAACTGCTAGAACCGTGTGTTCCCTTTAAACAGATTTCTCTGCTCTATGCAGTGTTGGCTTTGTAGGAAAGGGAATTGTTGATTTCCTTGAACTTGAGAGGCCAGAACTTTGGTTTACAGTAATGTTTTAAACTAAGACTTCATTTTTAATGAAACAAAAGGAAGAGCTGGATTATTCACATTAGTGGTCAGCCATGGCTTCGTATTTGAAAAGGGAGTGTGTAAACTATGTTGATCGGAGAGCACGTCCAGCTTGCGGACTCCTCAGATTATCATCCATCTTTGAGTTAGAGTCTCTTATGGTACCTTGTGATTGACAACTGAGATGGTTTTGTGTGACAGTGAACGGGGCTTCCACTTTGGGTTCAGTTGATGATGATAGGGAAAGACTGACAATGAACACCTCTGTCCTCAAATACTCGTGACCTCGTTTTAAAGAAAATTTCACATTAGCTTCAGAAAGATGTAAGACTTGAGACTTCTCTAGCCATCTGATAGTGAAAATTACTCTTGGCTCTTACCCATTTAGCCCTGGTGCCTGGTACCCAGAGAGCCTAGGAAGGACAGTGTTGTGCCTACACTCATCTTCCATTTGTCCCCTCTGTCCTGTCCCTGTGCCCACAGTGAAGCTGCCGCCCATGCTGTCGCCACACTGGCTGAAGCCACCTTACAAGGCGGGGGACAGATAGTCCTGTCTGGGGAAACCGCAGCAGCCGTTGGAGCACTTACTGGAGTCCAAGATGCTAATGGTAAGAGATCATAAATATTTCATTGAATTTATTCCCTCTTTCCACTTAAACCTTCCTGATATAGCTGGCAACAAACCCTTTAGGAAGAGGTTGAGCTTGGTTTTAGATTTTCTTCATAGCTCGGCAGTTGACGCCTGGGAAAATCGAGAGTCCTCTGATTCCCCTCACTAATAGGGTCCTTGAGTTCCCTGAAGGAGAATGCCTCTATAATGGCCACCTAATTGGACTGCTTTTCAAAAATTAGCTGTTTTGATAAATGAGACTTGCTGAGGACTACTTTAGAATTTGCTGTGAGGCATTTCTTCCTGTCTTTACTGTCTTGCGGGCAGAGATTTGCATGTGGATGGAATGCACTGACACCCATAAAGGCTCCACCACGTCACTGTCTGTCCCAGGCTATACAGCAGGCTGTAATGAAGGCACTTTTCTGGTTGGTCCTGTGGGTCCTGTTTCTTGTTATGTGTGTGGCCTTAGCAAGAACATCTGGATTTAGCCAGTAACCTGCCACCACCCCACCCTTCTTTCCCAGCTCTTTGACCTCCTGGATATTGGTGACTATCCCAGATAAACAAAAGGGATAAAGTTCATAGAATTATGGTGACAAAGGCTTACAGCCCCAGCCCAGCTCTTTGGATCCACTTCAACAGCCTTTGGGAGACAGCGGCCAAGATCTGGGCTTCCCAGGTCTATGCCTCAGAAGTCTGGGTCAAAAGACAACCAGCCCTATTTAGACAGAAAGTTTCTTTTTGGCATTAAGTGCCTGAAAGAAAACTTTCAGCTGGGCATAGTGGCACTCTTCTTTAATCTCAGCACTGGGGAAGCAGAGGCAGGCAGACCACTGAGTTCAAGGACAGCCAGAGCTATGCAGTGAGACTCTGTCTGGGGGAAGGGGAGGTATAGCACTGTTTGTTTTCTTGGTCAGCCCGTAAGAGCTGGATACCCTGCTAGTCGGGGAATCTAAGGAAGACACAGTGCCGTGTCCTCTTTGCAATAGGAGAGTATTCTGTTCTCTTGGGGACAGAGATGTAGAAAGTCCAGAGCTATTAGCACTTCTGAGAAGCAGTTTCCCAAATTACATACTACAACCACAGGCTCTTTTCTCTGAGGCTGGGGGGCTTTCCTCCACTAACCTGAGTGGACGTAGGGTTGGCTTTAGCCAGAATACTGCAGGATAAAGGATATCTTACACCTGTGTATTCAGGATGCAGTGGACCATGCAGAGAATTAAGAAAAAGCTCCCTTTATGGCTAGGACCCTGCCTCTGTTTCTTTACCTTTTCCCTTCCTCATCTACTCAGAGAGGAAGGTAGACTCTCTAGCCATGACATTCTCCTCAAGTACAGGTGCTGTCACTCTCCGTCTGGGTCCCATCTCCTCCCTAGCCTCCCCTTTTCAGGATGACAAACTTAGAGAGAATTCTAAGTATGCTCTGGGTATGCAGACAGATAGATGGGCAATATAATAATATCAAATCACATTCTCTGCTATTTATTAGCAGTGCTGGAAGTCGCCTCTTGTCTAGTAGTCTTCATGTTGTTGGCTATATTCTTTTTTTTTTTTTTTTTTTTAGATTTTTCGAGACAGGGTTTCTCCGTGGCTTTGGAGCCTATCCTGGAACTAGTTCTGTAGACCAGGCTGGTCTCGAACTCACAGAGATCCACCTGCCTCTGCCTCCCTGGGATTAAAGGCGTGCACCACCACCGCCTGGCTGGCTATATTCTTTTTTTTTTTAATATTTATTTATTTATTTATTATGTATACAATATTCTGTCTGTGTCTATGCCTGCAGGCCAGAAGAGGGCACCGGACCTCATTACAGATGGTTGTAAGCCACCATGTGGTTGCTGGGAATTGAACTCAGGACCTTCGGAAGAGCAGGCAATGCTCTTAACCTCTGAGCCATCTCTCCAGCCCCCTGGCTATATTCTTAATAAGAGCACATTTGTGATCTATGCCCCAAGAGCCCATTGTTCCAGCCAAGCATAGTGACCGTGCCTGTAGTCCTACTTCTCAGAAGGCTGAGAATGGAGGGCCACTCACGCCCATGAGTTAGAGAACATCCTAAGCAATACGATAAGAATAGTATAAAAATAAAGTTTTAAAAACTAAAAGATACGAGTTCAAAGCCAACCTGGGCTACAGAGTGAGTTCCAGGACGGTCCAGGGATACATAGAGAAACCCTATCTCAAAAAAAAAAAAAAGTATTAGCTGGGCGGTGGTGGTACACGCCTTTAATCCCAGCGGGTGAATCTTTGAGTTTGAGGCCAAGTCTGATCTACAGAGGAAGTTACAGGACTTGCTCCAAAGCTACAGAGAAACCCTATCTTGAACCCCCTCCAAATAATAATAAGTAGATTAATTAGTTAAAAAGCTATCATTAGTCTCCCAAACGAGCCAGTGCTTGCCAAACTGAGGACCTTTGACCTGGGCTTATCCCTTTCTCAATCAAACTAAACTAGTGCCTTGTGCCTCATCTCATTGATTTCAGGCAAAAGCCAGTCATCTTTATCTGCTCTTTGGAACTCAAACAACGGGTGTGATGTGGGAACGATCCCAATTGTTCTGACTTTCTTCTGTGCTGACACTTTTCACCTAGAGTGCTGTACAGTTTACTCCGGATTAGAGTTGGGTGTCTTCCTCATCCAGCTAATGGTGGCTGGCCAGACCATTTTTCATTCTTTCTATGTGTGTTCTTGTGGTCCTTGTCACTTGTGTATTGATAAACTCAAAGTATCTGCCAGTAAGCCAATAAGATTTTTTGTTTGTTTTTAAATCATAAAGTTTATTATCAGGAAGGCTAATGATGGTAGAATAAAGTCCTGACTTGAAAATGGACACTCCCTGGGGGAAGTGCATCACAGACTCCAGAGAAGTCTAAAGAACAACCCAAATAAAAATGATTCTTCTTAGAGCATTCAGAATTCACTCTCCTGGAATTCACTCTGTAGACCAACCCAGTCTTGAACTCCCAGAGATCCGCCTGCCTCTTCCTCCCAAGTGCTGGAATTAAAGGCACGCACAGTCACCACCTGGCTGTCACGGCTTTGCTTTGTTTGTTTGTTTAAGAGAAAGAAAGAGAGAGAGAAACAGAAAAGAAAAAGCCACCCATATGACGACAGTAATTCACAGACTGCAGACAGCAGAGTAGGAAAACCTGAGGCAGGAGGCAGTGGCAACACCTAGTCCCACTTCCTAGTCCGCTCCACTCTTCTTGGCGCAGCCACTTGCTTATTTCTGCTTAGAATCCTCACGTTAGTGTGAGTTCTTCCTTGTAGTTATAGGTCCTTGGAGCCAGGTGCCCTAATGCATTTGTAATGGTACCCACAACCAAATATGGAAAGCCTGGAGAGTCCTGAGTCTGAAAGTAGCCATTACTACTGAATGAATTCCAGAGTGCACCACAAACACAGATGCTGTTGAGAAATGGGAGCATGAAACTGTACTGTGGACCTTGTTCTGTAGCACAAAAGAGCCCTCCAATTCTTTATCTCCGCTCAAGGGTATTACTGAGTCTGCCTTTTGGTAGCCCAGGAGAAGAAAGGGGCTGTGCAGTAGTGAGTCTTCATCCCAGAAGCCTCTTCTCCCTCCCTTCTGACTCTGAAATCCAAAGTGCCTTCCAGAATAGCTCTCTATATATAGAAGGTAGTTTTCCTAACTCTGCAGTTTTTCCCATCCAGGGAGGTGTAATATTTACACTAATTAAGGGACAGCAGAAACTGTTTTGTCACTCTTTTTTAGTGCCTGGGATGTCTATGTGCATAATATCTGCCCTCAGTTACCACTGTGGAAGTAACTACCATTGTCACTAGAGAAGTACTTGAACGGGGAAGGGAGGCAAGAGCCTACTTCAGGAAGCCTCTGATGGAATTATATCCCTCAGGCATGCTGAGTTTGTGTTCTTCTGAGGTCTCAGGCCTTCCTGTCCCTGGGACCTAGCCTCTAGCTATTCACTCTGCCCCTGCAAACAGAGTGTGCTGTGGACACCTTCAAAAGAAGTAACAGTGCCTTTTGCAAGATCTCCTGTCCCTTCCTATGGGCTAGCACATCGTTTAGTATGGCATGTTGTTCTACCTGTAATTCCTGCACTGAGGAGGCTGAGGCAGGTTTGAGTATAGACCATATAGTAAGTTCTGACCTTTCTGGGATGCACAGCAATACCCTGCTAGAGAGAGTTCGGGAATAGGGAATGGAGGAAGGAAAGAGGGAGAGAAAGAAAATGAGAAATTGATTCTCATCTCTACCTTAAGATGGTAGACTGCTAGTGTGCGTTGGGATCCTTTGTGTGAAATGTTAGACTGTTGTGCCTTCATCTCTACTCTAAGTGCTCATTTGATCTGTGCTATGGCCTTCAAATGTAGTGCTTAGCTGTTCTCATGTTTAAATCTAGATGCCTTCCATTTGGTTCCTTAGCACTCCAAAGGGTATTAGCAGATGCCAGCAAGCCAGCTTGACACACTTAAAAGTCAATACTCTACAAAGAGATTTTTTTCTTTTTTAATATCAAATTAAGATACATAATTGAACAAATTTAATTGTAGTCATTTCTGTTCGATTCATGATTAGAAAGTAGTTATTTGGTTTTTCTCCATATTCTCGCAGGTTTAGTAAATTGTGTACAAGGGGCCTTAGCTACTGTTCACACAGGGACCCACATCAAACAGGACAAGCTTTTGGAGAATAAAGTTCTCAAAGCTCTTGGGTAAAAGAGAAGACCTTCCTCTAGTTTATGCTTCTGTTAGAACTTTGAAGGAATGTCAGCACACCTGTTATTAACTCTAATAACTTGCACAGCACAGTGTGGTTGCTTTGGGGCCTTCTGACTCTCAGGTTACCTGTATAAATACAGGATTCACTTCCCTGCATCCAGCTATTCCATTTGCTTACTAAAGAGCAAATGTGCAGAGCCCAGCAGCAGCAGTCTGGCGGGAGAAGTAGTCTGAGCAGGATAAGCATGCTTCCTTTTTGTGTGGCGCTCTCTCCGTCTCCTCCAGGAGTAGGGTATCAAATGAAGGGAAGGCTGTGGCTGGAGTCGAGACTATGAATGTCTAAGTGGCACCTGCTTCATTCAATAGATCTGCTTTCCTGGGCCTCCCACTGCACATCTGCTCCTGACAAAGCCCCTTTCTCCTCCTGTTGGTCAGACTGAGAGCAAGGGCCCAGCAAGAAGACATGCTGGTTTTGCTTTGTCAGCACAATTGCCTGTGACATTATAATTACACCAAATCTTCATTGTCAGAAGGGCTCCAATTTAGAGATTTTCAAAACCTAAATGGGGTTTTCAAAGTGAAATTGATTTTTAAAAAAATCTTTGCTGTTATAAAGCCAGCAATTGGATCTGAGAATCACTGAAGGGATCTAAGTATGGGAACGGAGACATCAACTCTGAGAAGGACAACAAAGGCAGTGCCATCAGATTGGCTCCTCTGACTCTGCCCGCCCCGGCCTCTCCGTGATGCTCAGTACTAACATAAGGTGCACCTAAGGTGCTTGTAATGATGGTGTAGTTTCTCCTGGACAGGCCTAAGGAGCAAGAAAATGTTAACCTAAATTGATAAGGTAGGGAAGAAAAGGAAAGAAAGAATTGTGATATAAAACAAGGAAATGTCCAGGAAATATATTTCTGGGTAATACAAAGTGTCCATTTTCAGATTGAGTTTCCATCTAAACAAAGGCAGCTCTTCCACGGTGTATGTCTCTGTGTATGAGTGTGTGTGTCTGTGACTGATACACATCTATGATGTGGAATCGGCATACTAGAAACTCTAGAAAGGTTTTTAATATTGTAACTATTTAGGTTAATTAAAATGAAATAAGATTTAAAATGTGATTCCTTAGTCACCCTCCATATGGTAGCGAGCACACAGACTGAATGTCTCTTGTCAGGAGGAATTCTCTGAGACACTGGTCTGAACTGGAAATGTGTTGGTTGCTTTAGAGTCCTTGGAGTATCTAGTGCAGTCTTGGTGAAAGAGGAAAAAGGAAGCCAGGCTGTGGTGGTGCATACCTTTAATCCCAGATCTCATTTCAGATGGTTGTGAGCCACTATGTGGTTGCTGGGAATTGAACTCAGGACCTTTGGAAGAGCAGGCAATGCTCTTAACCACTGAGCCATCTCTCCAGTTCTCCGTAGCTTTGATGCCTCTCCTGGAACTAGCTCCTATAGACCAGGCTGACCTTGAACTCACAGATACCTACCTGCCTCTGACTCCCCACTGCTGGGATTAAAGGTGTGTGCCACCACTGCCCAGCAGTATTTTATTTTTCTAATGTATTCCTAATGCATGTAATGTTACTTAGCACAGGTCAACTCTGACAGTTAGAAGTCTTAGCTGTCACATACAGATTATCTCTCATGTGGATTGCTTGTGACACATTCTAAATCCTTGGGCAATTTCGAGCTAAGCAGGCCAGTGTAAGCCTAGGCCATCCCCACCATTCTCGGCCCAGCTGCTAGGAGCTTAGGAAACACAAATTAGTTTTCATATTAGCTTAAGGAAGTCGTAATTAGGAAGGTAGATCTGCTACAAGAAAACCATGTCACAAAGGCTACTTTAGGAAGGAGGTGAGCGGGAGTCATCTACTCCCCTTTGGCCCAGGTAGGAGCTGGCTATAAGATACACTTTTGTAAACACGTACACCATTCACGCTCAGTGAGCTGGTGTGTTCAGATGAGCGGGGTCTGGTCACTGTTTCACAGCACGCTGTGCACTGGAGTGTATGGGAAGCTGCAGAACTCTGGCAGGTTCTGGTGGACCATCTTGGCCAGTGCCTTTTAACAGTTCTATGTTCTTGTCAGGCCTCTTTATGGCAGACTATGGAGGTTCCAAGTGGATCCTGGCAAGAAGGCTGCAGGTGGGTTCATCTGTGGGGAGAGAAGGAAGCAGCTGAGGGCACAGTTACTGCAGCAGGCCTTCCCATGCTCTGTCTTCCGTGGATGCCCTCCTTCCCTACGATACAGCCTCCCTCACCTAGTCACCTCCTAGCTTTAGTAACTGTTGCTAACTGCTACCTTTAGTGTTGTTGCTCTTTTGGTTGTTGATTGGCTGGAGTCCTTGCTATAAAGCCTTGTCTCTGGGACAAGTTGGCTATGCAAGCACAGTTCAGAAAGAATGACTCTCCGGTCAAGATGAAGTTTACTAGGCTTGGCGAATACGTGGACTCCAAGATGGCACCAGTCCTACCAGTGAAGAAGAAAAAAACCTTTAGATGTCAAAGTGAAGCAGCTGCCGTGCTAGCCATGGATTTGGGATTTCACTCCTAAAGGCATGTGGAGCATTCCAAAGAGGTCACTACAACACTTGCAGGAGTCAGAAGAAAGGAAATGCTGCTATGGTGGCTTGGTGCTGGCAGCCTACATCCTTTCCAACTACGAAGAACGCAAACCTAAACGGCAACCATATAACCACTGAAGAGGGGACAGTGCCCAGGGTGCACTCTGAACCATGATCGCCTCTCCCCAGCGCCTGTGTGGGGAACTCCATCTTTGCTGACTCATTTCCTACCCTCAGAATTGACACCCAATAAAAAGTGACTGTTTTTACGGAAAAGATGAGGCTTTACTGAGGTAGCTGTCTTTCTGGCTGACTGTTGGGCTGTGAAACTGTCCAGTTACCACTCCTTTCCGCACTCCGGGGAAATCCTCATCTCTGCAGTAAAACTCAGCGTGGTGACTTCTGAGCAGATGCGAGCCACTGCTGTGTGGTTTGTACCCCTGCTCTCACTCCCGTGCCTTCTCTGTAGTTTGATCACACATTCTGAGCTGTGTTCTGCACATTCTTTTTTTTTTTTAGACCAGGCTGGCCTCAAACTCACAGAAATCCGCCTGCCACTGCCTCCCGAGTGCTGGGATTAAAGGCGTGCGCCACCACCGCCCAGCAGTTCTGCACATTCCAATTGAAGGCTGGTCCCTGCTTATATTTTCAGGAGAGCCTTTATGGTCAGCAAGCCTAGAGTTCAATCTACAGGATAAGAACCACAGGGGATCCAATACCAAAGCCCAGACCTCATTTCATAGTGTTCCCGAGCATCCCTACAGTGGTCAAGAGGAAATAATGAATGTATATTTCCAAGCTCTCTTCTGAGCTATATGTACTAAAAATTAAAGATAAATTCAGTTTTAATATTTGATTTATGTCGGGGGCAAGAGGAGTTTCTACCAAGACAGCACACAAATGAAGGCTAAATGGCCCCTTGCTCCCTGCCTTGCTAGCATAGGGCTGCCTGGGCCTCTCTTCAGTTTGAGGTTGGCATTCTTTTCATGACTTTCCATTCTTGTCCTCTGTCCGTCTTCTTTCTGTTTGGTCTTCATTTAGACCTCCGCCTCTCTCCCACCTGCTGGACTACCTTCCCTGCCAGGTAACCAGTCTTAATTTGATTTGTGTGATTGTGCCTTTCTTTAGACATCAGCCACTGGTGTATTTTTTCGAGAAAGATTTTTCTCCCCATGCTTGTCCTAAGAACATGACAAGTTTTTTTGGTTTTGATTTTTTCAAGACAGGGTCTCTCTACAGTGTTGGCTGTCCTTTGTAGACCAGGCTGACCTTGAACTCACAGAGATTCACCTGCCTCTGTCTCCCAAGTGCTGGGAGTAACGGCCTACGCCACCACCACCTGGCAAGAACTTGAGAAGTTTTATGACAGGAGAGTGGTTGGTTTAATTCTTTGTTCTCCCCCACTTTTTCAGATATGTAATTTTGTATGAATGAGTGTTTTCCCTACATATATGTATACACATGTGCAAATGGCGCCTGCAGGTCAGAAGAAGGCATCAGATTCGCTGGAACTGGAGTTGAGGTTAGTTGTGAGCCATCATGTGGGTGCTGAGAATTAAGCCATCTCTCCAGCTCTTTCTTGTTCCTTTTCTGTCCTGGTCATAGACTTGATTCTCCACCAGTGTTCTTCTACATATATTAGCCTTCTAGTTAACGAGCCACAGAAGGAAGCCAGGTGTGGTGGCACATACCTTTAATCCCAGCACTTGGGAGGCAGGGCCAGGTGGATCTCTTGAGTTTGAGGCCAGTCTGGTCTACAGAGCGAGTTCCAGGACAATCAGGGCTGTTACACAGAGAAACCCTGTCTAAAAAGACAAAAAATAAAGAATAAAATAAATACAGAAGGCATTACAACATCATTTCCTTTTAGTTTTAAGAATCATTTCTCAGTCAAGTGTGGTGGCTCACACCTGTAATTGCAGCACTCAGGAGACTGAGGCAGGAGGATAGCTGAGTGTAAGGCCAGCCTACACCATATAGTGATTTCCAGACCAGCCAAGTCTACAGTATGAAACCTGTCTCCAAAAGAAAAAAATAAATTTTTCCACCAACTGTTGTGTTTATTTTGTGTAGATTTTTTTTCTCTTTCTCATGACCATCCATGTTCTCCCAACTAAAGATATTTCCACAGCCAACTCCCAAGACCTTTGGCCTGAAAGGTTGAATTACAGCAAACAACAATTCCCAAAGGTTTCCCAGCTTGGAGGGCAAATGAAAGGCCCATTCTTCTGAAAGCTGTCTGCCCTGCCCTATCTTGTCATGGGTGGGGGGAGGGCAAGCTGTGGTGCCGAGTGGCCAGCCAATCCTGGTGCCCTGGGTTCTGTTTGGTTCATGACTATCCTGTTTACTGCTGAAGAGTTGTTGATAATATATTATACCTGATCACGCGTATATATAACACACTTAGGTCAGCGCCAGGGATTGTGCCCAGAGACCTGCATATGTTAGACAAGTATTTTACTGCAGAGCTATACCCCCAGCTCCTGCCCCTGTCCTGTGTTTAACTTTGGTTTGCCCAGGATTGCTCACTCACCTGTGCACTGGGTTGGGGCTGCTTTGTCTCCCTCACACGGTTCCCGTGCTGTTGAGACCACTGCTGTGCTGCAGATGGAGATTGCCTGCCGCTTCTCTCTGCATGATTCCATGGCCTTTAGCTCAGATCTGTGTTTTTGGAGGCCTTTGGCAAATGATATGTTGCAAAGTGTGTGCTGTTTCCACTCATGTGCTGCTCCCTGGGAGCGCTAGACTTCTCACAGTCGTCTTGAAAAGGAACGGACAAGTACTGTAGACCTCTGTGTGCTGGACATTGTTCCAAGGGTTCAGCATCTCCGTGAGATTAGTAATTAGCATTTTACATATGAGGAAGCTAATGCCCACAGACTTTGAAGGACAGAAATCAAACAGGTCTCTGTGACTAAGAACCCTTTAATAAGATAGCCTATAGGGTAAAGTGGCTTTCCCATGCAAAGTCCCAGATTTCCACAAAAATTTGACTACATCACCTTAAGGGTGCTGTGAAGAAAGCCGGTCATTCTAGAGCAGAGCAAAGCAGTCTGCAGAGGGCAGGGCTGTAAGGGGTGGAACCCAGTTTCTAAAGAGTCATGAAGAACATGATCGATTCTGTCACAATGTGTCCCATTAGTGAGCCGCTACTGTGCTTAGGCTGCTCAGTATTTAGTGACAGGCCTGTCAGCAACTGAAGTAAGCAGACTTCTAAAGAGAGACCCAGCAGCTACTCGGAAGCAGGGCAGGTCCATATGAGCTTGAGTGAATGATGCAGCCCATGACATCACAGGAGGCAGAGAACAGAGTGAACTGTGTGTCTGCTCTAACCCCCTGGATTGTCAAAAGAGTCTGACTTCAATCTGCAGGAATAATCTAGGCAGGGAGGGGCTGGGTGGTGGTGGGGCACACCTTTAATCCCAGCACTTGGGAGGCAGAGGCAGGTGATCTCAGTGAGTTCGAGGCCAGCCTGGTCTACAAAGCGAGTTCCAGGACAGCCAGGACGGTTACACAGAGAAACCCTGTCTCAAAAAGAAAAAGAGCCCTAGGCAGGGAAATGTGCCTGAACAAGTGTGTGTGGCATTTAGGGTGTTGCCGGAACAAACATGCTTGTGATGGAGGGACAGTGCCAGGAATTTGGGGCCAGTTAGTGTGCACTTGCTCCAAATTCAGCTAACCTGGCATGGTGGTTGTGTGGTCTCAGCATCTGGGAAGCGGAGGCAGTAGCATTGAGAGTTTGAGACTACCCTGGGTTACTGAAAGTGCTGAGGAGAAGCAGAAGTACCCGGACATGAGCTTGAGTGCTTTACCGGAGACCACTAAGGCTGGGTTGACCGCACGCCAACTAGAATACTTTCTCACTGCAGGCCCAGGTGACGTTCATGCATGGACCATCAGGAAAGCCGTGAAGGCTCCTCGGGCTGCAGGAAAGATTCACACAGATTTTGGAAAGGGATTCATTATGGCGGAAGTAATGAAAGACGAAGATCTTAAAGAGGAAAGTTCTGACAGTGCAGCTATGGCTGCCGGGAAGTACAGACAACAAGGCAGAACTTACGTTGTTGAAGATGGAGATATTATCTTCTTCAAATTTAATTCACCTCAGCACCTGAAAAAGAAATAAAGTTTAGCTCTTAACTTTAGCATATGTATGGTTTTGGTTTTGACTTCGGGGTAGTTTTGTTTTTAGCTCAAGTGTCTGACACCTGAAGGCACACAGTTGGCGTGGGACTCTTGTAAAAATCGTTACATTAAAATAGAAGTTGAGTTCTGGTTTTCTTTTAGAAGGAGAGTTTGGTTGGAGTGGACACAACAGTCAGGAGTGCTCACTGTCCTAACGAAGAACCCAAGAGCATCAGTGGGTCCGGTCCAAGGGACCTAGCACCCTCTTCTGGCTTCCGGGGGTACCTCACACTTGCCATTTGCTTACATGGATGCATATAGACACACAGTTAATAAAAAACATTTTTTTAAAAGGGGGGGAAGGAAGGAGAGCTGGCAGGAGTTTTTGTATAGGATGTGAAGTCAAGGGTGGTGAGGGAGGCTTCAGAAACTTGAACCTGAGCAACGGGAAGGATGTAATTGCCATGTACTGAGGTAAGGAGGAGAGGGAAGGCGGGGCTCCGTGTCTCTGCTTATCAAGACAGAGCAGGCTCAGGTCTCATTTCAGAGGAAACATTTCCTAGGGCTAACCATTCGTCAGGGGGTTAGTGTGTTAATTAGATCCTAGTGGTGAGACCTGGCTCCCTGAATTCCCCTTTCACCTCTGTTCTCATTTGGACAATGCTGCCATGGGTTTACCATGGAGCCTGAAGAGGCAGCAGTGAGCCCTGGAAGGATTGCTAGTTGTCAAGGGTGTTCTGGTGCATGAAAAGGCTTTGGGGTGTGGGGGTTGGTTTTGACTTTGAGACATGATTTCACCCCGTAGCCTGGGCTGGCTTCAAATCCTCCTGCCTCTGCTTCTCGAGTGCTTATCTTTTTTTGTTTTGTTTTTTTGTTTGTTTGGGTTTTTGTTTTGTTTTTTGGTTGGGTTTTGGTTGTTGTTTTGAGAAGGGTTTCTTTCTCTGTGGCTTTGGAGCCTGTCCTGGAACTAGCTCTTGTAGACCAGGCTGGCCTCAAACTCAGAGATCCGCCTGCCTCTGCCTCCCAAGTGCTGTGATTAAAGGCGTGCGCCACCACCACCCGGCTCTAGTGCTTATCTTGGACGTGTAACTCCACAGTCTGTAGCTGCTGGGTGTTGTTGTTATCACATTTACTTGTTCAGAGTGTGTGTGTGCGCGCGCGCGCGTATGTGTGCTTGTGTGCTTGTGTGTGCGCACGCACACACACACACCTCCCAGGGCACACAGGTGGAGATCAGAAAACAACTTATTGAAGTCCATTCTCTCCATCACATGAGTCCTGGGGATTAAACTTGGGTTGTTAGGTTTGGTGGTAAGCACCTTCACCTGCTGAGCCATGTTGCTTGTCCTTGCATTTTGTTTTTTGGTAGACTTTTTTTGTGGGGGAGTCTCATTTTGTGGCTCTAATGGACCTAGAACTGGCTTTGTAGACCAGACTGGCCTCATACAGAAATTCACCTGCTTACTGCCTCCCAGGTGAGGATAAATGATTTACAGCTGGGCATCATAGCTGTAATCAGAACACCTGGAAGGCTGAGACAGGACGAGTGCCATGAATTTGAGACCAGCCCAGTTCAAATTATAAGAGAACAAATTTAAAGAAACAGTTTAGATTTGCTAAACTCTGGTATTTGTGTGACTTTAATGCTTTGGAATGCGAGTCTTGAGAACATTGTGAATCTGTGCCTTCTTGATAGTCCAAGGTTCTGCTGATCGAGTGCTCCTTTATGAAAGATTTCATCCTGTATCCCTCTCTGGGGTCATAGCACAAATCCAGGAGCATGCAGCCACACACAGCAAGGAGTTTGGTTACTAAGCCGGCACTGGGTCTCCCTGAAAAGGAAAAAGAACTTCAGGCCCTTAAAGTAGAACATGAAGGGCTTCCTGTTGCTTAATCAATTGAAATGACCCAGAACGCAAGTATGGATTAGCATGTGCCCCTAGATTAGGGCTAATAGGGGCAGGCTGAGCAGATGCAGGGACACTCCCAGCCTGATTACTGTACCTCAGCATTTAATCATCTCTTCCAAGGGCAGCCGCCTGACTTAGTGTGTACTGGGTTTCAAAGCTTTTGGCCCCTCCCCCATGCCACGGACATAAAGGCTGCTAGGTCAGAGACTGGGGAGATTTAATCTAATCCCATGTCCAAATGCCTGCGTGGGTGTTTGTGTGGGAGAGAGATCTTAAAATCAGCACATGAAGATGGCGATACATTTATGTTATTTAAGGTGGACATAGACCAAAAGTACATGTAAAAAAAGGCAGGAGTTGAGTTTTCAAGGCCTTTGAGGTTATGCAATGACCCTGTATATGGAATTTCTGTCTTTGAGACACCTTTAAGCTATGTAGTGCCTGTCACAGTTACTCACCTCGAGACGGCTTTCTGCGAAGTCATTTCAGAACTCAGCTGTTAGGGCTGAACTGACTTCTTCCCTGAGTTATGTGAAATACACAAAATGCAATCTGTAAAAATGATTTTATTTGGATAGGTCTTGGGTATGGTATTTTTACTTTGTTTTTGTTTTTAGGAGAAAATGTCTCACTATTTATTCCAGGCTGGTCTTGAACTTGAGGCAGCCCTACTGACTGCTGAGATCGCCCTGGAGCAACCACTCTTAGCTGTGATTGACATTTGAGGTTTTTTTTGTGAGTGTGGGGAAAATGCGTGGAGCAGGTGCTCACTGTTAGGGACTCGGGGATAGATTTGGTCACTTCTTAAGGAATTTGCAATCGAATTGAAACCAAAATATGCAAACGATGACGATATGTAAGATTGTTCCTCTGTAGAAGACTGGGCACAGTGCCATGGAGCTACCAGGGAAAGAAGAACCAACCAACAGGTCAAGGACAGGTGCTGCAGAAATCATGGTGTGCACTAGCATGGAGGTGCTTGTGTGAAGATCAAGTGCATCGAAGCCTTTACAGGCCGAAGCATAGTGGGTGCAGCCTCTCTTCCTAGCACTTGGCAGAAGGATCGAAGGTTCAAGGCCAGCTTGTGCTCCATATTGAGATCCTGCCTCAAAGCAAGAAGATAGACTAGAGCAATCTTGAGTGCCTTGAGCACCCCGCCAAAGAGGCAGACTGCTGTGGGCTTTGGGCTCATGAGACTAGACGGCTAAGCAACGTTGTATATATAAAAGTAACTTCTGTGGCAAGGAAGGGTGAAGGGACAGAATTGATTCAGCACTTAAAAGCCATTTGGAGCCTGGCGGAGTGGTGGCACACACCTTTAATCTTAGCACTCAGCACGCAGAGGCAGGCGGATCTCTGTGATCTCTTGTGGTCTACAAGAGCTAGTGCCAGGATAGGCTCCAAAGCTACAGAGAAACCCTGTCTCAAAAATACCAAAACAAAACTCATTTGGACTGGTTCAGAAGAAACCCAAAGTCACAGCTCTCGTTCCTTCCTCTGCTGGCTTTTCCCTGGACTCTCACTGACTCCGCCTTTGTTTTGTTAACACACCCGTATAAGCGGGGCTTCAAAAATGACTGTCATCAAAACCAGCCTGTCAAGCCCTGCTTCGTGTTGTGCCATCAAGTGCTTATCCCTAAATTGGCAAGGCTGACTCCTAGAAAATGCTCACACACAGTTAATACTACGAAATCAGATTTTCTTTTGCATTGATTTCTTTTGGTTTGGATCCCCCCTCTCCCTCCACCACCTGGGCAGGCACACACACATGAATGCATGCCACCAAATGTAGGTGATGTCAGAAGACAACTTGTAGGAGTGAGTGCCCGCCACCACATGGGTCCCATTAATTGAACTCAGGTCATCAGGCTTGGTGACAAGGACTCTCATTCACTGGGCCTACTAACTGGCCCAAAGCCTCCACCTCCCCCACCCCACCCTTCTCTCTTCTCTCTCTCTCTTTTGAGTTAAGGTCTCATTATTTGCCTTGGCTGACTCGGAACTCACTGTGTATATCAGATTTGCCTCCAGCTCCCAGAGGTCCACCCGCCTCTACTTCCCAGGTGCCACGACTCTAGCCAGGATTGCCACCTCTGGCAGCGTCACAGAGCTTGATACAACCAGCCCAAGTATGGTGCCGCATAAAGTCACACACAGCTGGAGAGCATGAGAGGGGACCCAAATTCATGGCCGCTTTTATGGGGGTCTTAAAGTCGAGCTGCTAGATAGATAAGCAGTCTTGGTACTTGAATATGGACTGGACTCAGAAGCTAATGCCAAGGCCTGCTATAACTGCAGTACCTGGCTTTGCTCCTTCCAGTGGCTCCTGGCGCTGAGGCCCAGCTCTGTTCCTTGCCTCGCTCCCATTTCTCTCTTCAGGGTCTCCAAAGTCTGTGTGGCTGCCATCTGAAGTTTCTGTGAACATTCTTCCAAGCTTCCTGAGAAAGTGTGCGTGGGCAGCCAGAGTGTTGAGCCCTATCTAAAGCTGTGTGGTCTGTAGTTCATACAGATCACTGTAGCTGGGTATGGAATTCTAGGCTGCGGGCTATTCTGGAATGCTTGAACCAGGGTGCTTGAGGGCATGACTCCATCATCTTAGCTTCTAGGTTTACCATGGAGTCCAGTATTATTCTCATGCCCAGTTTTTTCATATGCTCCCCTTCCGTACTTCATTCTTTCTGGAATCTTTCGGGCTTCTCACTGTTTGCCTCATGTTCTGAGATGTGTCTGGGTCTCTTGTCATCCATTGTACCAGGTGTACCAAGTGGCCTTTTCCATGACAAGTTCATTTTCTCAGTAACAGAAGTTTCCTTGTGTGTTTTCTAATTTCCCTACTTTCTAATCTTTTCTCAATTTGGAAGATTTCTTTGTTATCTTACAACTTTTGGAATGTGTTTAATTTATTATACTTTTTATTTTTAAAATACCTCACATTTTTCTAGTTAGTTGTAGGATTTTGGAGGAGTTGTTTAGGGGTTTGTTGTTGCTGCTGTTATTCTTATGTGACAGGGTCTATGTGTAGCCCAGATTGGTTTCAAACTCAGTCTCCTGGATGCTAGGATTATAGACATACCCCATCACAAGTCTTGGGGTTTGAGGTTGATTGGTTGATTGGCTGATTTCTTGGATGGATGGATGGATGGATGGATGGATGGATGGATGGTTGACTGACTGACTGACTGACTGACTGACGGACTGGTTAGTTGGCTGGTTGGTTGACTGATTGCCTGGTTAGTTTGAGTAGCTGTTGTTTGTGTTTATAGGGATCTAACTTAGAGTTGGATAAGATTTCTTCCACTGAGCTATACTCCCAGCTCTATATTTTGTATTTCTAAAATGGAATTCCCTATGTTGTGTCTTAGGCTAGCCTTAAACTCTTGGCCTCAAGTGATGCTCCTGTCTCAGACTCCCACAGCAGGTGTGGGTTTGTTTTTTGTTTGGCTTTGTTTTGTTTTTAACAGCATCCCATTTTAAGACAATCTCTGAGGATACTAGGCTGTGCCAGCATTTATTTATTTTGTTTTCTTCCTAAATTGTCTTTGTATAGTTCTGTGTCCATTAAGAGGATACATCAGAATGCTGCTTCCCAGGTTGTCCAGGCCAGAGCTAGGCAGCTTGTGGACGTTAGGGCTAGCTACGTCTTACAGCCACTCCACTCCCCTTATCTCACTAGAAGTATTTTCTTTGGGCTAAATCTCAAATGTCCTGTCTGAGTGGTCTAGGTGTTACCAACCCACTCAGCTAGACACTCATTTCACACTAACTCCTGCTGTCAGCCTCCTCCGCCTTCCTGGAAGATCCTGCGGGGGTGGGGGCAGGGGTTGGGGCGGGGGTTATAGCTTCTACTTCACTGACAGAACTACTCCCGTGCCGTGCAGCTTCCCAAGCATAGCCCTTCCCTGTCCATTGGAAGACAAGACCAAAGCGCATAATTATTTGGCCCAAGTTAACTGGAACTGGGCCACCCTTCTCGAAGGTTCCATGCTGGTTGTTTGTGTAGTGGTGGCGCTGGGAGATGATAGATTTGGGAGGTGGGATTATTGATTTTTTTTTTTAGTTAACCCTAAAATGGTTTTAAAATTATACCAGCCTATGAAATTCTAAAATTAGTAGATAAATAGGCTAGTTTAGTTTGGTTTTGTTTCTTCTATACGCTTGACTCTGGAGGAAGGGACATAGATGGACCAGTGGCCAAACAACAAGGTAGAAGACAGAAATGTGTGTTTTCGTTGTTTCTTTTCAAGCTGATGGAAGCTCGAGCTTGGGCACTAGAGAGCTGAAAGAGACAGCAGCTTAGCAGAGGATCAGAGCCTGCGAGCGACCTATGGCTGGCTTGCTAAAGATGGAGGCAGGCAGGTCTGTGTGGAAGTGTCTCCACACTTCTCTTTCCTAGAAGTTTCTTAAAGAACTAAAACGAACTGCCGTGGCCCACATACACACAGCATATAGGAGGCTGAGATGGTAGGATCCAGAGTTCAAGGCCAATGTGAGCTCCACAACCAGCCCCTTTCTAACTTAAAGGAAAGAGTTGAAACTTATGTGTGCCTGGAAGGCAGGTGAGTCACTAGCTGGGGCTGGCAGACACTGGTAGCCTGAAGGAACAGGGCCAGTTGCCCCCGCCAGCACCTGGGTCCTGAGCACCAGCCCTACCAACGGTCTTGCTTTGTCTCTCCAGGCCTGGTCCAGATCCCTGTGAGCATGTACCAGACTGTGGTAACGAGCCTCGCCCAAGGCAACGGGCCAGTGCAGGTGGCCATGGCCCCAGTAACCACCAGGATATCGGACAGCGCAGTCACCATGGATGGCCAGGCTGTGGAAGTGGTGACATTGGAACAGTGACACGCAGCCCTATCATGGCATCGTTTTCTAGTCTACTTCAATTTTTTTACATGTTTGCAGAGGTGCAATCAAATGGAATTAAGTCTCTCGACTTGGAAAGAAAAGTTTTGGTAACCTTTTTTTTTTAAAAAGGAAGAAAGGCAGCAGATTTTGGAATCACATTTTTTTAAAGCACCACTTCTGGGATTTGGTGGAGCGAGAAACCACACCGATTTCACTGTCCCAAAAAAGCCAAATTGTGGCCGGACATATTGTGCGGAAACGTGTGTATACTTATGTGTGTGTATGTGTGAGTGTGAATATATGTATATGTGTACATATGGACATACACATTTGCATATGTGTATAAAGTATATATGTACATACATATATATGTATGAAACCCGCATGGAGTTAACTGTATGAAATCAAGGTGAACTGTGGAAAATTAACCCACCCAGTTTAGTGGGTGGTAGGGTACATGGCCAGACACAGTCACCTGGTTTTCGTTCATACCAGGGTCATGCATTGAGCTACTGACAAACTCAGGCAGAGGTGACCACGTCCTTCACCAAAGCTGCCTCCCAGTGGCCGCCTAGAACTCTGCTAGATTCAAGCTAGGGGAGGAAGATCCAGGACGCAATGCGGTCCAGAAAGTGCTTACCGGAGTCCAGTCACCACGCATTTTGCCAGCAGAGACTTTTCAGGCTGGCCCAGGTGCTGACCTTGCCTCAGGCAGGTAAATGCCCTACAGGCTCCTGGCAGGGGCAAGAAATCTGTCCTCCTGTTCCCACCTCCTCCCTTCCCAGGAATCCTTGGTCTCGTGACTAATAAAGAGTTGCTCTGGTTGCCAGGGCAGTCCGGAACCAGTTCCCTGTGAACTGAAGGCAACAGGAGTGTTGGGGGGCTGAGGAAATGCTTGTGGAGCAGGCGGGTGTAAATGCAGGGGTGTGTGTGCGTGTGTGTGTCTGTGTGTGTACTGGGGAGAGATTGAGGAGAGTATGGGAGAGCAGGAAGGGAAGGAGGGAGAAAACTTAATAAACCAGGGTGCACCCATGGGAGCCGTGCTCTCCCGCTATCTAGTACGTTAGCAGAGGAGACTGCCAGGCAAAGGACCTCTGCCTGAAGGCTGGCCTGGCCGTCACAGGGCGTCAGGAGAGAAGGGACCGTGTTCCTGGTCTGGCCCTGCTCCAGGAGGACTCTGCAAGGACCGTTTTCCCAGGCACATCGCGGCAGCCCAGGCCTGGCACAGCTTTCCTGCTCACAGTGTGGATTGGACTGAGCGTTCTCTGCCGGTGTGGCCTGTGCTTCTTCAGCCACCAGCCCTGAGTCTCCAGGGGCTAATTCATCTGACTTCTTGACAAGCCAAATCTCCGCTCCTCACGTACAGGGACAACTCTTCCTCCCTCCTCCCGGGTCCTCCCATGTGTGTGATAGTGTATTTAATGTGCTGTTCTGGTTTTTTGTTTTTTAATGAGACATTAAAAGATTCTTCATGTCTTGCTCAGCCTTTGAGAAAAGTTTCCAATTCTTATATTTGCTTGTTTTATATAAAACTATCCAATGTTTTTTGTATGTTCTTTTCTGTACGTAATGGGGGAGGAGCGGGAGATTTGCATATAAACAGTCCTGGTTCTACAATTTGTTATTTTTTTAATTATTATTTTTTATCATATATTGTGAAGCCGTTCAGGGGCTTTAAGGTCCGTGTTCCTTTGTGGTAAAATAACCTCCCAATAGTTTGAGAAATTGCCAAGAAGAAACAAGCAAGACCCCAGTAGCAGAGCATGGATTCTGTGTTGTTCTCCATTCTGTCTAAACTGCCTCATTCAATAAATAGTTTAAATGTGGCAATAAGATGTGCCCCTCTCTGCAGCAGCCTCGGCCTCTTGGGGGTGGGGGAGGGTGGCTCGTTGTCCTTTTCAAAAGACGTGCACTAGGTCTTTACCTGGAACGTTCCTGGGGCTCCGGGAAGCTCCAGGAGTGTGCTGGGTGAACTCTTGTTTTCTCTATTATGGTGTTGTGGAACAGTTATACTTCAGCAAACCTCATGATAAGCCAGGAAGCTGTGGTGTAGGCCTTTAATCCCAGCACGTGGGAGGCAGAGGCCATTCTGGTCTACCAAGTAAGTTCTAGGACAGGCTCCAAAGCTACAGAGAAACCCTGTCTCAAAAAAAAGAAAGAAAGAAAGAAAGAAAGAAAGAAAGAAAAGAAAGCCTCAAGGTTACAGTGTGAGGGCTCCACTCGAGTGTTGAAATAGGAGCGGCAGGGCTGCGTCCCCGGCACCCCCGCCGCCTGCACGGCTAGCTTTACCCGAAATAATTACACGGAAACTGTATTCTTTTAAACACCGCTTGGCCCATTTCTATCTAGCCTCTTCTAGGCTAGCTCTCGCACCTGGACTAGCCCATTTCTAATAATCTGCTGTAGCCCACCAGCTGGCTTACCAGGAATGATCTTAACCTCCATCTGTCTGGAGTGGGAGAATCATGGCGACTCCCTGACTCAGCTTCTTTCTCCCAGCCTTCTGTTTACTCCTCCCACCTATGTTTTAACCTATGAGGGCCAGCCAAGCAGTTTCTTTATTGCTTAACCAATGAAATCAACAGATTGATATATGACACTCCCACATCACTTCCCCTTTTTCTGTTTAAACAAAAAAAGGAAGGCTTTAACTTTAACATAGCAAAATTACATATATCAAAACAGTTATCAAGCAAGAATTACAGTTACAATATTTATATCTATTTTCTTTTATCATAACAATGGGAAACTATAACTACCTATCCATTCTTCAACTCCATCAAAGACTCCAGAAGGATATAATATTACCTAAGTAAACAAGAAATCCAAAGCTCTAGAAATGACAGAGACATCTCGCTGCCTGTACAGTCACCCAAAGCTCCTCTGTACCGTTGGGGCATCCATCTTCAGCCTTCAGGCCCAAAGTATCCATCAGACATTTTCATCAAGCAGGAAATTCCAAAGACAGTTCAGTCACTTTCTGCTGTGTCCTGCAGAATGTCTCGCAGACTCTTTCATGAGTCAGGAACCCCGAAAGACCATCTCACCTTTAGGCAAGTTCAGCAGTCCTCTCTCTGCGGGTTCTCTTTGTCCAGTTTATGCAACAGTCCAGGCAAGAGCAGTTTCTTGCCCAAATGGCTATCAAACTCCATAACGATCCTCTTCGATGCCCATCTTCCTCTCGAAGTAGACTGGTGCTGCCAGGAGCAGACATGTCTCATTGTCATGAAAAGTCCTAAGTTATTAAAATATTTTAAATGCCATATTCTGTAGCCTTTGAGAGATATGAAGAATGCCTATCTGAAATATATCTCTATATATCTAGAAAATCTAAGTAACATGACTACAAACTTGACTATTATTTATGATTATCCATCAACAACCTATATTTCCTAATTATACATTACATTTTAAAAATGAGCTACACAATCACAACACCTTATTCAAGATCAGAAATACATATACATATAACAAAATTGACCTTAAAATCCATACCAATGCAAATTATTCATACCTATATCATTTCCCCCTTTAAATGTAAAAGAACATTTATAAACAATATTTTGGAAACATGGGCACAGTTTTTTCTCTCCACACTGCTTCCTGCTGAATGGGGGCGCTGTTAATCAGATCATTTAGGGTGTAACCTGTGTGCCAGGTTTATCTCAGTTGGCAGTAATTTTTTGAGGGTGGTCACAGTGTAGTAATAGGGGCGGCGGGGCTGCGTTCCCAGCACCCCAGCCACCTGCCCAGCTAGCTTATGCCCCGAAATAATTACACGGACACTGTATTCTTTTAAACACTGCTTGGCCCATTCTCTTCTAGGCTAATTCTCACATATTAATTTAGCCCATTTCTAATCATCTGTGTTGCGCCCCTAGGTGTGCTTACCAGGAAGATTCTAGCCTATGTCCATCCTGGGTCGGAGCTTCATCCCTGGAGCGGGCATGGCGTCTCTCTCAGGCATCTGCTCCCGAGAGGAGAGCTGTGGCATCTGACCTCACTTCCTCTTCCTCCCAGCGTTCTGTTCTGTTTACACCTCCCACCTATCTTCTAACCAATAAAATGGGCCAAGGCAGTTCCTTTATTAGCCAATGACCTTCCTCCATCATTCACAGGAACTTTTCGGGAGGTCGTGGTCTATCATACCATATCGGGATAGATGCAATCCACAGGGTCTGGTCCTCTGTGAAAACAAAAGAAGACCCTTACCAAAGCATCATATCCTTAGACCCAAATTCTGAAATCGTAATACCCTTATATCCATTCTGGTTTAGCTTGGCAGCCCATGTAATGAAATGTCTCTCTGTACTTAGCTCCTTCACAGTCAAAAATTTTAAAGAAAACACAATGTACATAATCCAGACTCTGTGAATTTTCCATTTTTTTTTTTTTTTTGGTTTTTTCGAGGCAGGGTTTCTTTTTTTTTTTTTTTTTTTTTTTTGATTTTTCGAGACAGGGTTTCTCTGTGGTTTTGGAGCCTGTCCTGGAACTAGCTCTTGTAGACCAGGCTGGTCTCGAACTCACAGAGATCCGCCTGCCTCTGCCTCCCGAGTGCTGGGATTAAAGGCGTGCGCCACCACCGCCCGGCCGAGGCAGGGTTTCTATGTGGTTTTGGAGCCTGTCCTGGAACTAGCTCTTGTAGACCAGGCTGGTCTTGAACTCACAGAGATCCGCCTGCCTCTGCCTCCCAAATGCTGGGATTAAAGGCGTGCACCACCACCGCCCGGCTGAATTTTCCATTTTTGCGTGGCTTATTTTTCTTTATTTCTCTTAATCTATAACTATCTCTACTCTGTCTCTTTAAAGACTTTACCTTTTTTTTTAAACCATTAACTTTATTCTCTATATTCTTTTTCTTCTCTCTCTCAAGCCTACGTACATTCATCCAACAGTGTGGTCTTTTATGTCTGAATCTGTTTTATTGTGAATCTGTAACATTTTTTTACTATCCAGGAGCATTTCTTAAAATGTTAAGCAGTTCTTAAAAACTTAAGTTGCACCATGTAGGGGTAATATGGTACTGCCTGTTTACTGCCAAGTCTAAACCTACTGCGCTGTTTTTACCGTAATTACGGTAGTTCCTGCCTGAGACCAGCACAGTTCATGCCTCAGAGCCATTTGGTGCCCATGAGCCACACACAGTTCCAGGCACACAGCAGTCCACATTGCCATCAACCAAGCCGTAGCACATTACTCCAAATGCTCCATTCAAAAGCTCTGTCTCCTGCAGGATCCAGACAGAGATCGCAATGGCGGCACAGCCCAGAAAGCCGGCATTTTAAAACAGCCAGTTTTTTCCTGCTGCTGAGTCAGGACAATTTCTTTGCAGCATGCAACCCACCAACAGCAAAAGGCTGTCTTAAATTCTCTCTCTCCTTTTTAAGCCCTCTCAGGTTTTACGGGGAGTTCATTAGCACGTTGGGTGCCACTCTGTTGAAATAGGAGCGGCGGGGGCTGCGTGACACTCCCACATCACTCGAGGGGTGTGGAGGGTCCCCCCAGTGAGTGTTTGATCCAGGAATGTCCTCAGCACGAGGCCCTGCGGCCCTGCGTTGCTCCTATGTCCTCATGTCTTGGTTTCTCACACAGCCACAGGCCTCCCTCCCTCACTGTTTTAAGGTGGCAACTGCCACTCTCCGCTGTCTCCTGCCACACCCCAGCTTGGACACTTCCCAAAAGTCTCTGGTCTTATTACTCACCCCGAATGCCCGTTCCCTGCCCATTTTTGTTGGTAGATGGCTCTGCGTTTCCTTCTGGTAGGATTAAAGAGTAACAGAACGAGGACACGTTTTCCTTTGGTGTTTAGCCTTGGCTCAGTAATGTCAGGTGCCTGCTTCTCTCCGCGTCCATACGTGGTGCACCGCCATCCATGTTCTCCAGAGAGGGTGGGCCAGAGTAGGTGCAGCTGCCCAGAACACAGGTTATCTGGGCATCAGCCTTTCCAACACACTTGTTACTAGCCTGCTGTTCGCCAGCCGGACCCAGACAGTGCCTTCCTCCAAGCTTGTTTTGACACTGTCTTCCACAGGTGACGCCAAGCTTCTCCTTCCACTCCTGCCTAAGCCACTAGCCGGGGGCCACTAAACTGATCTGTTCCCAGCGGCCAGCTAAGTCTAGTCAATGAGGAAGAGCAGCAGTAGAGATGGGCACGAGACAGGCGAAGAGGCAAACAACGGATAGCGTCTCCAAAGTTGGTTCTAGCTGAATGTCACCTCGAAGGCAGTAGGCCTTGCTACTTCCAAAATTTCCAGAGGATCTGGGGAATCGGGTTTTGATATGAAATGTGATTTCATTAGCAAGATAAAATTCAGAATGTGCTCTGCAGGCACAACACAATCTGTTCTGTCATCTAGAGCTGACCTGAGGGTCTGTTAGGCTAAATTCACAAACACTGGCATGTCCCAGGTAAAGAAAGCCTGGCGTGGGCCTGGGAAGTAGCTTGGCCGGTTAGAAGTGTTTGCTGCCAAGCCTTGTGATCTGAGTTTGGTCCCTGAAGCTCACATAGGAGAGAACTGATTCCCTAGGGTGCTCCCCTGACCTCCACGTGTGTAGCATGGCACGTGTGAGCGCGCACACACACACACACACACACACACACAGCTGTTGTCCATGAGAAGAGGAGGGAATGGGTTGTAGCTGAGTCGTAGAACATTTGCCCAGTGTGCACAAAGCCCTTGGTCCAGCACTCACAGGAATAAAGAGAAGATGGTCCTGTTACCAGACTGTCACAGCCCGACATGGTGGGGCCTGTAGTGTGCTGTATGGAACCTGCACCAGCCAGTGTGTTGTATCCTGAGCATCCACCATGTTAAAAAGCCCGTCATTGTGCTGCAGACAGGAATCCGGAGCTCACAGAAGCCAAGAGACCTGTGAAATAGGAATTCTTGGTGGTCTTACAGCTAGAGCTTCGCCCTGGCGTGCTTGATGCTGGAGTCCTCTACACTCCAGTGACCAAGCTGAGATCGCTGGAAGAGCAGCTCAGGCTGCAGGGCACAACCAGGGTGGTGAGCGCCAGACATATCTGGGAAAAAAACCAACTTGATTGTGGAACAGGGTCCACATCCCCATTACCCCCACCCCACACTGCAGCTGTGGGTCACACAGGTCACTGGCCCAGGCCTCAGCTGCTTGTCGCTGAGATCACTGTCCACACCGGCAGCCCTTGAAGTAAGGAAGCTGGGCAGTGGTGCGCCCCTTTTGTCCCATCCCTTGGGAGGCAGAAACAGGCAGATCTCTGTGCGTTCTGAGGCCAGCCTGGTCTGCAGAGCAAGTTCCAGGACCACCAAGCCTGTTTACACATGGAAACCCTGTCTCAAAACACACACACACACACACACTCAAAGAGGAAGGTGGGGTGATAGAAGGGAGCCAGAATTTTGAGCTGCGGCTGCACTGAAGCAGCTACAGAGTGAAGGCTCTCCACCTGCCATCCGTTCTTGGGGCTGCACTTCCTCAGGAGCTTCTCCCTCCTGAAGACCATTGAGTGGTTTGCTAGGTTTTTTTTTCTTGTTTTTTTTTTTTTCTAATTTTTAGTGCTAGGGCCTGAAATGCATTTCTCCAGAGTAGGGAAGGGAAAGAAGGGGTAAGGTAGTATCATCTGCAGGGTGAGTGGGGGTAGGCCGGTCCACAGAGAACCTGGGGTCTCTCTGGAGCTGCCTTAAAGAGACAGGTGAAGTCAGGCTGGGCCCTAACCCTGCCACAGGCGCTCCCAGTCCTTACTGTGAACACAGGCTTGCCCGCAATTAGAGGACTTCTAGAGCAATGAGAACAGTTTTCAGTCCTTACGCTACTAACCAACTAAACCTGGATGAAGTACTATCATCCTGCGCAACGAGCTCCAAAGAGGGCAAGTTAAATTACCACACCAAGTTCACTCAGCCAGAGAGAGCCAGGACGGGCTAGCCTAGAATCTGTGCCCAGAAATATTACTTCATATGCTTGAGCTGGGGAAATGTGGTGCGTGCAAGGGCACAGTTGTATTTTTAAGTGGCTGAGCTATTATTTGTGGGGAGAGCTAGGTGCGTTCCCCCAAATTTAATGCCCTTGTAGATGAAGTCGTGAGGCTGAGGGTGCAGCTTCTTGCAGGTTACCTGCCTAGCATTTGCAAGGCCCCAGGTTCAAAACCCAGCACAGCTGGTGGAGGGAGGACTGGGAGCAAAACTCAATGAACTGGGTCCCGCCAGGTGTGATGGCCCATGTGCAAAATCCCAGTGTTTGGAAGGCTGACAGAATTGCCATTAGAGGCCAGTTTGGATACAGATTTCCAGGGCAGGCTGGGCTGCAGAGTAAGACACAGCCTCAAAAACTAATCAGTTAATTAATTCACTGGGTTCCACTTAGATTTCTTCTGGATTTACGTACCTTTTAAGAAACTAGCAGTGGGGGGGGGGGCTGGAGAGATGGCTCAGAGGTTAAGAGCACTGATTGCTCTTCCAGAGGTCCTGAGTTCAATTCCCAGCAACCACATGGTGGCTCACAACCATCTATAATGAGATCTGGTGCCCTCTTCTGGCATACAAACATACATGGAAGGAATGTTGTATACATAATAAATAAATAAATCTTTAAAAAAAAAAAGAAAAAAAGAAACTAGCAGTGGGGCCAGGAGGTAGTGGCTCACACCTTTAATCCCAGCACTTGGCAGGTGGATCTTTTGAGTTCAAGGCCAGCCTGGTCTATACAGTGAGTTCCAGGACAGCCAGGGCTATGCAGAAAGAGACCCTGCCTCAAGAAAAGACAAAAACAAGAAAAAGGCTACTAAGTATAGTCTGGGCTACATGAGACCATGTCTCAGAAAGGAAAGATGCTAACCGTTAAACGGTACTACGGTACTGCGTTGTAAACGGCTCTGCACGGTGCCGTCAGTCAGACACCTTGCACCCTCAGCTCTGTCTGCTCCAGCTGTGAGGAGGCCCAGCTTACAGCTGTGGCCACTGAGACTCAGCATCTTCCCCAACTAAGTGTGAACTCACAAATGGGGGGCTGAAGTACACGTGTGTGACTGTCCCCAGCAGCCTTACTGTGTATGCCGGCACTCAGAGAGGCCACCCAGAACAAACTGCACAGTAGATTCTATATAGAGTCAGGGTCTCACTATACATAGCTTCAGCTGGCCTAGAACTTGCTTTGCTCCTCCCACGGACGGTCAGCTTGTTCTGAGTCAGGCCTGTAATTGCGCCATGGGCCTCATCCAGGGCTGGCCACAGCTGTGGCCCGGCCTCTTCATCACAAGTGCAGGCAGGCATGCATTAGCAGGGGCTGAGAACATCACCCTAGTTTTCCAGTGGTTTTTTAAACTGGAAATACAAAGAGCCCCCAAAATGCATTTCCCTTTAACACATCCACAAAAGAAAGTGTTAGCACTGTTGAACAATTTGGTGTAAAAATGTCGATTTAATTCAGTCCTGCAAGGGCCGAAGGGCCTTGTTGCCACCAGATATTGTTATCTTTAAAAGCACCAGGACCCACTTGAGCAACAAAACTCAAGAGGTATCAAACAAGGAGGCCAGGCCAAACCTGGAAGTCACTGGATTGTGAAGTCAGTTGGGGCTAAGCCACAGGCTTGCCCGTGGGTGCAAGGCAGCGTTAGATTTGAGGATAGCCTTAGCTGGCACCCAATCCCTTTTACCTGTAAAGGTGAAGGCCTAGCCAGAGAGGCTAGAGAGATGGCTGAGCAGTTAGCAGAGGTTTGGTCAGCAGCTTACAATTGCCTGTAACTCCAGCTCCAGGATGGGCACACAGGTACACATGCAGACACAGACATACAAATAAAATGAACTATGTTTCAAATGCCTGTCCAGAGGGAGGAAGAAGCCCGGGGTCACATGGCACCTCCAAATGCTCTTTCTCAACTTAAACTGAGCTGGCTCCCGTCCTGGCATTCCAGACCATGAGCAATCTATGCAGTGGACTCGGGTGGGGCCTCTGATGACCATGGGGCCTGGCTTCTGTTTCCACCCATCTGATCCAGCTGAGACTGACCGGAAGGATGCCAGGATGACCTCATCTGTGAAGGACTGTGCAGGTGGCCAGGCTCCCATACACCTGCTGGAGTTGGAGGCTTCCCCTGAGGTTGGCAGCCCCTGGGAAGCCCGCCTCACTGCTACAGTGTTGGAGAGTGTAGTCCGTTGACCAGCTGGGGATACATGCCCACTGTGACCCACTCAGTGGTGGCCAGGGGTTCAGCCACAAAGTCCAAACCCAGGGGGGATCAGGGCTGTGACGCAAAGGCAGCACCAAGGAGCATGGGGCCTAATGGCCCAAATGGAGCCTGAGGTCTGTACCAGTCTGAGTTCGTACATTAGGAGCCCTTACGACAACAGTGTGCCCCAGCCTCCCGTGCCCACCATCCCTGTAACCTTGGTGCTTTATAAAACTATACACCCATCACAATCTAATTTTAGGACATTTTTATTTTTACAATTAGAGGCCATTTTTAAGTACTTTAAAAAAAATGTCTTGGAGCAGGTTACATGAAAGATATTTATGTTTAAAGAGGAAATCAACATGAATAAGAAGCCAGAGACCAGAAACCGCACACATACGACTCAGGTCAACCTTGGTAGAATAAAGGGTTCCATTAGATCTGGTCTGAAGAGGCTAAATGGTGTCACTGGTTCAAACAAGACAGGAAGTCTAAGCAGTGGTGGCACATACCTTTATTAATCCTAGCACTTAGGAGGCAAAGACGGGGATCTCTGGGAGTTTGAGGCCAGCCTGGTCTACATTGCAAATTCCAAGCCAGCCAGAGCCACAAAGCCTCAGAAACAAACAAAAATAACCAAAAAAAAAACAACAAAAAAAAAACAGGCATGGTAGCACAAACCCTAGCACTTGATTTATGAAGTCAAAAGGATTCAGACTTCAAGGCCAGCCTTAGCTACATAATGAAGCCAGCTAGCCTGGGCTATAAGAAACTTTGTCTTGAAAAGCAAGATTGGGCCAGGAGGTGGTGGCACACAGCTTTAATCCCAGCACTCGGATCTCTGTGAGTTCGAGGCCAGCCTGGTCTCAAACAGAAGTGAGTTCCAGGACAGGCTCTAGAACTACAGAGAAAATCCTGCCTTGAAAAAACAAAAACAAACAAACAAAAAAACAAAGTGTTAGTTTGAAACAGGATCTCAGTAATCCTCCATGTAAACCAGGCTGGCCTCCACTTGAAGTGATCTGCCTGCCTCTGCCTCCTGAGTGCTGGGATTGAAGGCGTGCGCCACCACCGCCCGGCCTGAGTTATGGTATATTCGGAATCCTCCACATTTCATAGCTAAGGGATAGCTTTATTTCCTTAGGATTTGAAAACCTTCAAAATACCTCCTTTGCAAGGATATTCTGAGAGGGGCTCAACCCGCGAGGAGCCTGAAAGCACCTGTTCTAGGTTGTGACTAGTACAGGTAGGAGGGAACCGGTTAGCTGGGTCTTTCTGAAATGGTGGCAACAAGAAATGATGTGAGGTTTCCCCTCTGTGGGATGCTGCTCAGAGATACAAGTGAGGACAAAGACTTCTTCCCCACACCAGAACCCGGGTTCAGGAGAAACACCGACCTAGAAGCAGACAGCAAAACCACCCTGCGGCCAAGGTGCCTGCCGGATGCCTCCAAGACCTTCCGGAAGTGGCAGCTGCTCTTCTCCTTGGTCATGAGGGAAGTGCTTAAAGATTTCTCCACCCCTTTCCTGTGCCCCGCCCCCCTCCTCCATCCCCAGTCCTGGAGGTTCTGGGCCAGGAAGACGTGTGTAAGAGACAGGTACCCTTGGGGCCAGCACATCAGGACCTGACTGACTCCCGCAGAGGGACAATCAGTGGCTTGAGAATGAAGCTCGTTTACAGTTGTGAACTTCACTCCAAATGTCCAAGAAGATAGTCAGTCAAGCACAGTAAAGGAGTTTCTGCGTTCAGATTGACCAGATAAGGCGCCTTTTTTGTCCATAAACAAACGGCACCTCAGGGTTGTAGGTTAGTCTGCAACAAGGCTCCATATTTCCACAAAATTAAGACACAAGTCTGGTTCCCTGAAAGGACAAGCCCCACCCGCCCCCTCCTGTCAATGCAGGGGGATTCCTCCGCCTGCAGCCTCCTCTACTGACAGTGGCCTTCCTCTTCTGGTCCCGAAGATGTCTGCTCCCGCTCCGCACCCTGCTCCCACACCACCTTCCCAGAAGAGCTGGGGAGTTAGAAGACTAGCTTCCAAAAAATGGCAGGGACCCCCAGGAGATGATGTCACTGGGTCTGGGAGAGCACACGCAGGAGACTTCCAGAACTATCCATTGGTAGAGATGGGCATGAGCTCCGGCTAGGAAGAAGAAGCCGTAATGGCTGCCCCTACCACCACTCATAGGCCTGCGTTCTGCCTTTCCAGCCAGACTTCACTCCAGGAAACTCTGCAGAACCACTGCAGGGGGATGCCTTCATTCTGGGAAGATCCGATCACACCATTGCCCGTAATGGCTTCCAGAACCCACATCCAGGACGAACCCACTTTCAGACAGAGGATCAGCTCCCAGCATCTGCAGCGTGAGAAAAGACACATCTGTTTTGAAATCAGTGCTCTGTGTGAGCTCTCCCGCCACGGCACTCAGAGAATGAGGCGATCTAGCTGAGTGATGCCCCGGGCACAGGGACTGAGACCCCACTAGATGAGAAACTAACTTAAACACAACTCTGCTGTCCACTGTCTCCGTTGATACAGCTCTCCAAGGCCAGCAGCCCACCGCAACACCCCAGCCCCTTGCAAAGTCATCTTTGTGAATAGATCAGTCATCCTTCTAAGGCCACCGAGGCTCCACCTACCAGTAAGGATGTCCTGGGGGTACAGAGATGCCCCCCCCATTCCTCTGCCCAGAGCACCTCCTCTTGTGCTCTTGAGGCCTCAACTTCCCATCTCTTCTGGGTAAGTTTTTCCTGGCGAGGGCTGATGTGTCTCTAAATGTAGTGGAAAGGCCTCCATCAAACACAGAACACATCCCATTTCCAGGAGAGCACTCCTCACAAAACCCAAAAGCTAAGATGTCTTTCCTGTGCTGGGGCTTGAACCCATGACCTCACCCAAATTAAGCAAATTCTATCACAGAGTCACAACTTCGAGGCTAGAAGATTAAATATCTCTCTAAGTGTGCAAGAGCAAAGTAAGTAACCCACAAGAGTCCCCTAGGTACACACGCTGCCACTGGTTTGGTTCGGATCAAAGGCACTCAGAAGGTGCTGGAACAGCTGGGCGATGGTGCGCACGCCTTTAATCCCAGCACTCGGGAGGCAGAAGCAGGTGGATCTCTGTGAGTTCGAGACCAGCCTGGTCTACAGAGCTAGTTCCAGGACAGCCAAGGGTACACAGAGAACCTATCTGGGGTGGGGACAAAGTGTCTTTATTAAAAAAAACAAAACAAAGCAAAAAACAACAGGACTGAGACTACCTGGCCCACTCCTGGCCTTTGGGGGTAAAATCATCAGGCTCAAAAGTGGAGAGCCCCTGACAGCTGCAGAGAGCCCCAAAGTACAAGGACCTCAGGAAGAGGAGCAGGTCTGAGAAACTCACTTGCCTCCTCCTGACCAGCAGAGGGAAGAGGGCACAGGACATCAGAGCCCAGAGCAGGCCAGTCCTATCAGGTCATAACCCAGGGAAGGCGATTGGGCTTAGCCCAGGGGGTGAGATCAGCTTAGAGGACAGTTATCAGAGGGCGGAAGCCCAGAGGGGAGGCAGTAACTGTCCCTGGGTCACTACCCTGTTTCTGTTCCGTCCCCAACAACCATAGCTTTCAGGATAGGACAGGTCTACCTGCAGGGGCAAAAGGGCCACCACCCAGCCCCTTCTGGTAGAACTCAAGTCCCCCTGTTCCTCACTGCCCTTGGCCCACCTCCCCTTCTCTGCTCACCTACGCCCTGCATAGCACACAGCAAGAGGTCCCATTCAGTAGTACTTGTTTTTTGAGACAGGGTTTCTCTGTGTAGCCCTGGCTGTCCTGGAACTCACTCATAAACTAGGCTGGCCTCGAACTCCCAGAGATTCATCTGCCTCTGCTTCTCCAGAGCTGGGATCAAAGGCATGGGCCACCATACCCAGGTACAGTAGTACTTTTTTGTTTGTTTGTTTTTCGAGACAGGATTTCTCTATGTAGTTTTGGAGTGTGTTCTGGAACTCGCTCTGTAGACCAGGCTGCTCTCAAACTCAGAGATCCACCTGCCTCTGCCTCCCGATAGAGATTAAAGGTGTGCGCCACCACCACCTGGCATGGCTTTGGTCTTTTAATTAAAAAAAAAAAAAAAGTACAGGTTCCAAAGCGCCAAAGCCCCCTGATTTCTTCATCACTGCTAACCCAGCAAGATTCCAGAAGGGTTTCCTCCATGCCTCCTCTGACTATGGTTATAAACCGCATACTGATTTAATTGTAGCCACTGACCTGTCCAACTGCACGCTAATGGCTAGAAGTACTGGCACTGAGACTATGTGCCATTAACCACTCTTCAATCAAGTCAGAGGTCACTAACCCACGTGACCCACACACCCTGTTTTCTTGTTCAGGAGTCTACAGACCACTCACTACCTTCCTGAGGACTGTCTGGGAGCTCTCCCAGCCCAGCCCAGCTTGCCATCCCTGTTCCCTCTGTGGGTCCATCCTCCACTTCCCCTCTGGATTAACCCTGTGCCCTCCACTGACCCTGGACTTGGTCTGTCTTGTTTTCTGCAGCAGGGTTTTGCTTTGTAGCCTCGGATGCCTTGGAACAACGTAGACCTTGAGCCCATGGCAATCAGCCTTCCCTGCTCCAGGACGCTGGAACCGCGGCTCTGTTTGCTCCTCTGATTTCCCACAAAAACCCCTCTCATAAAGCAAGCATCTTTCCCACTGCTTGCTGTGGCTCCCATGGCCTTCAGTTCCAAGAACAAATATGACCTACAAAACAGTTGCCTTGTTAGGCATGGTGGCACACATCTTTAATCCTGGCACTTGGGAGGCAGATACAGGTGGATCTCTGTGAGATGAAGGCCAACCTGGTCTACAGAGCAAGTTCCAGGACAGTCAGGGCTACATAGTGTGACCCTGTCTCAAAAAACAAAACAAAAAAAACCTACTTGCCTAATGGTAGATTCTGCAATACCAGAACTCAGGGGGCGGAGACAGGAGGATCTTAAGTTTGAAGCCAATCTGGGCTACATGGCAAGATCCTGTCACAAAAGAACAAAAAATTCAGTGAGCCTTGATTTAACAAACACTATACAAATAAATGGAGTCCCCAACAAAGGAGAGGAGAGAAACCGGGTGCAAATGCAGCAGAATAATGGTGAAAGTCTTCTAAAGTTGATCAAAATGGCATGCCTTCAGCGCAGTGCAGTGCTAAGGCCATCTCTGATGGGCGAGGCCTGTGTGTTTACCAAACAGCCCGGCCTCTTCCCACTTACACCGTGCGTTGGAGAGAGGTACCTTTCTCTTCTGGGGTGTTCCCTGCTCCCTGGCCTATCTCTTCCTAGGGAGTTGTACAGCCCAGGGGCAGGGAAGAGGCTGTACACCTCCCATCAGCCCCAGAGGCTGGAGCCACTATTGACCTGAGAGCAGAGGAGGAAAGAGAGTTCAGCTGCGATAACGAGTAGAGGTTTGGGCTGTCCTCAGAGAAAGGGAAGGCCTTAACTGAGGGTTACACACCCAGACGTGCATTTGCACAATCGCATGCACACCTATAGTCCCAAGTCAGATGTCTTGGCCATCTTAAAGGACAGGAAATCACCCATGGGGCCCAGGCTTCCCCAAGGGGCCCACCCACCAAGCTCTGCCCTCTGAGAACTGTCACTCACCCCAGCTCCCAGGCAGAGTTGTGCGAACCTCCAGCCTAGGCTGTCAGCACAGTCTGAGTGACTCCCTTTGGGAACACAGGCTCAGAGGAATGAGCAGTCTGTCTGCAAAGTAGAGCTGGCAGGGCTGGCGGAGGCTGTAGTTCCAGAACCCAGTCCTGTCTTCCTATGCAGGTGACCTCAGGACGCTCCCTCCACGTGGAGCCTTCGTTCCTTCTGCCCCTCTGGGTTCTGGATGTCTGAGCGCACACAACCTGCCATCTCCACCCTTATCCCCATAGCTGGAAGCCCAGAGATACCCACACCACACTCTAGGCATGGATCAGAAGCCTACCTGAGAAAACAGCCTTTGGGGGCTGAGGGTGGGGAGATAAATCACATAGGAGAACCAGATATGCGCTCTTGAACACCAATGTCCCTTCCTCACCAAGCTTAGGGTTCCCCACCTTCCCCAAGAGGGCCAGCCTGGAGCAAGGCTGGATCCCAAGCCCTTGCCAGTTCCTGAGGGCTCGGAGGCAGGCTTCCCAGCTGACTTGAAGACTTGTGACCTCAGGGGGGCGCAGGGAAACACTAAGGGTCACTTCCAGCTGCGCCCACCCTCTGCCACTGCCTGCTGGTCTGGGGCCAGCGGTCTCCTCCTTCCTGGTGACAAGCAGGTTCCAGCATGGTGCAGACCCTCCTTTGGCAGCTCAGCACTTACACCATAGTTGGCAAGTCTAGAACCACCGGGTCCCATTACCTCACCGGTGTGAGTTCTACCATTGCCAAAAATGGTGGGAGGCCAGACCAGGGAGCCTGTGCTGAAGAAGAAGATATTAGGGTGGTCAAGGAGGGCACTCTATCCCCACAGTAAAGACCAAAGGTCCAGGATATATGGTCCTGTCCAGCTGCTCCAGCATGGAAACCCCCTCTGAGACCCGCGGTCCCTTTGTAGGTTCACTAGGCAGTGATGGAGCCACTGCCATTGCTCTCAAAGGGACTCGCTCTAGAAGGTGACTCCACCCCAGGCACCTAACAGCAGGGGCTAGGGACTGGGTGCGCTCTAGGCCAGGGAGTCTCCTGCTTGGTAACCAAGGGAGAGAGTTGTAGGCAGCCAGCTCTGCCTTCCACCAAGGGCCCCAGGTGACATCCTGTTTAATCCAGTCCTATCTCTCCCCAGAGCCTAAAGATCCCCGGCTGCTCCACCCCACAGGGAGGGAAGTAAGAGTTAATTCACACATCCCAGCTCCTTGTCAAGTCACAGGCAACCAGTGCTCCACCCCTGGCCTCCTCCCTGAGGCTGGGAAAGAGGAGCACCAAGGCTAAGACCCTCTCTGGAGAGCATAGGCAGCCACCACTGCAGGCCAGCAGGGCCAGCCAACCAAACACAGCAGCATAACCTGTACACACAGCATTGTCCCGAGAGAAGAATCTCCTTACCCATCCTTCCGTAGGACCCACGCACTCCTCCAGGCTTCGAGGAACTTACCCAGTGACAGCACATGTCTTTGCCCACACATCATGCATGTTCGTTTCCAAACAGGTGCAGCCCGGGGGAGCTGCTGGCTCACAGGGCCCATGACAGCAAGGCCACGACCCCTCCTGTCCTCCCTGCTCTGCAAGGTAGACTGAGGATTCCAGATGACATCTTGGAAGGACAGAGGTGCAGATAAAGCCAAGACACACTGAGGCTGGGTGCTGCCAGTGTACTAGGCTTGAGGACTGAGATGCCACTGTCCAGCAAGAAATTTGTGTTATAGCTGGGCCAGGGCTGATCCCAGTCCTGAGTTCAAGGTCTGGGTGATCTATTTGGCAAGGAAGGTCCTTGAAACCTTGACCTAGTAGGTGAAACCTTTGGGGACGGGAGCAGGACCCGCGTTTCTTGGTCCCATACTTCCCACAGGCCAGCCATTTTTATCAGAAAAGACTCAGCAAAGCCACAGTGTGAATGAGAGGGTCCTGTCCTGTCCTCACTCCCCCACCCTCCCCCCGACTGCTCAATCTCAGGCCAGGCTACCTAGGCTGGGAGCAGACAGTCCCCGCTGCCTGCCTGCCTGCGATCAATGGAGCCAGATCACATTTCCAGAGCCTGAGGACAGCAGAGCTGGGGCAGGGACCCGGATAATGGCCTGGATTGAATAAGCGAATGGAGCGATGGGGGAGGGCTAGTCTGGAAAATCCACTGCTCAGGGGCTCTGGGGAGCCACAGGCCCAGGCAGCCCCAACACTAGCCAACAGGGGGCCTGCTGCCCCGAAAGCAGTAACCCAGGCACACAGGGGCCACCGTGCCTGGAACACACAAAAAATTCAGGGCAGAGTGGGTGCCAGAGGAGTTAAACCTCACTAGCTGACTTGGTGCCCTCTGAGAGGGAAGAAGCCGATCCTGCTTGACAGGGTGAGCCCTCTCCCACCTACCCTTACCAAATGGTCCTCAGGAAGCTGATTCCCTGGGGATTCCAGCCAGCCTGGTGGCCTCCACACACCTGCAGGCACTACTGTGGGTGAACCAGAGAGCTATGGCCTGAGGTTGTCCTCTGGGACTGCAGGCCCTAGAGGTTCCAGCCTGGCAGGAACTACAGAACTGGCCATGCCAACACCTGCTGGAGAGGGCTCAGCAAAGCCTCTCCCCAGTGGGACCACCCAGGGTCTGAGGCTGCTTTGGTTGTGGGGGGTCAGGGAACCAGCCCGGAGTGCTCTCAGAGTGGTGGGCGGAGTGGAGATATGGAAGGGACTCAGCCTTAGGCATGGACTCAAACAGCCAAAGCCAAGTCTCCCAGAGACCCAGGGCCTACAGAGCAAGACCTGGAAGAGCGGACACCGGGGCAGTAGTCTCTTCCTATTGTGAAATAAGCAAGCGGTCCCCTTTCCACAGGTTCTCAGAAGGCCTTCTGCACGGGACACACTAGCAGAGATTCAGGGGAGCCTGGCTAACCCACACCCTCCTCTGGGCACCAGCAGGCAGCCCTGGAAGCTTGACCCTTCCTGATGGGCAGCTAGCTGGCTTGGCTGATTTCTAACTTCTAGTCTCAACCACACCAGCCCTCTAGCTCAGCAACCTAAAATGACTCTGTAAGGGGAGTGAGTGACCAGCCCTTGCCTGAGGTTCCCCAGGGAGAAGCAGCCTCATCTGACGCCGGCCCACTTCAGGTATGATGGCTACCAGATGGTCAGTGGACCAGGTCAGCCAGCTGACCCCACTGCCTGCGGGTCACCCAGCTGGTGGGCTCCTCCTCCCAGCCTTGCATCAGGTCCAGCTCTCACCTCACCTCAGAGACCAGGGATATATTCAGGGTCAGAGGCAAGATTCACCCAGCCCTGGGGTGTGGAAGCAATCCCCACAGAGCAAGGCCACTGGGGTCAGTACCCTGTGGTGGCTGAAGAGCCACATTAACCCTGCTCCACTCACTCCCCACGGACCTCTAGCCTGGTGCTCTTCCCCAGGCCTCTATTCTCCATCTGTAAGCTGGCTCTAAACTGCTCGTCCCATGTGGTTGTGAGAGACTATATAGCAATGTTATCTGACACAGGCATGGGCGGCTCAAGGCCAGTAAGTTTTGGGGAATCCAAGGATCGGGGAGACCACGAGTGTGGCTATGAAGGCCACAACTGACCCTGCCCCAGAACCTCCCCAGGGCTCCACGGTCAAACCGTACTAATTTCCCCTCCTCTCAGCACAGCCAGAGGTGAGCTCCAGGTAGACTCCAGGAACAGTGTCCCTCATAAAATAAAAATCCAGCTTGGGAATGGGACATCCTCATTGCTTGGCATTGCCTCCTTGGAAGCCCGGAGCAGAAGGCCAGGCCCCATTCTGCCAGAAGAGGTCTCACCCCGAGGGTGTGCTAGGAGCCAAGCAGGGCATTTCTACCTCGTGGCATCACAGAAGCAAGCCCTACAGATGGTGACCCCCACCCCCACCCCAAGCAACTCCATCTGTTGGCCCGGCTCAGATTGCCCAGCTCTGACACCGCTCTGGCCCCAGGCAGTGTAAGGCGATCTGGCTGCCCACCAGGATAGGGTTGCACCCTCACCCAACACTAAGCCAGCTGGGCCAGAGAACTGGTGGGAAGCGTAGACCCGGGGAGCCGGGGGAGGCGAACGTGACCGCGGCAGCCCGCTTTTCCCATATTGGCACCGCACATGATTGCTCAGAGCGGAGAGACACAAGCAAAAATGTGCTAGTGCCAAAATCGGCCAAGCAGATGGTACCGGAACGAGCCCTCTGGGGACAGGGTGGACGAGGAGGTCTTCGGACCCCTGCACCCCTGCAAACAGCGACGTCCAGGCAGAAGGGGTGGGGCGCTCCGAGGCACTCGCGGTTCTGTCTCTGCTCTGTTTATGGCCCTTCGGTAATTCACTGACCGAGACTGTTCACAGTGAATTCTACCAGTGCCATACACAGAACAGGAGTCGCGCTCTCCAGCCTGCAGCCCCTGCAGAGGCCAGCTGCCCTCTCCCCTGACCTCAGCATCTACCGCCCCACTCCCATCTCCATTGCTGCCACCCATAGCTCAGCAACCCTCCTCACACTAGCTTGGCGTTGCTTAGGAGCCCAAAGTGACCTTCAAGGAGAGAAGGACAACAGAAGAAAAACTGACTGCTTGGATATGCAGAGAGCAGCGGAGTTTTCCTGCAGCAGCCCAGATGCTCACATCCTTCTACCATCACCCAAACAACCCATCTTTTTGCCAAGGTCAGCAAGCAATTGCCAGGTCCTCCTTAGGACTGTTATACCAGACCTCACCTAGTGCCGAACAGGCAATGACAAGAACATCCAAGACGTGTCTCCCGGCCTCTGAGCCCAGAGGCCAACAGCTCCAGCTTGCCCTGTGACACAAACAGAAGCCCAGAAGGCAGGGCTGTGAAATGCCCTGCCTGGAAGGACACCTTTGTTGCTTGGCCTGGGCCAAGATCAAGACTGGAGCCTCGCTCAGATAAGGAGGCAGCTTGGAAGGAACCCGAGTGGCCTGTGTCTGGCCGGAGCCTGTGGAAGCAGTGTCTGAGAGCGCTCAGAAGGAAGGTGGCGGCTGGAGAGCCAAGGGAGAGCAGGGGCAGTTGCATCAGTGGTTGCCACAGCCACTGCCACGAGAGGAGGCACAATGGAGGTTCTTGCCTCTGGTGCCAGGTGCCCTGGGGACAGAAGAAAGAGGGAGGGTAGATCTCTCCGGAGCCGGTGCCCAGAGAGCAGCCAACACAGGCTCAGCCTACCCTGGGCTAGCCTGGGGTTAGAGGGGGAGGAGAAAATACAGCGGAAGGGTCACAGAGTAAGAGTTCTCCAGCTCAGAAACCTTGTACGCTTTTAGTCCAGGCTAACCCCATGCCCTCAGTCCTGGGTGTGGGGCTATGACACAAAACTCACTATTAGTTCAGGCTGCTCCTCCGGCTCAGGGCCCCAAAGGTTATTTCAGCTTGATAAGATAGGAGTCTGGAGAAGTTACTCCCTTGCCTTTGGCCTCAGTTTCTCCCACTATATAATTCTCTGAACTTGGGGCTTGTGCGCAGGGCTATTGGTCAAGTAGGGGTAAATAACTGTAATTATCAGTGTGTCTGTCGAATCAGAATCACCAAGGAGCCCCTTGAAATGTAGATTCAGGGCCCACTTGGAAATCTGCATTTTAATCTGGAGAATGTGGAGCTGGGAAGGAGAAGCCCATTAGAATTCTGTTTAGGAAACAACCCTAAATTCTTTTTTTTTTTTCCAGGTTTCTATGGAGCAGGGGCGACACTGATGGGAGGAAAAATTGGAGACATTCGAGGTACCAGTCTCCTAACAATTGAGCCTGGGCCCCGCTGTCCTCTGCCCAGGAAGGCTTTAGCATATAAGAAAATAGCCCTGTAACATCAAGTGCCTGGCACACCCACCCTTCTGACTACGTTTTCCTCTTCAGTAAGTGAGGGGGGGGTTGATGGAGAAGAGCAGGAACAGCTTATGGAGCCAAATACCCCTCCTACACCATCCAGGCTCCTCCTAGCTCTGCCTTGCCCCTCCTAATTCAAATGCGGCAGGAGATAATGCCGCAGTGCCCAGGCAGGGCCACACCCATGTCCATGGCTAGAGTCACCCAACCAACAAACAACCCAGCTGAACCTGGCCTGGGCCAGAGGTCCTAGGATCTTCGAGGTCTCCACAATCTTCGGGTTGTGGAGTTCTGCAGAAGCATCACTGGTCCTCCCCAAAGGGGACCAACACTGTGCTTTGTGCAGGCACTCAGAAGGGACTCTTGCTATTCCTGTAGGTCAGAGCCCTGACCTTGAAATTAAAAGCTAAGAAAACCCCTTTTGACCGGGGGAAGAGGTAATCTCCCACCCTTGTAGATGGAAACAATTTAAAGAGCATCAGAACTGGTGGGAGAGGGAACGGTAGGGGAGCAGCCATGTCTGTCCTCCCAGGTGAGTGTGTGCTCTACACCCCCTGCAAAGTCTCCCTCCCCCAGCCCCAATCCCCTTAGGCTGGTCTGGGCCCCCACACTCCGGAACTCTTCTTGGATCCTAAAAAACACTTAGCAGAATCATCCTTCCCTTTGTGGGGGGTCAGGAGCGGGGCTGGGGTGAATCTTTCCCTAGGCACTTGCCAGAACAGTCAGTCTAGCGTCTCTTCCCTCCCATCTCTCGCAGTACCAGCAGCTACCCAGAGGTGAGTGGTACAGGTAGGGTCTTAGGAATCTTTTGCTATCATCCAGCCCTGTAACCTAGCTGTTCCCCATCAGCCTCTATACAACGAATCTAGAGTCCCTGTTGCGAGTCTTCCCACCAGCACTCAGCCCAGCACCGGTCTCCATCGACGCCCCAAGAGCTGGGGCAGTCAACCTCTCCAAACGCTCAGGGTGTGGCCCAACCTCCCGGCTGGCCAGTGAGAGTGCAGGCGGCCCCTCAAGCTGCTTTCGACGCAGTCAAAGCCACCAGGGAATGCACCAGTAACTTGAATGGGTAAATGTGCATCGCACAAATACGTTCCCGGAGCCACTGGACCCCGTTAATACTCCTAGTGGGAAATAAAAATAAACGAAATTCTCACAAATGAGACGATTACAGTGAAATTGTTTCTTCTACGCGTAATGTCCCTCCCCATGAAACCCCATCATTGCTTGAAAGGGTTTCTAGAATCCCTGAAAAAGAAAAAAAGTGGAGGCTGGAAAGTGGGCTTGGTTTCCGACGAGCCCACCAGGACCGGACGGCTTGATTGACCTCGGAACAGAGACCTGGATACGCGATGCCCAAATGGTTTGTGTGTGGCAGGCAGAGGGTGGTGCGGGCTAGGCTGAGTGCCCGGGTCTCAGGACCGAGATGTAACGTGGGCACCTGGTCCAAGGTGTGGAAATTGGACTCTTTTAGTCCTCAGGAAGTTAGCGAAGCCAACAGGAAACCTGGAAGGCCCGGTCCTAGCTAACTCTAACAGTGAAGGGGCCAATTAGGGCAGAACCCCCCACCCCGTCCCTAATCCCCTAACCAGAATTTATTACTTCCCCTAGCACTGGTAGGTATTTCCAAGGAGAGCAGGAACGCTAGGGACGAAGGAAGGAAGGTGAAGGGCTCAGCCTGTATGTAGGGCTCCGCAGAATCGAATGATCTCTGAAGCCCAGACCGCATTCTCACTGCCCGCAACCATAGGATACACCGATCAGCAAAACGTCTAAAACGCGTTCGTTCTGGGGACCTTGGGACCAGCCCTTGCTAACCGAAGGGCATCTGATTCAGGACTGGTCTCCCCGTGCTCCGAAGCCGGAGGCTACGGATGGAAGGCGAGCTGGAGGTCTGGGACCAAGCTTTCCCCAGGGGACTGGGCGGGGCAGGCCCCGGGTCACGGAAGCCGTAACCGACCTGAGCGCAGCCCAGAGAAGAGGGGCTGGAGAAACCTGCTCTGCGCCGGAACGCTCCCCGAGCCCGCGTCGCCGCCGGCCTCCCGGCCTTGCACTTCCTCCCGGGCCCACCAGGGCGGCGAAACGCCCGCGACCCCAGCCGAATTCCTCCGGGAGGCGACGGTAGGGAGGGCGGCGCGACGCACCACCGCACCAAGCCAAATCCAATCTGCACCTGTCCCCGCCCTCCTCGCCCCCCGCCCGGGGAGCCGCACTGGATGCGTGGCACAAGTTACTAAGGGCCCCGGCACCCTGTGGGCACCCTCGCCAGAAGGCCCGGAGAGTCAGGAATTCAGTGCAGCGTCATCCCCGAAGGCCACAGCCACGACGTGGCCATTACTTGCCTCTCCACCGGCCCACAAAACTGCCTTCTAGCCTCGCTGGCCCTCGGGCGCCCACTCCACCTTCTCCTGGCCCCGCACTGGCTCTGCCCGGCCCCGCCCCGCACTCACCTGCGCCGGCTCCGAGCTGGACCCACCGCCGCCTCCCAGCTCGGCTCCGAGTCCGCACCCGAGGAACTTGGCAAAACGGGCCCTCGTTTGGTGCGGGCTCAATGGACGGAACTTGAGGCGCGCCTGGGCTGAGCCGAGGGCGGCGCCCCGAATCTCCGCGGTCCGGCGGGAGGAGGCGGCGCCGGAGCGCGGAGCCCAGCGGGGGAACAAAGAGGAGCCGGGATGGGGCCGCGCGCTTCCTGGGTGTCGGGTGACAGGTCTGCAGGGGAAGGCCCCGGCGAGCCACCTGAGGAGGAGCCTCTTCCACGCAGCAGGCGGGGTAGGGCTGGAGGGGCGCCCGGGCCCCAGAGCCGGACGAACGGGGTGCACCAGGTGCGGCGACCGCGTTCGAGGGAGGAAGCTGGCGGGCTCCGGCGCCGAGACCCGGGGGCTCGACGGAGTGCAGAGATAATGACTCGGGGAGGGTTTTACCGCCCCCAGCGCCCCGCCCGCCCCCCGCGCCGCGCCATTGGCTCAGGTGCTGTGAGGAGGGGGAGGGACAGTAGGCGGACCGAAGATGATTCACCTTGACTGTGGCTCCGGTTGGTGCGCGGCGCAGGGCACGCCCGACCGGGACTGCGGAGACGACCGGAGCCCCGCCTGTTCGTCCAACCCAGTAGGGTTTGGCCCCCACGGGTCCCATCGCCCACCTTCTGCCCCAGCCTCCTACCTTTGGGCTGGGGTACCTCAGGCCGAGGTGTGCCCCGAATCCCTGCCATCACACCTCCTTTTGAGTCCGTTGCTAGCCGAGGTGTGTGTAGCACAGCAAACTTGAAAATCCGACTCTGGGCAGGGGGAGGGGAAGTGCTTCTGGAGGCCCGGGAGTACTGTGGGACCACACTGGACGGTCCTCTGCAGTCTCCTCGGAGAATTGGGCACAAGTCTGCTCTCCCTCGGTGGGAGCACCCAAACCCGAGGGCACAGAGTTGGGGTGAGCACCAGAGGCTCTCCACTTGTCCTCATCCACCTTTGCCTAGCTCTGAGGCCTTACAGGTGTCTGGCCACCGCCGCCGCAGGGAACAAAGACCGCCTGTCCCGGAAGGGGGAGGGGAAGGGGAGCCGCCCCCAGACCCGCTCCCATCTTCCTTCCCCTCCACTGCCGCAGTGGCTCCCCCGGGACGGGGCGGGGCCATCTGTGGCGAGGACCGGGATTAGATCCCTATGAACCTTCTTAGCTCGGATGCCACCCCGAAGCCTTCGGGGAGGGGCAGGGTTAAGGTACACCCCAGCTGTCCCCGTTGAAGTGGCCTCTTCCTTCTTCCCCAGCATCCTGAGCACCAGAGCGCACCCTCATCCCCTCCCCTGCTTTGGGCGCCCTCCCATTCCCTGCCGCGCCCGGCTGCCCCAGACGGCAACCACAGTTCAAAACCAGATTAAAATAAAACGTTAATCCGCCTTCCTCCCTTTTAGCTCCCAGTTCTCCCAACAGATCCGGGCAGGTCTGACCGCCTAGAAGCTTCTAAAACCGGGGGTGGGGGTGGGGTGGGGCTTAGCTGATGCTCCCCCCAAACCAAAGGGCCCTTGCGCTTAGGGTTTAGGTTGAAAACCGTTAGCGCTCCGTCTTGAGCTCTAGCGAAGGAAGTGGATTAGAGGAACCGGGCCCTTAGGTTCGTCCCTCCCCTGCTGTGTCCTCCAGGGTTAGAGAGTGACGCTGCAGATACCAACCCTTCTATACACTCAGCTCCTGGGCAAGACCTGCTTCAGCCACGGTTGGTGCAGACAAATGGCTCCGGAGGCAAGACCCACCCCAAGGCAGGAAGGCCAGGACCTGCTTGTCCCTCTCCCAATACAGCTGGGGAGATGCGCCGGAACCCAACGAGGAGCAACTTGCCACAGGGGGGTGTGGTGATTCCACATTAACCCCTCCCTGTCCCGCTTCCTTCCCTCCCACCTCTGTGGCCCTGAACCTCGCTGCCGGCCAGCACCTCCACTCACGCCCTACCTGGTCCCTAGGCCTGTCCGGCACCAGGCGGCAACAGCGCTGTGTGCCCGGAAGCGCAGGCCACGCCGGCTGCGAGTGGCCCCCTTTAGTCCTGCCGCGCTCCTTTATAGCGTACGCCCCGCCCCCCGCGCCCCGCCCGGGCCCATTCACCTGCTGTCGAGAACCAGACACCGCAGAGCGGAAAGCTAGCCGCTCGGCTGCGGGGTCCCGCCGTCGGGACTCGAAGGGCGGGGGCGCGGGTGAGATGGATCCGATTTCTACCTTTCTTAAATGCTCTGTTGAAAGTCGAGACAGCCCCGGCCCCAGAGCCAGCGTCACTTGCTGCCCCCGCAGCTCCCTTCGCACCCTGAGACCCCCCAGCCTTACTCTAGGAGGGGCCGTGAAATTGCACCCTCAAGGTCCTCATACATATTTTAGGGAGCAGGCTCGGCCAGTAACTGGAGCTGGGCCCGAGAGTGGTGAGGGGGCGGTCCCCGGGGACCCGATATCCCAGATCGCTTACAGCTCCCGGCTCAAGCCGGAGAAGGGCTCGGACGAACTCGGTCCTCACTTGGCTGGCCGGCTGAGTGTACTCATGACTGCATGCATGCAAGAATCCCTACTCTTCCTCCTTCAGCAGGTCCAATGTCTGCCTACCAGCTGCGACAGTCCGCACCTAGAGAGATCCTTCCTTTCTAGAAGCCAACGACGCACTCGGCCCCGTGTCGTGCTGCCAGAGATATGTAGTTTTGTTTCCTGACCCTGGATCGAGGTTTAGGAAGGACTTTCCTAACTCCCACCTGCAAGATCTTGTGCTTGGGCTCTTGAACATCAGAGCCTTACCTGGTCCCTAGGCTTGTGGGGTTCTGGGTGGTCAGCACGCTGTGTACCACGGCACTGCAGACTTAGCGCTCCTGGTGTCTCTCAGCATGTCCTGACGATTTATTCTTTCCCAGCCGCTGCAATTTACCTAATTCCAACCCCTCACTCCTCCGTGATGGCCTCAGTGGTACCGAAAATGATAAGTGAATCAATCCTTCTCCCACCTCCCTTTGAACTCAATATGCATCAGGGTCAGGGAGGGGGCTGCTGTGTGGGTTGCAACACCTCAATCAAGCCACGGAAGGTAGTTCCGCCATCCACCTCTTGGCCTTTTAGTGGGTTTCGAGTGCTAACTTCCAATGGAGTCTGTTGCTCCAGCCCTGTTTTTTTGTTTTATATCTTTCTGGACTGTTCAAAGTCGCTTTTCTGTTTATCATATATATATGCACGATTGCCAGATTATCTTCACTTTATGAGCTTCGGTTTTCCCATTTGCAAAAATAGCTATCATGACCCCTACCTCTTGGAAGACCCCAGAACCCTGGCTCTGCCGTGGTATCCCAAACCCCATGGGCCCTTGGAGACTCCTTCCTCTTATTCGTGGGAATGTGGCCTTACTGCCTTGGGCCCAACCCCAGCCCCAGCTCTCTCGGGGTGAGGCTTTGAGGTAAAATCTAGACGCTCATGAATGGGCTCTCAAACCCAGCTGTTCTAAACCCAGCTAACGCCGGGCGATGGTGGCGCACGCCTTTAATCCCAGCACTCGGGAGGCAGAGGCAGGCGGATCTTTGTGAGTTCGAGACCAGCCTGGTCTGCAGAGCTAGTTCCAGAACAGGCTCCAAAGCCACAGAGAAACCCTGTCTCAAAATAAATAAATAAATAAATAAAACAGCTAACTAGCTGGCCCCAGGGGCTGTGTTTCTGCCGCTGAACATTCTCTCCAAGAGGCTGCAGAATCCTGGACGAATTTCTGCTGGAGCTCAGGAGAACCACTCCAGCTGCGGGAGGCGGAGGTGCCGAGCCAGCTGGGAAAGAATGAAGCACGCCCACAAAAGGAAGGAGATCCTCCAAGGAATCCACGCGGCTTTCAAAAGAGCTAGAAGCCGGCGGTCTGGAGCCGTGCACCTGTAATCAGCCTCGGGGAGGTTTCAGCAAGAGGATCCCGGGTTAAGGCCAGCCTGGAATGCATATCGAGTTCCTGCCGCCCGATAAATTAACTAATTAAATCATTAATTTAAATCTACTAAATTGTGTGTGTGTGTGTGTGTGTGTGTGTGTGTGTGTGTGTGATCATATCTTGAAAATTATCTGGGCATTCAATGAAAAAGCAAAGGGCGCATGGGTTCCTGTTTGTGAAAAAATATAAACGGGAGAGGACTTTTAACATTACCTTTTTATGTACTAAAGAAAATCGAAGAATTTTAAGAGTTCCGTGTGTGTGTGTTTTCTGGGTTATTACAAGCGAGTTGTGCTGCCTATATGTTTTATTGACCTTTTAATTTAAAAGGACACTCAAAAGTTGAGATGGGGTTTTTTTGTTGTTGTTGTTTTTGTTTTTAAAACCAGCCTGCTTTGCTTTGCGGTCTTGAAGGAGTAGCACTCGGGAGGCCAGCTGCAGACCACCGGACTTCGGCTGCTGTAGCTCTCCGCTCTGAACTGTTACGATTCCCGAACCCTTGCTCTGAACAAGGGCTGGGGGAAGGGAGAGAAAGAGAGGACCTCATGGCTTCGCAGCTCGGGTCTGGCGTCTGCTGGCTTTACGGGAGTCTCGAGCCCCATTTCCAAAAAGTCTCTAACCCGAGTCAGCACAGACCAAGGCCAGCGCGGAGAGGACCGCATTTAGCCAGTTGCCTTGTCTATAAAACGGAAAAACATCTTCGTGCCTTCTTCCGGAATGGGAAGGATGCGAAACAGAAGGAACTTGGCCCTACAGAGGACATCTCACTGCGTTGCTCAGCTGGGGTTGGGACTCCCTTTCCCCACCAGGGAAGGATCACCTTGGCTGTCTCCCCCTCCCCCCACGACCCTTCAGCAACCACTGCACCTAGAGGAGAGAACGCACCAGCCACACACCAAGCTCAGACTTCCCGGATACAAGCTCAGAAACCTTGAGGATCTAGTCAGTTTATGTTTGCAATTCTTAGGGGATTGGCCCCCCCTACAGCCTTCAATAGATTATCCAAAGGTCGGTGACCCAAATACTGTTTGGCCCTGAGCCAGGTTTCACTCCCTATGTCCAAAGCAGAATTTAACAGTGCTGAATAATTTGTCCCCAAACCATACAAACGCCTCCCTCCCTCCCTTTTCTTTCCAGGCTGTCCTCGAACTCAGAATTCAGATCCTTTTTCCTCCGCTGACCCGCACCACCGCCGCCTGGCTTAAACGCGGTTTTGTTTGTTTTGTTTTTCATTTTGGGACCTTTGGAAGAGTTATCTCTTAAATGTCCCAAATTAAAACAATAGTCTACATTATTTATGAAATTACCTAACATATGTTTGGGTGCGATGTGCTATCATACACCTATAATCATAGCATTTGGGAAGCAGAGTCAGGAAGGTCACCACAAATTCCAGGCCAGCCGGGTCACAGAGAGTTCCAGGCCTTCCAGGAACTCTTTTGAGATCCTACCCCCATTTGGGGGAGAGGGGGTCGCGCAACTTGGTGAGCTATTTTGAGATTCAGTTTCTCTTTGAATTGGGGGCTTGCCCAAATCAGACGACTGCTGTGAACATCGAATTAGGAAATGTTTTTGTAAACATTTTTTTCTTTTTAGGCAAGGTGCTTTTTCAGCGGACCGTTTTGTTGTCGTTTTGTCTTGTTTTTGGCACCAGTCACGTACGTTCTAGGAGACGGGGTTGTCTGAGCATGCAAATGCGCTCCTTGGCGCACCGCGCCCGCGAACGAAGCCCTGCACTTTCCCGTCGCCAACCAGCCAACACTTGTTTCAGCGCCGTGTCTTAGCGGTGTCTTTTTTTTTTCTGAGGTAGGTGACTCGGAGTCTCTCCGGGTTGCCCGCAGCCCCTCAGACTCCCAGGGCTCCGTGCAGGTGAAAGAGCAGAATCCTCCCCATTCGCGTTGTAGCTAGCCCCCCCTCCCCCAGTTGTGTCTTCCAGTCTCGTTGCTGTTGCTCTTTGTTTTTGCAGATGAAAGATTCCCAAGCCAGGCTAGGCCGGTAACTGTGGGCCAGTGTCCAATTCTTGGAATCTTTCCTCTGGGCGGGGGCGCAAGGTCCGTACAGAGCTCGGGAGTGGGAGATTAAAGGACGCCAAGGGACCCCTGGGGAAGCCCCGCGGCCTTCCTTGAGAGAGCTTCCCCGGGAACTGCAGAGATTTTCCCTGGGAACACCCCTGGAGGGTGGGCCGCACGTAAAGATTATCCTAGCGTCCCGCCAGCAGGAGGATAGCCTCGTTAGCCCCAGAGACAAAGCAGGATTTTCCAGGGAGAATTGGGGGTCGGAAATCAAGGGAGAGAGGAATCAGTCCGAGTGTATTGGAGCAGGCGCCGATCCACAGTATCAGGAACTTCTGAAGCGCTGTGATCACCGCTGGATCCACCAGCCTCCACCAAGAAAGGGGACCCCTCCGTGGTGGGTGCTACAGTTGCCGGCCCTCGGGAGACCCTTGAGACAGGCAGGTACTGGCTTTCTCTGCAGCTGCCAGCTCTGCCCTGAGGGAGGCAGCCTTTGGTCTGCAGCAAAGATGCCAAAGTGCTAGGAGCTCCATGTGAATCATAGCCTAGTTTCAACTTCCAGGGTGGGCTGGTGGGGGCGGGGAGGGGGGAAATACCCTACTCAACCCTTTAGCCTGAACCCTCCGGGATAAAACCCCCAGCCAGAGGGAAGGGCCACACCCACCGGCCGCGCCTGGCTCCAGAAAGGGAGTCCCTAAGTCTGTATTTGAGTGACTGGATGGGCATAACACTATGGAGTCGCCAGGAGAGTATGGGATTCCATAACACAGGGAGCGGACTAGGACAGGGCACACATCCCCTAATCTGTCTCTGTGGTGGCCTCTGCTCTGCGTGACAACATCAGTCAGCAGGACCTCAGCCTGGGCCTCATCATTCCAAAGGGATGCTAAGGGGACTTCCCAGGCTTGTCTTCTCCCCATTCTTCGTTGTCCTAGGCACAGACCGTGGACAGGCTCCACACCTGCGAACTGGGGGCTAGAAGAAAGCCCCGGAACTACATCTGCTTTTCCATTGTTGAACTTTCTTCATCCCTCCAGCTTCCTTTTCCAAGACACATTGAAGAAACTGTGGTAGCGATGGTGCAAATAGTCTGGCCTGCAGGGACTGTGCTGTGCTAGGTGTCTGAAGGCTTCTGGTGCAGGGCCTGATCTTGGTGGGATCCTTGGACGTATCTATCACAAGTGCATCCTCTTTATCCCCTCTGAGAAGAGGGAGGCATTTTGCCTATTTTTCAAATGAGGCTCGGAGGAGTAAATCAAATTGCTCAAAATCATGCATATATTGAGCCTCCTGCTATGTGCTACACGGTGTGGAGAAATAGATGTCTAGTAATTAAATTAGCACAGTCCCCCAGGAGCCCAATCGTCCGGTTCTAGATTCTGTGCGGGCCTTTAAGCTCACCTTGTCCGACAGATAATGTGGAAGGTGCTCTACCTACCAATTCAGAAATTTGCGGAACTATGGAACCTTCCGGCTTGGCCCAGGGTGGTCAACAGACTAAAGGAACCAGTCTTTTTTTGTTTTTGTTTTTGTTTTTTTTTTTGTTTTTCGAGTCAGGGTTTCTCTGTGGTTTTGGAGCCTGTCCTGGAACTAGCTCTTTTTTTTTTTTTTGGTTTTTCGAGACAGGGTTTCTCTGTGGTTTTGGAGCCTGTAGACCAGGCTAGTCTCGAACTCACAGAGATCCGCCTGCCTCTGCCTCCCGAGTGCTGGGATTAAAGGCGTGCGCCACCACCGCCTGGCTTAAGGAACCAGTCTTTAATCACCTGTGGAGCCTTTGTGGCCACACAGGGAGGCAGGGCTGGAAACGCTCCTCCTTGCTCCCTCTCAAGGAGTACTAGAAGCTGCCTTCCTTGGGCCCCTTGTCATGGGCTCACTCACGGTCCTTCTCTGGAGCTGGGAAACTGCCACCTCTCTTCATTGTGTCTCTGTCACACACCCGAGTCTCCACCCTGGACTGCCTGCTGCTGATGGGGTCTCTTGAAGGAATTGATTTCTGCAAGTCCCTAAAGTGTTTCTTCAGCAGCCATCCCTACCCACCCTCTGCCCCATGAATGATTTAGCACCTTAGAGGGGTTGGACCGTTGGACTACTTCCTCTGCCTTGGAGGCCTGTGACATCACCAGCCCCCCCCCACACACACACGGTGATGGATGCTCTCTTCTGCACTAATGGGGAGGAGAGTGCGCAGGGCCGTCTGTGAGGAGATTGGCCATGAAAGTAAGTATCCATCTGGCTCCACAGACCTTTGGTTTGGGGAGGTCTTACTGATGGGCCAGTCAGCTAATTACCCTCAGAAGCACCCAGAGAAAAGGGCTGAGTCCATCTCTCTGTCCCCAGCCCAGAGGGACACATGCCCATATCAGAGCGAGAGTTGCCTTTCCCTTCCTAGTGTGCTATAGAGAAAAGAATTACAGAGTGTTGTGATCCTTTATCCTGGACACACATACACACGCATATACATGCTCTCTCTCTCTCTCTCTCTCTCTCTCTCTCTCTCACACACACACACACACACACACACACACACGCTCACAAGCACCTACCTCAATGGTTCTTAACCTTCCTAAAGCTGTGACCCTCTAACACAGCTCCTTATGTTGTGGTGACGCCCCAACCATAAAATTATTTCATTGCTACTTCATATCTATGCTTTTGCTACCATTATGAACTGTAATGTAAATACCTGATATGTGACCCCCCCAGAGGGGTTGTGACCCCACGATTGAGAACAGCTGACCTACAGATGTGCATAAACACGATCTCGAGGTCCTCATGCCTCTTCTCGGGAAGTTCATCACTCTGCACCACCTAAATCTTTCCTGCTATCCAAGAGGCTTGTTTTTCTTAGACTCCATCTGGAACCAACAGAGAACAGCTGGTCATTACTGGCCATATGCTAACCCTCCATGCACACATGTCAAATGGTGGCTGTCATGGTCCCTCCCTGCTCTGAGTCTCCTCTGAACATGAGTGACTTCGGTTCTCCCAATTCCACCACCCTTTGTGGGAATAACATTTTTGCTAAGCAGCACCCAGCCCCAGCTTCTGCAGAGACAGGAGGGTGAAGGGGACGGCCCATGGGCAGGGGAATAACTTTCTGTGGGTCTCATCTGGCTGTCTTCTTCCACCTCAGGGTAAATTGTAAGAAGAGTGAGTTGTGTTCTGCTTCAGAGCAGCTTTCCCACGGGCCTCTTCCCAGAGGTAGCCCCTCTGCAAGGGAGTTTTCTCTGGTTGTTCCAGGTGAGTAAGCTGTGGATTCACCAGGATGACATCCCTGTCTGTGGAGGATGTGGGACGGAGTGAGTATGGCTTAGGTTTTGTTGAGATGGCTTTGATGAGATACAATTTACACACAAACAGAATCAAGTACAGCTGAGCAAGAACGTGGGGCTGGAGGAATGGGTCTGTGTGCAAGTCTGAGGGCCCGAGTTCAAATCCTCAGCACCCACGTAAAAAGTGGGACTCAGCCAGGAATTGTAGTTTATGCTTTTAATCTCAGTGCTCAGGAGGTAGAGACAGGTGGATCTCTATGCATTCAGGAGAAAAATAAAACAAGCAAACAACAAATGATCTGGGTGGGTAGCTCATGACTTTTATGCCATCATTCATGAGGCAGAGGCAAGCGAATCTCTAGGCAAACCTAGTCTACAGAGCGAGTGCTAGGCCAGTTAAGGCTGCATAGTGAAATCACCATTTTAAAAGAACAAGATAGCCAGGCAGTGGTGGCATATACCTTTTATTCCAGACAGGCAGATCTCTGTGGCCAGCCTGGTCTACAAAGCGAGTTCCAGGACAGGCCCCAAAGCTGCAGAGAAACCCTGTCTTAAAAAATCAACAAAAAAGCCGGGCGGTGGTGGCGCACGCCTTTAATCCCAGCACTCGGGAGGCAGAGGCAGGCGGATCTCTGTGAGTTCGAGACCAGCCTGGTCTACAAGAGCTAGTTCCAGGACAGGCTCCAAAACTACAGAGAAACCCTGTCTCGAAAAACCAAAAAAAAAAAAAAAATCAACAAAAAAGCCGGGCAGTGGTGGCGCACGCCTTTAATCCCAGCACTTGGGAGGCAGAGGCAGGCGGATCTCTGTGAGTTCGAGACCAGCCTGGTCTACAAGAGCTAGTTCCAGGACAGGCTCCAAAACCACAGAGAAACCCTGCCTCGAAAAACCAAAAAAAAAAAAAAAAAGAAAGAAAGAAAGAAGGAAAGTTAGTTTAAAAGCAGGATATAGGGCTGGAGGGATAGTCTGTGGGGGAGGGGAGACGGCCAAGCCACAAAGCTTCATTAAGTCTGGCCACCTGGGTGACATCAATCCTAAAAGCACATGGAACTGACTAGGTAGCTCAACCCCAAACTTGTAGCAATCCTCCTGCCTCATTCTCCCAAATGCTATGATTATAGGTGTGAGCTATGCTTGGCTTCTTCCTGACTATTTTTCCTTTTCTTAAGCCCTCTGCAGGCAGGAAGACTGGGTGCTCAGATCTTACTTCACTTTTTTTTTTTTGTTTGTTTTTGTTTTTGTTTTTTTTGTTTTTCGAGACAGGGTTTCTCTGTGGTTTTGGAGCCTGTCCTGGAACTAGCTCTTGTAGATCAGGCTGGTCTCGAACTCACAGAGATCAGCCTGCCTCTGCCTCCCGAGTGCTGGGATTAAAGGCATGCGCCACCACCGCCCGGCCTTACCTCACTTTTCAAGCTCTCCCCGACCCAGAGCACCAGAAAGAACTCAGCCCTGGTCTTCCTCGCACTTGGGTCTGAAAATGTCCCTTTTCTGCTGATGAAGAACTTCCCCACAGGCCACTTCATCTGCTCCTCAGGATCACCTGCCACACAGATGAGGAAATCGAGGTTCAGGAAGACTGAACAACTTGTCCAAGTCACAGCTCATGAGTGGTAGATCTGAGGGTTGAACCAGAGTTCTCTCTCTCTCTCTTTCTCTTTCTCTCTCTTTCTCTCTCATTCCTTGTCCCTGAGAGACTCAGCAGAGTCCCAGTTCTTCTATCTGGGTTGAGGATCTGGGTTGAGGGGCTCCACTACTCTGCTCGGTCCCTCCAAGGCTGTATTCATTCAGTTGCTCATTGTGACAAACAGCTGACAGGAGCACCTTTAGTAGGGTGAGGCTTATTTTGGCTCACAGTTTACAGGGTTACAGTCCACAATGGCTCACAGTTTACAGGGTTACAGTCAACAATGGCTCACAGTTTACAGGGTTACAGTCCACAATGGCTCACAGTTTACAGGGTTACAAGTCCACAATGGCTCACAGTTTACAGGGTTACAGTCCACAATGGCTCACAGTTTACAGGGTTACAGTCCACAATGGCTCACAGTTTACTGGGATACAATCCACAATGGCTCACAGTTTACAGGGTTACAGTGTACAGTGGCTCACAGTTTACAGGGACACAGCCCACAATGGCAGGAATGGCATAGCAAAGCAGCCCCAGGACAGAGGAGCTTGTGACTGGGGTGCCTCACAATTTGATGAACAGAAAGTGGAGAGCTCAAGTTGGAACCAGAGGCAGGTATGACCTTCCAGGCCCATATCCAGTGACCCACTGCTGTCACCTGGTGTTTGCCTCTCAAAGGCTCCACAGTTTAGCAGAATAGCACCACCAGCTAGGGATAGAGGACAAACACAGGAGCCTGTGGGGGAATTCCAGATTCTAACCAGAAGGAGCAGCATTTGGCCTAAGCTCTGAGTCAGCCCCAACCAGTTCTTACCTAGCCTCACTTTGAGCTCTTCTACTCATATGATGGCCCCAAGCTTGCCTATGACCCTTCAGTAGCCCTGAAGCTGGAAGACCCAGGAACCTTACCCAAAGACCCTGTTCACACGCACACACTGCACCTTCTATTTCCATGATAAAAATCCAGGCACGAGGTTGTTATTGCTTCAGGACCAAGGTTGTCTGTCTGGGCATAGAATGGGCACTTGAGTCTTGTTTTTGTAGTGCTGTGAACTAAACCCAGGGGGAGACAAGTGTTCTACTACTGAGCTATATCCCCAGTGCTCGCTCTTTCTCTCTCTCTTTCTTTCTTTCTTTCTTCCTTCCTTCCTTCCTTTCTTTCTTTCCTTCTTTCTTTCTTTTTTTAGATGGGTTTTCTGTGTGTAATTCAAGATGGCCTTAAACTTGTTGTGTACAGCCCAAACTAGGTTTGAACTTGAACTCCACCTGCCTCTGCCTCTGCCTCTGCCTGAGCACTGAAATTATAGGCATGCACAGCACACGCAGATATACGTGTGTTAAGTTTTTGTTGAATGAATGAATGATGGCATTTGGTAACCGATACTCTGAGCTATAAATAAATCATATCCAGAGGATTAAAAATCCCAGGAGAGGATGAGCAGTGGTGACCCAGGCCTCTAATCCCAGAACTTGGTGGGGGCTAGAGAGATGGCTCAGTGGTTAAGAGCTCTTGTCTGCCCTTCCAGAGGATACAGGTTCAATTCCCAGCACCCACATGGCAGCTCACACCTGCCTGTAACTCAGTTCCAGGGGGGTCTGACACCCTCACACCAATGCACATAAGAGTAAATAAATTGTTGTATTTTTTTAATCCCAGCACTTGAGAGGCAGAGGTAGGCCCATCTCTGTGAGTTCAAGGACAGCCTGGTAAACAGAGCAAGTCCGAGAACTGCTAGATCTACACAGAGAAACCCTATCTTGGAAAAAACAAAACCAAAAGTCATTTACAAAAAAGGAACAACACCCACCCTATGCCTCACCCCACCCCAGGAAAAGTACAAAACCACTCTAAACCACACCTAATGTAGAGGTGGCAGCTAACCGTTTTCTAAGCTCAGCCCAGGGGTCCCAGTGAGCCCTTACAAGGTACATAGTGACACTAGCTTGCCCAGTCACTCTCCAAGAGTCAGTTCAGTTTCTTCCTCCTGAATGCCCATGGGATGTGAGAGGACTGGGCGCTAGCCACAGACAGGACCTCAACTGTTGTCGAATGGGATCCCCTTGCAGTCAAGAGACACAGGCCCCCCCAGAGCTGCCCAGTGCTAGTGGGATTTGGGTGGTTTTGGCACCTGAGTACTTAGCCCATGACACTACAGCCCCAGAGTCAATTACAACCATTTTCCCACAGGGACAACCTAGAAACCATTGCTCAGTGGGTGCTCCTAGGGATCCTCAGGAGAGCCGATGCTTCAGGGGTGCTAGGCGGGCCAATTTATCTTGTGTTCTTTCCTTCACAGCTCATTCTGTTGGGCGGGTGAGCCGTCACCCGAGGCAGTTTCTCACCGAAACTATCTGTGCACAGGATAGAGTTACTTGCATCAAATGACCAACCCTTTTAATCCACTTTGAAATCAAACAGGGCATCACTGGGCCCCCATAAGCCTGAGATGAGAGGATGCACAGACAGGGAAACTGAGGTGAGGAGGAGGTTGGAAGTAAACCCCTGAGGCCAGCAGACAGGAGAGAGCCAGCTTGTACTTCTACACAGGGGTGAGACATGGAGCAAGGAGGCACACGGGTATGACTTACCTTGCCAGCCCAGGACAGGGCTGCCACAGGCTGTTGTCACTGATGAGTTTATAGGATCTCACAAGACTGTGGAGTTCTTTTTTTTTTTTTTTTTTTTTTGATTTTCGAGACAGGGTTTCTCTGTAGCTTTTGGTTCCTGTCCTGGAACTAGCTCTTCTAGACCAGGCTGGCCTCGAACTCACAGAGATCCGCCTACCTCTGCCTCTCTCTAGTGCTGGGATTAAAGGCTTGTGCCACCACCGCCCGGCTGGAGTTTTTTTCTTGTGGGCGAACTCTTAACATGTCTCTGTCATCATCTGAGCATGCCCATGAACTTGAGTTTCTACAGAACGTGGAACCCATCCCAGACTGTTTGAGGAAGGAGCCAATGATTGCTTTAGACTATCTTCTTTATTTGTGTGTGTGTGTGTGTTTCCATGTGTCCAGAGAAGGATATTGGGTCTACTGTTCTATCACTCTCTGCCTTATTCCCCTAACACCAGGTCTCTCTTTAAACCTGGAGCTAGGCTGGCAGCCAGCAAGCCCCAACAATCCTCCTGTCTCCTCCCCACACTTGGGGTGAGGAGCCAAGTCCTACTTTTTACACACGTTCTAGGGATTTGAACTCAGGTCCTCATGTTTGCACAAGTGTTTTTTTTTTTTTTTGTTTGTTTGTTTGGTTGGTTGGTTGGTTTGGTTTTGGATTTTCAAGACAGGGTTTCTCTGTGTAACAGTTCTGGCTGTCTTAGAACTTGCTCTATAGACCAGACTGGCCTTGAACTCAAAGAGATCTGTCTGCCTTCTGCCTCTGCTTCCCGAAAGCTGGGATGAAAGGCGTGTGCCACTACCACCCCATTTGAGTGACATTCTTTTCTTTTTTCGATTAATTATGCATGCATATCTGCATTCATACACAGACACATTCACACACACAGACACACAAGGACACATTCACACACACAGACAGACACATTCACACAGAGACACTTATTTATCCAGGCGGGAATTGAACTCTGGACCTTGGGCACTGCAGGCGGCCCTTCAACCTTGAGCCAGCTCTCCGACCTTTTGAGTGACATCTTATATGACACTCTGTTTCTACATCTGGGAAGTCAGGACAGTGGGACTATGTTACTCATTTCCCTTACCATAACTCAATGAAACAAAGGGAGTTGTAAAATATTGCTAAACCAAAAAAGCTAAAGACTTAATAAGGGACCGCACCACGTATCCTGGCCAGAAACCAGAGTAATGAGGTATCAGTGATACATGGCTTGGCCCCAGGGTAGAGGGGTCTGAGGACTGGAGCCACAGCTGCCTCTCTGGACCTCGGAATACACTCATTTCTTGAGATATGAGCAGTGAGCGTGTGGAGGGGTTCAGAGGCACAGCAGTTGCGTACCTCATGCAAGGCCCTGGAGTCCATGCTCAGCATCCCGAAATAAAACAACAAAACAGTCAGAATTTGTTCCAGCCATAACACTCTAGACTGTTCCAAGAGTTGCTTGGCTAGGGCCTTTCTCTGGCTGCCTGCTGTGCCTGGGTCCCTGAACACCCTTAAATGAACACCCTTAAAGCTCCTCCGGTCACCAGCTGCTCTTGACCACCAAATTACTCCTAGACTAAGGCCAGGTCTCTTAGCCTCCCAGAAGCCCTCAGCACACCTTTGCTGCAAAGGTAAGGAGGGCCGAGCTGGCCTCGAGGAAGGGACCATGACATCAGTCATCGATGCCTTACCCTGGGACCAGACTGGCCTCACGGTCTGAATGAGCTCTGAATTTGCACCAGGCCTAAAGAGGCCCCTTTGAGATGACAACAGAAAGCAAAGGGGACAATCCGGAGCTGTTGGTCACACATGGGGCCAAGGAAAGCTCAGGCCCTAGGGGCCAGGTACACCAGACACTCCAAACTGGAATTCCACGCAGACAGGAATTCTTTTTTTTTTAAATATTTATTTATTTATTATGTATACAATATTCTGTTTGTGTGTGTGTCTGCAGGCCAGAAGAGGGCACCAGACCTCACTACAAATGGTTGTGAGCCACCATGTGGTTGCTGGGAATTGAACTCAGGTCCTTTGGAAGAGCAGGCAATGCTCTTAACCACTGAGCCATCTCTCCAGCCCCCCCCCTTTTTTTTTTGGTTTTTCGAAACAGGGTTTCTCTGTGGCTTTGGAGCCTGTCCTGGAACTAGCTCTATAGACCAGGCTGGTCTCGAACTCACAGAGATCCGCCTGCCTCTGCCTCCCGAGTGCTGGGATTAAAGGCGTATGCCACCACCGCCCGGCTATTTTCCTTTTTTTAAGACTGGATTTTGCCAGGTAGTGGTGACACATGCTGTTGATTCCAGCACACGGGAGGCAGAGGCAGGTAGATCTCTGTGAGTTCGAGACCTGCCTGGTCTACAGAGTGAGTTCCAGAATAGCCAAGGCTACACAAGAAACCCTGTCTTAAAAAACCAAAAGAAGCCGGGCGGTAGTGGCGCATGCCTTTAATCCCAGCACTCGGAAGTCAGAGGCAGGCGGATCTCTGGGAGTTCGAGGCCAGCCTGGTCTACAAGAGCTAGTTCCAGGACAGGAACCAAAAGCTACGGAGAAATCCTGTCTCAAAAATCCAAAAAAAAAGAAAAAAGAAAAACCAAAAGAAGACAGACAGAGAGAGAGAGAGAGGATCTCAACTTGGTATCCTTCTGGGTACTGGGTTACAGCCACCTTTCCTGGCCTTTGAATGTTTATTTCTAAATCTGGCAGCACTCACTACCTGGGCTCCTAAACCAAACCTGCCCCTCTCTGTAGTCAGCCACCGAGTGGTTCTAATAACTCAGACTCACCGAAAGGTCCAGCCTTCAGGGTCCAGGGGTTGGGCATTAGGTGTTGCTGGCTTCCACAAAAGGGAAATCCCAGGGCTTTGAGCTGGAGCCCTTCTCAACTCAGCTGCTCAGAAGACTCTGCCTTCCCTGGGAAGAGGCTGGGTCATCCACAGAGAACAGGGTTCACACCTTAAGGAGTAACTGCTTTCTGCTATTCTTCCTGCAGAGGGATGACTTGGGGGGGGGGGGCCCAGGGGAAGAAACAGGCCTTACCAGACCTTTCCCCTCAACCCTGGGGAGCCCTACAGGGACCTCCCATTTCCTTCATGCCCCAGGGAATAGATAAACTCCTCTGTGGCCCCAAAGAACAGACAGGAAACGGGGTCTCTGCTGGTTTCACATTAAGCAAGTTCTCCATATGCATTTCCCTCAACTTCCTCTCCTGTAGGATGGGGCTAGTGTCTCCCCTACAGAGGGCTAAAATTCAATAATCTGTGGGAAGCTTTTAGCACCTCACACTGAAACAAGAGACCCTTGAGGCATCTGTCGGCAGGTGGGGAGCCATGGGGAGTGCCTTAGCATCTGACAGCTCACAGAGGACCTGTCTCCAGCCCTAGCCACTCAGCATACTATGAGAAGCTTGGTGTGTGGGGAGCCAAGAGGGTTTGCTTTCTCAGTCAGGCCTGAGTTTCTGGAGCCTAAGAGGGCTTCTCTTTCTTGGCCTGTGCCTAGGAGATGAAGCTCACTTCCTGGAGCCCAGAAATGGAGACTCTTTTCATGTGTAGAGAACAAGATCCCTGGCATGTGACAGGCATGAGGAGGAGGGACATGCTTCTCACCCTTGTAGACCATGGATCCCTTTGGGTGTCCTGAATTTTGTTTTCATTTTTGCTTTTCAAGACAGGGCCAGTCAGTCTTTTGTTCTATAGTCATCTTGTTGGGGATTCTTTTTCTTTTTTGGTTTGCTGTGTAACCCCAACTATCCCGGAACTCTGTCTGTACCGTAGGCTGGCATTGAACTCAGAGATCTGCCTGCTTCTGCCTCCTGAGTGCTGGGACTAAAGGCATGCTCCATGATGCCCGGCTTATCTTTTGTTTTAAAAATATTTATTATTTAGCTAGGCGTTGGTGGCGCACGCCTTTAATCGGAGCATTCAGGAGGCAGAGGCAGGTGGATCTCTCTGAGTACGAGGCCAGCCTGGTCTACAAAGCTAGTTCCAGGACAGCCAGGGCTACAACAGAGAAACCCTGACTTGAAAAACAAAATTATTTATTCAATTTATTTATTCACGGTTGGGGCAGACAGATATGACACGGCACTCGTGTTGAGGGCAGAGGACCGCTTGCAGGAGTCTGTTCTCCCTCCACCTCACGGGCCTGGCGCAGGATCGAGCTCAGGTCCTCAGTCTTGGCCACAAGCGCAAGCTCTGCTGATCCCTGTATGGCTCTCTTTGTTTTGAGATAGGGCCTCACTCTAGCCTGGACTGGCCCTTCAAGGGGGCCATTCTTGTTCCAATCACCGTGCTGAGACTGGTCTTGAACTCCAGACCCCACTACCACCCCTTCCCGAGGGCTGGGATTGTAGGTGTGTCTCACCAGGCCCTGCTTGCGAGTTTACCATGCAGTTTGGTTGGCAGCGGGCCTGGATGTGGAGAAAGCTGACTGGTGACCAAAGGCAGAAGATAGACTGGAGTGGAGAGAGCCGTACAGAAGGGCAGGAGGCTGCCGGGAACCCTGGGAATCAATAGCAAAGCCCCTGAGGATGGTGGCTGCGGGCTCAGAGAGGGACCTACGGGCTTTCTGGGAGGCAGGCTTCCAGAACAGATTCTAAGGCCGGCTGTGGGATTGGGGCTGAGTGGTGTTTGAGTTCTCCTGCTGTCTGTGGACGGGCAGCACGTGGCTACTGTGAGTTGGCAAAGGGAGTCTATACCCTGACTCCTGACCTCACAACAGGTAATCCATCTTCTGCCCAAGCAGCAGGTGCTAGCTTCAGGACAGAGAACACAGTTCTGCTCTAGAGGGCTTTTGCCGGCATGCCTCAGGCCCCAGCTTCAGTTCCCAGCCCCAGAGAGGAAAGAAGGGGAGAGAGGGACCGAGTACCCGCCGCCAAGGGTCCATTAAAGGAACAAAGGAGGCAGTGGGTAGCGAGTGTCTCCATCTGTAGGGCTGTGGCCATCCAGCCCAGGTAAATGAACACAGAACACCTGTCTTCCCGGGCTGACGGAAGGGGAAGTGAGGCCGTGAGCATAGTGTTAAGGACATTTGCGGTCAGGATGTGAGAACCCTCGAGACTGGCAGTCTTACTGCTGCTGGCAGTCAGTGGGATCTTACTCTGGGGTGCAGTGGGGCACCCCATCTGGGCCTCTGCCTCTGTCAGGATAGGGTCCTTCCTCCTTACAGGGCTGGGTGAAGTTTGGTGGGAGAGGCAGCCTCTTGAGCATGGACACGGGCCTCAGAAGCCCCAGCTGCCCCGTCAGCTGAGAGAGCCGCCTCCGGTCCTCAGTCCTCAAGAAGTAAATGCAATGGTAGGGAGGTTGGGGAGCTAGCCAGGCCTGGAGGTCCCAGGAGGTACAAGATAATCACAACAATTGAAGTATACAGGACTTCCTGTGGCAGGGCAAAGAGGAAGGATCCCCATGAGTCTGTGTAGTGGGGCAGGTGAGCCAAGGAGCTCCTGGGATCTATGAGGGGTGTGGACCCCCCTGAGCTGGGGAAGGGCTCCAGGTCTCTCCCACAGAGAAGCCTTCCTCTGTGGAGAGGGAGCGGGTATGGGTGTGGGGCTGCAGGGGCCGCCTGGAACCGACAGCCCGCGTGCCCAGGGTATCTTTGTTTACCATGGAGAGAAGACGTCGGTCGGCACAGGCATTAACTGTGCCCACCTGCGCCCAACGTTAATTTACTCACCCACTCTTCCAGCCAAAGGCGCCAACAATAAAGGAAATTGCTTTTGAAGTTGACCAAGTCTGGGAACGCAGCTCCAAGACAGGCTTGTCTCCTCCAGGTGCGGCTGGGTCCCTCCCTATCCACCTGTCCCCCAAAGCAGAGGGCGTGTAGTTGTCATCAGGAGCTGGGAAGGGGCCCCCGACCCCGAGGTTTGTTTTTTGCCCATGCCCCTCAGCCCAACACAGGCCCATGCGCCGTCGCTGTCGCATCAGAACGGCAGGAGAGACCACGCAGGACTCCTTGGTGACTGGTGATGGAACGCTAGGCAGGGGGTGGGTCTTACACCCCAGCACTTTGGGGGGCACTGTCCGCTGCTTACACTGGGGACCACAGGCTTCTCCACCTCAGCGCAGTGCGCTGTTCCCACCTCTTATGCAGTCTCAGAGGCTGTCTGAAAGGAAGTGGTCCCCGCTCTGGCCAGGTCTTGGGGCTGATTGGCCCCACCTCCTACTCCTCAGTCAGGGTCTCCTTCCCCTGCCCTTGCTGACCACTGGAGGGATGAAGATGTTGACGCAGGGTGCTGCCTGCAGCTTCCAGCGGGCTTGCAGTCTGGAGGACTTCCCCCCTCCTCTCCTGAGAGCGATGGGGTCACAGAATTTTTATATCTGGCTCTGCCTCTGCTTTTCCTTCAGTGGTTCTGCAATGGAGCCACCGACTTCCAGAGGCTGCCTAAGGGATCCAGACAGGTGGGTGTTTGGCCCCATACACTGCTTTAGAACACTATTAAAGCGCATGAGAAGCTTGTGGACCAGGCCTTGAAGGCCTTCCTTCCAGGGCGATTCTGAGAGGACTGTACCTGGAGAAGACAACCCCCTTCCCTGGTACCCACCCTGGGCATCTCTCCCTCTGGAGAGTCATCTCTTCCCTCGACAGTAAACCAGCCACGAATCCAGGGTTCACTGGGTCCTGGGAGCCACTCTAGCAAATGATCAAATCCTTGGGGCTGGTATGGGAGCCTTAACTTACAAGTGATTTGTCAGAAGTGCAGGCAGCACCATGGGACTTGTGATTCATGTTCAAAATGTAATTCGTCTGGTGGGGACTGAGGCCTTAGCCTGTGGGTCTGTCACCGTGTCCAGGCAGATGGTGGCAACATTGAATCAAATTATATTTACCATGTGTGCCAGAGAAAGCACATTGGACATCAGGAGTGCAGTGTGACAGTGTAGCCAAGTGTGTATGCCAGTCCAGGTGATTTTGCTGAAGTTCCCTGGCTCTAAAATGGTTGCCAGCGTGACTGCCAGGCAACCTCTAACCTTGTTGTTACCCCACCACCACATCACAAGAAGCAGTTTCCCCAACACTGTGCCAAATGACAACCGCAGAGAAATAGAGACCTGAAAGAGCCATCAAAGGAGAGTGAGCAGTGGCTTCGAAACTTCCAGAAAAATCTCCCCCATTACCAGAGAGTGAGTGAACATTGTTTGTCCCGGCCACCCCGCTAGCTTACACCCGAAATAATCACACAGAAACTGTATTAATTAAATCACTGCTTGGCCCATTAGCTCTAGTTTCTTATTGGCTAATTCTTTTTTTTTTTTTTTTTTTTTTTTTTTTTTTTTTGGATTTTCGAGACAGGGTTTCTCTGTAGTTTTTGGTGTCTGTCCTGGAACTAGCTCTTGTAGACCAGGCTGGCCTCGAACTCCCAGACATCCGCCTGCCTCTGCCTCTGCCTCCCGGGTGCTGGGATTAAAGGCGTGCGCCACCACCGCCCGGCTCCTTATTGGCTAATTCTTACATCTTAATTTAAGCCATTTCTATTAATCTGTGTATTGCTATGTGACTGTGGTTTACCGGCAAGATTCTAACCAGCGTCCACCTCTATGGCGTCTCCCTGACTTTGCCCTTCTTCCCAGAATTCAGTTCTGTCTTCTCTGCCTACCTAAGTTCTGCCCTATCAGGCCCAAGGCAGTTTTTTAATTCATTAACCAATGAAAGCAACACATGAAGAGAAGAACCTCCTCCACCAGAACATTCTGCCCTCCATTAGCCTATCCTCATTTTTTTCTTTTGAAACAGGGTCTGATGTAGCCCAGGCTAGCCTCAAACTTGCTATGTAGTGGAAGATGACTTATACTCCTGGTCTCCTGCCTCTGCTTCCCTAGCTCCGGGAATATAGGAATGAGCCACCATCCCCAGTCTTCCATGGTCCTCAGGCTGAGTCAACTGAGTTATCCTTCTGTTCCTTTCCTACTCTATAATTTCCTGGTCCCATGCAGATCAAGACATTGATTTTTGTCCTCTGTGTCACCCCTCAGCCCAGAATAAAAACCTCCACTCTCACTCTGTGCTCATTTTGTTATTGACCCCACAACTGAGGTCAAACATTGGTACTAGTCCCAGAGAACCTCAAAAATACTCAACCCTGCTTCTCAAGATGGTGTAGGGATGCATGTCTTTAATCCTAGCACTTGGGAGGCAGAGGCAGGTGGATCTCTGCGAGTTTGAGGCAGGCGAGTTTGGTCTACATAGTGAGTTACAGGACAGCCAGGGCTATGTAGAGGGATCCTGTCTAAAAACAAAACAACAAAAAACAAAATAAATAAACAAAAAAACAAAACAAAGCCAGGTGGTGGTGGTGGTGCATGCCTTTAATCTGGCACTCAGAAACAGAAGCAAGCAGATCTCTGTGAGTTCGAGGCCAGCCTGCTCTACAAAGCAAGTTTAAGGACAGCCAGGGTCACACAGAGAAGCCCTGTCCCTAAAGCAAAACCAAAAAAAAAAAAAAAAAAGAAAGAAAGAAAGAAAGGAAGGAAGAAAGAAAGAAAAGAACAACCAAAGGAAACCAAAAGCCAAAAAGCCTGCTACTCCACCCACAGATCTTTGTGGTGGCACAGTTAACAGGAATCTCTTGCCCCATAGCTGGGTCACCTAAACATTCCTCCACCTTCCTATTTCCTTGTATCCCCAGAACTAAACCCTTGTATGGTACCTTGGCTCTGTCCTTTTTGGGCAGAGTAACGGCATAACTGGTCTTTCCTTTATACTCCAACTTCAGGTCTGCAAGATGGAGGATTGGGGAAAACAAACACACACACGCTTCTCATACAAGTTGCTGCTTCTGTTTTCAGCAAAGACCTCTTCTCACAGAGGGTGTCTGGTGGCAAGCGGTGGCTCCTCCCACTCTTTGGGAGACTGTTTTAGTCTGTTTGGTGCTACTATAACCCAATACTTGAGCCGGGGTAGTTAATTTTTTAGAATAGTTTATGTGATTTGGTGTTTTGTCTGCGTGTATGTGTGTGTGAGAGGGTGTAAGACAGTTGTGAGCACCATGTGGGTGCTGGGAATTGAACCCAGGTCCTCTGGAAGAGCAACCAGTGCTTTTAACCACTGAGCTATCTCTCAAGTCTCTGAGACTGGATAATCTGTTAACTACAGGTTTACTACTTACAGTTCTGGAGGCTGCAAATCCAAGGTTGAGGGGACCTGCACCTGGGAGAGCCTTCCAGCTGGGTCACCCCATGGTGGAAGGCAGCAGAGCGTGTACACACAGGACATGTGACTTGAAACCCTTTCGCCTTTGACATTTGTCGTGCATGGTATAATCACCTCTCGGTGGTCCCACCTTTTAGCGCCAGCGACTGGGGATGAAGTGCCCAGCACAGGCTTTTTGGACAACAGATTAAACCCTTCACATTCCATTTGGTGCAAGAGTGGCCAGCCTGTTCCAAATGAGGGGGAAACACATGTAACATGGCCCGTGTGTAGAGGTCAGAGGACAGTCTGCCGGAGGCACAGCTCCCCTTCTATTAAGCAGGTCTTGGGGACTGAACTCAGGTCATTGGGTTTCTCAACAAACACCTTTGCCTGCTGAGCCATCTTGCTGGCTCCGACCTGGCCGATCTGAAACTTACAGGCTTGTTATGGTATAGGTCAGCCCTGGGTTTGAGTTTGTCTGACATCTCTTGTTCTTTATTAGATTCCTCAGACCGGCATCTTCCATGTGACTGCCACCAAAATCTGCTGGGTTTTCAGTGCGTCTTATCAGGACTGTGCAGTTTCACTTGCCACTGAGGAACGACGGCACCTTGATCTGCGGGGCTTCTAGAGGGTGGAGTGACCCCTGTCCCCTTCGATAATAAAACATATTTTGAGATTAGGGAAATAATCCTGCTTTTCATGGAACCTTCAGTTTGTTTGGGCTTTCCTTCCTTTTTTGCAGTGCCTGTGGCCTCAGGCAAGCTAAGCAAGCTCTGTCACCCAGTGACACTCCCAGCCCTAATTTGTTTATTTACAGCAGTGTAGACTCAGGGACTGGACTTACTCGCTGGTCTCTCATACCTTCATTTGCTAATTTCCTTATCTGTTCAGAGGCTACCCCCTCTTTGGCGTGGCTCAGTCAGCTGTGCCCTTATTATTCCAAGGGTTGTCCCATCCTGATTTGCACATTCTTACCCTGGGTCTGGGATCAACTGTTGCTTCAAAATGTCCTAGTTTTTTTTTTTTTTTTTTTTTTTAGAAACAAAGAGTATTTAGAAACCAACCTGGGAGACTGGAGACGTGGCTCAGCGGCTGTTCATCCAGAGGACCAGAGTTCAATTCCCAGCACACGCGGCAGCTCACAACCATCTGTAACTTCAGTTCTGGCCTCCGTGGAGAGTGCATGCATATGATGCACTTACATACATGCAGGCAAAATACCCATATATATATAAAGTAAAACCTCAAAAACATTTGTAAAGAATAGGAGGAAGAAAAAAAAACCAAGGGCACAGAGGAGTCCCTTGCTATTGTGTCATAGCTTCCTCAGTTACTTCCCTGGGGGATTGTCAGACCTCTTTCTGAAGGTGTGCGTGCACGCGCCCTCGTGTTGGGGGATTGGATCCAAGACCTCATGCCTGCTGGGCAAGCATTCTTACCACTGAGCTACAGCCCCGGGTTCTCATTCTAAAGACATGAGAAAGCAGCACTTAAACCGGGCACGGCGGTGCACACCTTTAATCCCAGCACTTGGGAGACAGAGGCAGACAGATCTTTGTGAGTTCAATGCCAGCCTGGTCTAGAGAGCGAGTTTCAGAACAGCCAGGGCTGCATAGAGAAGCCCTGTCCCTCTCCCTGCACTGCCAAAAAAAGACAAAAATAAAGAAAAGAAGAAAGAAAACAGCAATTCAAGTATTTTAGATGATTTGTGCCCATGGCCCTATTCTGCAAGTACTACATGATGTAACACACACACACAGCCTGCTTTGAGCAACTGCACCAAGAATGAAGACCGGGAGCTAAAGTCACAGACTGGATCTCAAGGAGGCCCATGGCCTTGGAGGAGCCTTGGAACCAAACTCTGCCTCGTGGTGTCTATACTGGAAGGAAACCAAGGACCTAACCAGAGCCACTGTCCTAGGATGCAAGAATTCCTTCGGGATATTAGAGGGGGGTCTGTACCCTGCCTGGTTGTTTCTGGAGTGGCCTGAGCTCTGTCCTGGAAGAAGAGTCTTAGCCCTCAGTGGAGCTGTATGTCTGTCTCCTCAGTACTCCGAAAGTTGAGGCAGGAGCACAAGACGGTATAGCCCGGGCTACATAACAAATCAATCTCTGTCTCAAAAAAGCAAAAGGCTTTCAGGAGAGAGCAAGGGTTAGGTGAGGAGACAACTTCCCATTCTTAGGTATCACTTAATTTTTTAAAAATTACATTTATTTATGTGCGGCAGTTGGGGAGGGACCAGGCAGGTGCCACGGCACTCTCATGGAGGTCAGAGGACAACTTGCAGGAGTCAGCGCTCTCCTTCCAACTTGTGGGTATCAAGGAGAACATGCAGGCAGTCAAGCTGGGTAGCAAGTGCCTTTACCTCATAAGCCATCCTACCAGCCCCCAAATTATTTTATAGTAGGTGCCTTGCAGTGTGTGTGTCTCTCTGTGTGTGTGTGTCTGTCTGTCTATGCTCGCCCCTCATGTTTGTATTTGGGTCAGACCCGGATGAAGGAATGGAACTATAATCGCGATGACACAGGCATCCCGTGGGGCAGAGACCTCTCTGAGGAACAGGGCTCTTCTCTGACTGTGCCCCTTTTCAGCAGCGGAAGCCACTGGCTAAGCATTTTCAACCTGTATGCCCCAGCTTGCAGGGATGTGGGCCACAGCAGTCAGAAGTCAGCAGAGAGTTGGAGCTGAAGTTCCAGAAAGCGGAGAAGAGGGACGTGGTGGATGACTGCCCTGCCAACTGGTCACAAATTATTCATGGGGCTGCACATGAGACTGGTGGAAAGAACCCGGGCCTGTGACCTTGGGGGAGTTCTGTGTGGCCTGGCTTCTCTCCGGGAGCCCAGGTGAGCCGCAAGTGTGGCAGGGCAGTGGGAGCCATAGAGCCCGCAATGCCTTCTGAGTCGCTGTGTAGGAACTTAGTCCTGTTTGCAGCAAGGCCAGGTATAGGCAGACAGACCAACGAACTCAAAGGTACCAGCGAGCTCTGTGGGTAAACAGAGGCCCAGCCCAGGAAAGGCCTGAAATAAAGACAGAACCTCCACCGCACCTTGAGGGAGAGCAGAGGGCCTGGACACTGTGGGATGAGTGGGGACACTCCAGGATGGAGGCATGGGCCGGAACCCTGCTCATTTCCCTTGCAAAAGTGAAATTCAAATGAGAGGTAGTATCAGAGCCCAAGGAGGCATCTGGGCACCAATGTGCCCTGGGAGGCCCTGGGGACAGGGTTCAGAGCTCAGGAAAGCACTGGGCGGGAGTCTTTTTGGCTCCGCCCCTTCCCTGATCTGCACTCCCAATCCCTGCGCTGGTTCTATCCCAGGCTGTTGCTGTGGACGTAGGTGACTGTTGGCTTCGAGCCAACTCCAGGCTCCTCACGTCTCCAGGAACTTCTTGGGGGCCCAGTGGGGAGGCCGAGATGGTCACTTGGCTACCGTGGGCACATGAATTAGTAATGGCCACCGATCCTACTGGCCCTGTGCCCGGTTTCCAGAGTGGGGTGGTAATCTAAACCCAGATACTCAAGCCCCAGACTCCACGCTACATTGGTGGGGGCACCGAATACCTCCCTTCGCCCTCAAAATGAACAGAAATGCAAACGGGGGCTTCATCATTGGCTGATCACATGGTCCCTATTACAGAGGTTCCTGGACCAGAAATGCGACGAGATGAACCGTGAGGTCTCTCGAGACACCTTCACCGACAAGCAAGGTCCTTCTGGGCTGAGCCTGGGAGAGATCAGGTCCATTGCAAAACCTCTGAAGTGAGGCTCTCGGGGCGTACTAACCAAGCAGGCTTGCAAGAAGAGAGGATTCTGGGAAAGATGGTAGGGGCTTCACTCCAGTACCTGAGATAAGCATCTGACCTGGGACTGCAGGCAGCTCCCTTCCCCTTTGGGGGGGGGGGTAGGGGGATGGGCCGATCTCTCTCCCAGGACACGCCTCCTATTCTTGCGGCGGTTTGGCTGTTTTCGGACGTCCCCTGGAGCTTCAGGCTGGCTCTACGCTTGTAGCCTGTCTCCTGCAGGCTCCCTTAGGTACCAAAACATGTTTTTCATAGGAGCCCTGTAATTCTTTTCAGGCAGATAAGGCATCCTTACACGACCACATAGCACACTGGAGAAAAAACGGCCTCAGGAATTAGGCCATGGGTGAGGGAATCCAGAGGCCTGGGCAGAAGGGAAGTTCTAGGGTGGGGGTGGGGGCACCTCCTAGGTGGCAAGTGAGATCTGGGGGCAGATTGGAAACACTGACAAAGTGGGGTACAAAATGGGCAGCGGGGATGCTCCAGCTTCTCGGAGGTGGTGGGATCGGGCTAGCCGTCACTGAGCTGGTGGCCTCAGAAATGCAGTGATAGTTTATTTGTATTTTAATAAATCAAGCTTGCCTGATGGTCAGATGCAAAACTAAGCCGCTAGAGGCCAGGGAGTGGTGGCACACACTCCTTTAATCCCAGGACTCCTGAGACAGAGGCAGACAGACAGACAGACGTACCTCTGTGAGTTCAAGACTACCCTGGGGCCGGGCGGTGGTGGCGCACGCCTTTAATCCCAGCACTCGGGAGGCAGAGGCAGGCGGATCTCTGTGAGTTCGAGACCAGCCTGGTCTACAGAGCTAGTTCCAGGACAAGCTCCAAAACCACAGAGAAACCCTGTCTCGAAAAACAAAACAAAACAAAACAAAAAGACTACCCTGGGCTACACAAAATCAATCCAGAAACAGATCCAGGTGGCTCACACTTATAATCCCAATGTTTGGGATCCCGCACCTTTAATCCCAGCACTAAGGAGGTGGAGACAGGAGTGGTAGGGCTGGGCAGAGAGAGGAATATAGAGAAGAGACAGGAACTCAGCCGAGTGTGGAGTCTGAGGATTGCTGGAGACAGGCTCTCACCTTTGGTCTGAAGATTTGGTAGAGGTAAAAGGTCTCTCTAGTGGCTGACTACTTTGCTTTTCTGATCTTCAGCTTGAACCCCAATATCCATCTCTGGGTTTTGTTATTTGTGCCACATGGAAAGACCACGATTCTCAGGTAGAAGACCTGAGGTCTTGAGGAAGCCCTAGGTTTGCTCGGCACACAGTCACCATCCGGTGTTGCAGTTGCAGTGGTCTGTTATGGTGGGAGTGTAGTTTATTAAATATTTATTTATTTATTTATTTATTTATTTATTATACAATATTCTGTCTGTGTGTATGCCTGAAGGCCAGAAGAGGGCGCCAGACCTCCTTACAGATGGTTGTGAGCCACCATGTGGTTGCTGGGAATTGAACTCAGGACCTTTGGAAGAACAGACAATGCTCTTAACCAGTTTATTGCTCGGAGTTGTACACTAGAATTACTCTTGTGGAGGGGAGGGAACAAACTCAAGACCTCATGCATGGTAGGCAAACACCCCACCACTGGGCTGCACCCCCATCCCCCAGAATGAAATCTGATTGCCCCCCGTGGGGGGGGGGTGTGACATCTAAGGGGAGTGCTTTAAAAGGCAATTGGGTTACTAAGAGGGATTAGTTATCTTCAGGCCTGGTAAATAGGTTGTTGTGAATGAGGCCTGGCCTGCTTGGCTCCCCCACATGCCGGGCGGCATTTCTGTTAGGCTATGACTTCACTCGAAGACTTCATCAGACTCAGCTGCCAGAGCCTGGACATCAGGCCTCCGGAACTATGATTCAGAACACCTCTAGGGCTGACCAGATGCCTCAGTGGGCAAAGGTGCTTGCGGCCTGATGACCTGAGTTCAATCCCTGGGACCCACATGGCGGAAGGAGAGGACTAACTTCTATAAGTTGTACACACACACACACACACACACACACACACACGTACTTTATAAATACACCTCTATTATTTATTTATTTATTTATTTATTTATTTTGGTTTTTCGAGACAGGGTTTCTCTGTGGCTTTGGAGCCTATCCTGGAACTAGCTCTGTAGACCAGGCTGGTCTCGAACTCACAGAGATCCGCCTGCCTCTGCCTCCCGAGTGCTGGGATTAAAGGCGTGCGCCACCATCGCCCGGCCACCTCTATTATTTATAATAGTGATCCAGGCTCAGGTATTCTGTTATATCTACAAAAGGAAGACTATCTGAGAGTTTCAGGGACACGATGAGCAGGGTGATCTTCTCAGGCTGAGGTTTCCATGAGGACCTAGAATGTCAACCTCCTGCCTGTCACTGCGTGCCCAGGAGTGAGGGCAGACCCTGCTGCAGCTGACTGGTCCTGCTCCACCTTGCTGCCTCCTCCTCGGGGCTGCCCAGCAACACCAGCCGCAGAGGGAGCGTCTGCAGATGGAGGACGGGAGCTGGCGGGCTTGGAACGCAGGTGAAAGCACAGTCTGCCAAAAGCTCCCTCCTCAGTAACCTGGCCAGGGAGCTAGGCCTAGCCAAACCAGTCTCTGAAAGCCAAGCGTGAAGGGAGCATCTGAGAGAGACTTCACTAATCCCAGTCCAGAGGCTCTGTGGCCAGTGAGGGCTGACGCTCTGTGGAGGGTCAGCACCCGCCTTGTTTGTTGACAACCAGGAAGAACAACCCCGTTTCTAACACCTACCCCCCTCCCACAGCCAAGGCTCTGCCTGCTGGTTCATTCAGCCCAGGGGAGCTTCTGGCTCCTGAGGGTGACCAGTTGACCACCTGGGCTGCTGACTAGACCCCCTGAGGCATCTTCACTCTGGAGTGTCTTCCAGGCTCCTCCCATCCCCAAGCTGGACCTGCCGTGACCTATGCACTCGGGGACACTGAGTCACTTTTCCCTTGTTCTGTCACCCAGCTCCTCCAGTCTGCAACACCTTTGTCCACACCATGACCATCTTCTGCACTCCAGTGACAGCCGCGGGACCCAGCTGTGGGACTGTCTCTGCCCTCACTTTGGGTCTGTTCACGTTTCAGATCTTGGGGTCAAATACTCATGTCCTACCCTGGCCCTGGAGCGCCCTGGAGTTAAAGGTGTTCACTTACCTTTTATATGTTTCTTTTTTCTTTGTCTTTTTTTTCTTTTTTCCCAGCCCCAAGGCTGTAAGTATATATAACATTGGTCATTTTATCTTTTCTTTTCTTTTCTTTTTTCTAGACAAGTCAAATTCTTAATGTCCCTATGTAGCCAATCCAGGCTAGCTTTCAACTTGAAATTCTTCTGCCTCAGCCTTCTGAGGACTCAGACAGTGACGACATGTCAGGATTAACCGTCTGTAAACGTGCAAGTCAACGGCACTCAGTATACACAGAGTTCTGCATGGCTGTCCCCTCTGTCATTTCCAGAACCAAATCATCTCAAACCCGGTACATGCTTCTCCCCATCCAGGCAAACCCGCACCTGGGAGCAGTCATTCCGTCATTCACTGTCTCAGCGATGGCCTCTTCTAAGGACTCGGTGACAATGACACTGTGCAGTATCTGTGCTCTGGTGTCTGTGTGGCTTCTTCCTCTGATATGCATGCAGGATTCAAGCACACCGCAGCATGGAGCAGGATTGCATTCTTCCTTAAGGTGAAGTCTTTGTGCGTGCAAGCGTACGCACAGAGAACACTGTAGATGGCATCTTCTCTGCCTGTTCCTCTGTTGGCCCAAGCCCGAATGGTACCCACCGTAGCGATTGCGAGCAAGGCTACTGTGAACACCACTGCATAGGTATCCATGTGAACTCCAGTTTGCGGTGTACTTAAAAGCGGAACTACCATGGAGCTGGGTGGCTGGGGTGCACGCCTTTAGTCCCAGTACTCGGGAGGCTGAGGCAGGCGGATCTCTGTGAGTCCGAGGCCAGCCTGGTCTACAGAGACAAGTGCCAGGACAACCAAGGTTACCCAGAAAAACCCTGTCTGGAAAAACAAAACAAAAAAGTGCTACTATGTTATCTTTCTTTCACTCTCTTGTTAAACTTTTTACAATTTAACATCCATTCGTTTATTTAGTTATTTGTGTTCCTGTGTGTGTGTGGGGGGGTGGGCACATGGGTACCTACCACTGTATATGGAGGTCAGAGGTCACCTTGCCATGGTCAGTTCTCCCCTTCTACCGTATGAATCCCAGGGACCAAACTCAGGTCGCCACGCTTGATGGCGATCTTCTACTGCTGAGCCACCTCACGGGTCCTTTATTATTATATTTGAGACAGGGCCTCCCCGTGGAGCCCAGGATAGTCTCAAACTGTGGTCCTCCTGCCTCAGCCCCTGAGTGCTGAAACTATAGGCATGCACCACCACACCCAGAAAAATTGAATAACTGTTGGTTAAAATTATACAGTAGAGGCAGCTGAATTTCTGAGGTCAAGCCCACGTGGTTTTGCATAGTGAGTTCCAGACCAGCCAGAGCTACACAATGAGAACCTGCTTCAAACAAAACAAAACAACAACAGCCAAACAAACAAGCAAACAACATGTCCGATTGCCAAAATTTTGTTTTACCACTTACCCAGGAGACTCTTTACTTCTGTAAGCTCTGTACTTTTTTCTAGTACCTTCTCATTTTGACATTCTATCTTGTGATTATAGGGCCGGAAGTCAATGTTGGGTGTCGTGGTTTGAGTAAGAATGTCCACGCCCAACACAGGCTCATGTATTTGAATACTTGGTTCCCAGTTGGTGGAACTGTTTGGGAAGGATCAGGAGGTGTGGCCTTTCCTCCAGGGATGCCTTTGGGGATGAGCTTTGAAGTTTTAGAAGCCTCACAGCTGGGCATGTGGTGCTCTAGTCCCAGCACTCAGGAGGCAGAGGCAAGTGGATCTCTGAATTCAAGGCCAGTCTAGTTCCAAAACAGCCAGGGCTACACAGAGAAACCTGGCTCTAAAACAAAACAAATAGCTCATGCTATTCACACTCCCGTCGTTCCCGTTCCTTCTCTCTCTGCCTCATGTTGGTAGATTAAGATGTAAGCTCACAGCTATTCCTTCCCTTTGCCAGCATGGACGGACACTGGGAATTGTTAGTCAAAGTGTTTTCTTTTATAAACTGCCTTGCTTCCCGGGCTGTGGTAGCTGCCACCTTTATTAATCTCAGCGCTTGGGAAGCAGAAGCTGGTAGATCTCTTGAGTTTGAGGTCAGCCTAGTCTACAGAGCAAGGACAGCCAGGATTATCCAGAGAAAAGAAGCCCTGTCTCTCAAAGAACAAAACAAATTGCCTTGGTCATGGTGTTTTATCACAGCAAAAACTCACCAGGTGGTGGTGGCACACTCCTTTAATCCCAGCACTCGGGAGGCAGAGACAGGAGGATCTCTTGAGTTCGAGACCAGCGTGGTCTACAGAGCCAGTTCCAGGACAGGTTCCAAAGCTACAGAGAAACCCTGTCTTTTTTTTTTTTTTTTTTTTTTTTTTTTTTTTTTTTTTTGGTTTTTCGAGACAGGGTTTCTCTGTGGCTTTGGAGCCTGTCCTGGAACTAGCTCTTGTAGACCAGACTGGTCTCGAACTCACAGAGATCTGCCTGCCTCTGCCTCCCGAGTGCTGGGATTAAAGGCGTGCGCCACCATCGCCCGGCCTGAGAAACCCTGTCTTAAATAAAATAAAATAAAATAACCCAAACCAAGACACTGGGTATCTTCTACCAACATTCCCACCTTATCTTTTGAGCTAGAGACTCACTGAACCTGGCTGGGCTGGTCAGCGAGCCCCCGGGATCATCCTGCCTCTCCCTCCCAATGTGGGGATTACAAATCTGTACCCCTATCGTTGTGCTGGCTTCTTACTTGGCTACTGTAGATAGATCCAAAGTCAGGTGCTGTACTTCCGTGACAAGCACTTTACCCACTGAGCCGTCTACCCAGCCCCTGGTTTATTTGTAAATGCTAAGCCAACTCTACACTCTTTGGATGAATCTTCGTCCGTGCTTTGAACATGCTGGTCGCATTGGTTGTTGCGTGTCTCATTGAGACTGTTTGCACCTATGTCCGCGAGACAGTCTTATTTTCTTGTGATGGCTTTCCAAGATGTTTGCACAAAATGGGCTGGGAAGTGCTCCTTTATTATATTTTTGAAGAGTGTAAAAAAATCAGTATTGATTGATTTTTAAGTCTTGGGTTGAGTCTGCCAGAGGCTGTTTGAGCCTGGACCTTTGTGAGGAGCTTGAGACAAGTTCAAGGGGCTGGAGGGCTGGCTCAGCAGCTGAGAGCACTGGCTGCTCTTGCAGACGATCAGGGTTCAGGTCCCAGCACGCATAACCGTCTATCATCTACTTCCAGGGGAGCCCATGCCCTCTTCTGACTGCTGTGAGCACCAGGCACACACATGGTGTACAAACATACATACGGGCAAAAAACAAAATAAAATAAACCTGAAAAAAGAAAATGATTAGTTCAAGTATGTTAGAAATCAAGGCAGGTTTACGATTTTCTGAGTCATGCTGTCCTTCAACCCCTGATGTCGTCCAGTGTCCTGTCCGTTAGCTTCAATTATTCTGTCTTGCCTTTACCTTCATTCCTGACTTTAGTAATCTGAGTTCATCCCTCTATTGTGTGTGTGTGTGTGTGTGTGTGTGTGTGTGTGTGTGCATGCGTGCACCTGCGTACATTTCCCCTGGAGGTCAGAAGAGAGAGTCAGAGCCCCTGGCGCTAAAGTTACAGATGGCTGAGAATCAAACCAGGGTCCTCTGGAAGAGCAACAGTTGCCCTTAACTGCTGAGCCATCTGTCCAGCTGCTGTTCTGTCTGGCTTTGTCCCCTGCCCCCGGCCTCTCTCTTCCTTTACTTCTTTTCTAGCCTGGCTAGAGGTTTGTAGTTTTTTGTTTTGTTTTTTTAAATTCTTATATTTATTTATTATGTATACAATATTCTTTTTTTTTTAAAGATTTATTTATTATGTACACAGTGTTCAGCCTCCATGCCTGAAGGCCAGAAGAGGGCGCCAGATCTCATTACAGATGGTTGTGAGCTACCATGTGGTTGCTGGGAATTGAACTCAGGACCTTTGGAAGAGCAGGCAATGCTCTTAACCGCTGAGCCATCTCTCCAGCCCGAGGTTTGTAGTTTTTACTGACCATTTCAGGAAGCCACATTTTGGTGTAGATTCCCTTTTCTTCCTTTATTTCCCTTCTTTCTTAGGCTGGGACTGAAACCTAGGGCCTCCCTTGTACACATGCCAGTGTAGTGATTTACCACTGAGCCCTAACCACAACCTTAATTGCACCGATTTCTGTTTCTATCATTTCAGGGCAGGCACGGAACCCGGGGCTGTCCATTTCTTAGGCAAACGCTCTGACACGAAACCGTACACATCTCCATCTCTATATCTGTAATTTTAGAAATGTCTTTTTGAAGCTTGGTGTGGTGGCACACTTCCGTAATCACAGTACTTGGGAAGCAGAAGCAGCTGGATCTCTGAGTTCCAAGTCGGCCTGGTCTACAGAGTGAGTTCAGGGCTCCATAAAACAACATCCTTTTTGTTGTTTTTGTTTTGAGGCCAAGTTTTGCTTGTAGCCTAGACTGACTTTGATAAAACTAGCAATCCCCTTGTTTCAGCTTCCTCAGTACGGCTTTGGGCTACTATGGTTAGGTACAGTTGTCTACGCCTTTCCCACCCTGGCTCTTGCCAATTGGTGCATTCTGATATGTACCCTCAAGACACCACATTCCCTTGTTTATACATGTGTGTATTCACGCGTGCATGCGTGTGTGTGTGTGCGTGTGTGTGTGTGTGTGTGCGTGTGTGGGGGGGTCATGACATGGAGTATGTGTGGAGGTCAGAGGTCGGCTTTTAGGACTTGGTTCCCCTCCTCCCACCATGGCTCCCAGGGGTTGAACCCAGGTCATCGGGGTTCAGGGGTGAGACCTTTACAGAGTGGTGTGACTCGTGCCAGCACCGTCCAGTTTCCCCTGAAAAATTAATTGGCCTGATGCTGCAGATGACAGGAAGCTACGGAAACCCGGCTTAGGGCAAAGGAGCTTTAGCTTCCGGGAGAGGGAAAGGCGGGGGCAACTTGCAGGCGGGCTCTTCGCGGGCTCTGACCACTGGGGGCAACGGCTCTTCTCTACCGGGCACTGCCCTTCTCTGAACTCAGAGTAGAAAACCTGCTCTTGGGGGAGCCCCCAGGATCCCCATGGCCGGCAGGGAGAGTGGGGCAGATGGCACTGCATCCTCACAGAGGACTGGACCGATATGGGGCAGACAGCACGGATGCATCCCAGGAAGCTGGCATTCCAGCACTCGGTGTAAGTGAATTGCTGGCAGGGAAACTTGGTCCTGAACCACACACTCCTTTCCAGGCCCTGAAACACCAGACTCAATGGTTCTCTGCATCCCTAGCCACACACCTGGCAGCCCTGGTGAGCCAGTCCCCTGACCTCAGGGGTCCTCCTTGTTAGGGCCTGCAGGCTCACAGTGAGGTCCTGCTGCCTCCACACCGTGCAAAGGCCGCCTCCCTCAGGCTGTCTTGCGGTCACTGCTGTCTCGCTGTCTCTCCTGTTCCTTAAATTCCCTGTGTAGGATTCTTTTTTTTTTTTTTTTTTTTGGTTTTTCGAGACAGGGTTTCTCTGTGGCTTTGGAGCCTGTCCTGGAATTAGCTCTGTAGACCAGGCTGGCCTCGAACGGAACTAGTTCTTGTAGACCAGGCTGGCCTCCTAGTGCTGGGATTAAAGGCGTGCTCCCCCTCCCCCGCTAATGTGTAGGATTCTGATACTCCAAATAAAGATCTTAGTACCTTGACTTGAAATCACTCCTTTAATTTTTTTGTTTTTGAGACAGGGTTTCTCTGTGTAACCCTTGTCCTAGAACGCGTGCTCTGAAGATCAGGCTGGCCTCGAACTCAGATCCACCCGTGTGTGCCACCATTGCCTGGGGTCTTTATTTTATTTGTTTTTTTTTATGATTTATTTATCTTTATTTTATGTGCATTGGTGTGAGGGTGTCAGATCCCTTGGAACTGGATTTTCAGACAGTTGTGAGCTGCCATGTGGGTGCTGGGAATTGAAGAGCAGTCAGTGCTCTTAACCGCTGAGCCATTTCTCCAGCCCCTTTATTTGTTTTTTGAGACAGTGTCTCTCTCACTCTGTAGCCTTAGCGGGCTTGAAACTCACTCAGCCCAGGCTGGTCTGGAATTGGTGACAATCCTCCTGCCTCAGCCTCCCAAGGGCTGGGGTTGCGAGTCACCAAGCTTTAACAAAAGCATATCTTGAGCCGAGCGATGGTGGCGCACGCCTTTAATCCCAACACTCGGGAGGCAGAGGCAGGCGGATCTCTGTGAGTTCGAGACCAGCCTGGTCTACAGAGCTAGTTACAGGACAGGCTCCAAAGCCTCGAAAAAAAACCAAACCAAAACAAAAAAAACCCAAAAGCATATCTTTAAAGAATCACTGTGGCTGAGTGATAGATAATCCCCGCTGGGGAATATTGATTTCAACTGTGTGACTTTTGCTTAGGTTGCCTTTGTTTAACTCTGTGAAGCTGTGTTACTGTGCCTGTCTAAAACACCCAATGGTCTAATAAAGAGATGAACAGCCAATAGTGAGGCAGGAGCAAGGATAGGCGGGGCTGGCAGGCAGAGAGTATAAATAGAGAACTCTGGGAGAACAAGGAGAGGGGGATACCAGGGGCCAGAGACCCAGTCAGTTATGGAGTGAGAAGGAAAGAAAGTGTACAGAAATAGAGAAAGATGAAAGCCCGGAGGCAAAAGGTAGTGGGGATAATTTAAATTAAAAAAACCTTGCAAGAAACAAGTCAAGGCCGAGCGTTCATAACTAAGAATAAGCCTCTGTGTGATTTATTTGGGAGCTCAGTGGCAGGCCCCCCCAAAAGTCAAAAGAATAAAACGTCACACTACAAAATCCTGTCTTGAATCCCCCTTTCCCACAAAAAATAAACACTTGTGAAAAGACCATAATCAGTTCAAGAGTAGTGAGCACTAGGGTGCTCAATAGGAGTTGTCCCCCCCTTTTCTTTTTGACACAGGCCTTCTTTGAATACTTTTTTGGGGTGTTTGTTGTTGTTTTTCAAGATAGGGTTTCTCTGTGTAGCCCTGGTTGTCCTGGAACTTGCTCTGGAGACCAGGTTGGCCTTGAACTCGAGATTCCCTCTGCCTACAGGATGCTGGGATTAAAAGTGTTACAGATAGCTATGGGCTGCCACTCTGGGTACTGGGAATCGAACCAGGGTCCTCTGTAAGGTGAGTGCTCGCATGCACCGATCCATCTTTCCTGACCCCCATGTGCAATTAAAGAAAAAGCTGACTGGCTCAATCAAATTCCAAAAACAGAAGGTCCACGTGCCAATTTTACTCAGGGCTGTGGCACGGTTAAGTGCACTTTCCAGCGTCCCCGAAGCAGGGCAGGCACGTGGCTCCGTTTGTTTTAGGGGATGGGGTGAGAGTTCAAGACTTTGAAGAACTCTTACTGGAGCAAGCACCTTTTCATCTTCATTATTCCCTTTATCCAGCAACCTGGAAGCTGAGATGTGGTTTCAGAAGCCCTAGCTGCCGTCTTGAACTTTGAGATGACCTTACAAATACATGGAAGTGAAAGCTAGGATGATGGTTGGCGGAAAGATGGGACCTTTTTTGACTGTCACTGTGGTTCGGGGTTCAGGATTCAGACCTCTCCTAAGGCCTGGCTCTAGCTGTCTAGGCCTGTGGACCGGCTCGCATGCCCAGACATGGTGTTGGCACCCCAGGATTCTGACAGCGGTTGGTTGGAGCCTCCCTACGGAGAGGGCAGTTAGGGCTCAGAGTAACCGTGGTCACCGTCCACGCCCACGCGGATTTTCTTGCTCCTGCTCCCGTGCCTTAGTCCTCTAGTTCCGCGGGGCCGACAGCTTGCAGGTAGGGGTCCTGCGTGCATAGAGCACGCATGTCATCACACCGCGGGGACAGTAGCTCTCTGCCATCAATCATGCTGTCCCTCGCGGGGCGCGGAGCAGGGAACTGCACGAGCCCCGCGCGCCCCCTGGTGGCCAAGTCGAGGAGGGCTTCGGCGCCTTGCAGGTGGCGCCTCCTCAGCTCTGGGGCCACGGCGTCTGCCCCCTCTGGAGCCCGCTGCTGTCATCATCATAGACTTTCCAGCATGGCGGAACCTCTGTGTCCTCCGAGCCTGGAAGTCACCTCCCTCCAGGTCTGCACCTGCCTCGGGGACAGACAGGTGAGGCCCATAACCCCCCCATCCCCCACCCAATGCCCGAGCTTCCTGTCCACCCCTGCCTGCTGCTTCCACATTCCCTAGCGAAGCTGTTCCTGGGCTCTGAGATTTGCTTTCTAAAAACAAAACAAAACAAACAAAAACCCTGCAGCAGGCAGAGGAGGCTTCCAGGACCGTGACTCTGTCCAACAGTGGGTGGGGTGGGAGGCACTTGTGGGTAACTGGGCACAACCCCCAACACAACCACACCTCGCGTTCTCTCTTTCTGGGAGAACAGTGCATTTATGTTTTTTTAATACTACATAATTTTAGTTAGTTAGATCTTAAAACAAACACTGTACATTTTGCTGCAAAACAACTTATTTATGGTAAAACACTTAACAAAACTCTGGGAGGCAGAGGCAGGAGGATCTCTGTGAGTTCAAGGCCAGTCTGGTCTATAGGACGAGCTCCAGGACAGCCAAGGCTACACAGAAAAACCCTGTCTTGAAAAAAAAACAACAAAAATTTAGGCGTTTTATTTCACACATGAGCGCCTTTGCCTTTGTTCCATTTGTGTGTCTGGTGCAGGTGGCGGTCAGAAGCCAGCAGCAGAGCCCAGGAGCTGTGGAGACAGATGGCCGAGTCACCATTCAGCTGCTGAAACAGAACTCAGGTCCTCCGGAAGAGCAGCAAGTACTCTTAATCACGGAGACATCTCTCCAGCCCCTAAAAATCTTGTTTCGAGACAGGATTGGCCAGGCTGGCTTTCAGTTCATACTCCTTGCTTGGACTCTTGAGCACTGGTCACCAACTGGCCGTGCTCTCCACCAGGCCTTTAAACACTGAAAAATTAGCATCCACGTTGAGAGATGCTGTATGAAATCTACTCTGGTGTAGTGATATTGTTTGTAATCTAACAAAGTTTGTCTGAAGATCAGAGTGCTGAGCTAAGCTATAGAGGCCAGGCAGTGGTGGCACACACTTTTAATCCCAGCACTCGGGAGACAGGGGCACATGGATCTCTGAGTTCAAGGCCACCCTGTGCTACACGAGATTGAATCTGTCTAAAAGAAACAGTGCGCACACAAAGGTGATCCCAGCTCTTGAGATCCCATGCCTTTAATCCCAGCACTAGGGAGGTGGAGACAGGAGGGATATGGCTGGGCAGGGAGAGGAATAAAAGGCAGGAGGAGACAGGAGCTCAGATGCAGTCTGAGGACTCAGTCTGAACATGCAGTTCTGAGGTTTCATAGAGACAGCATTCAATTTGATTCGTAGAAACAGGATCTCCCATTTGGTTTGAGCTCAGAACTCTCCAGTAGTTGACTGCTCTGCTTCTCTGATCTTTCAGCATTAACCCCTATATCTGACCGCCCAGTTTTTACTATTATTATTACTATTATTATTGGTTTTTCAAGACAGGATTTCTCTGTAGCTTTGGAGCCTGTCCTGGAACTAGCTCTTGTAGACCAAGCTGGCCTCGAACTCACAGAGATCCGCCTGCGTCTGCCTCCAGAGTGCTGGGATTAAAGGCCTGCACCACTACCATCGGGCCCAGTTTTTATTATTAAGACCAATTAGAATTCGTGCTACACTCTGGAGTTAAGCGTTAATTACCAACATTAAAGTGCAAAATAACTCATTAACTTTAAACATTAATTGTATAGCAAAATGGGGCCTATTGACTTAAATAAAACCCTAATTTAATCTTTTTTTAATTTTATTTATTTTTTTATTGAAAATTTCCACCTCCCTTCCTCCCACTTCCTTCTCCTCCCTCCCTCCTCCCCCTCCCCCTCCAGTCCAAGGAGCAGTCACCTAATATAATCTTTAAAAAAAAAAAAGCCTAAACTAGGAGGTGGTAGCCCACCCCTTTAATTCCAGCACTCAGGAGACAGAGGCAGGAGGATCTCTAAGAGTTCGAGGTCAGCCTGGTCTACAGAGCGAGTTCCAGAATAACCAAAGATACACAGAGAAACCCTGTCTCAAGCCCACACCAAACCAAATTAACAAACCATAACCCTAACCCTTCGAGGGGTGGGGAATGTAACTCTGGTCACCCTGGAGCTCGCTCTGTAGACCAGACTGGCCTCAAATTCAAGAGATTCACCTGGCCCTGTCTCTCAAGTGCTGGGATTAAAAGTGTGCGCTACCACCTCCAGCAATGAAGTTTTAAAAAACTTATGGCGATGGCGTTCTGTATTTCTGCTCTAGAGATGGGTTCCTGAGCAGGTTTTATTATAGTAAAGGTTGCCTCACATACGTATGTACGTAGGCAGGTATTCTGCCACTGAGCTACATCTCCTACCCCTACAGCTGATGCTTTTTCTGTCTCTATTGAAGACCTCAGAAACACGCAGTGGAAATTGGGTGTACTGGGGTTGAAGTCCTGACTCTCAGATCTGGACCCGGCCTATGGGGCTGACCCCTGGGCAGGTTAACCATGATGTACCTGGTTGGGTCCCAGATGACAGGAGGCTCCGGTGGGTGCTGGTCACCAACTCTGCACTTGGAACAGCATGAGTTCAATAGGCTTACAATGCCGGAAGTCCTAGGACCCAACATGGTGCCACTGTCTCAGCTATAGCCAGCAAGATGGAGCGCTCCCAGTGGGATCTCTTAGAGCAGAACTTCCGGCATCCAGGACCCTACAAAGCAGTGGTTCTCAATCTCCCTAATGCTGCAGCCCCCAACCATAAAATATTTTCATTGTTACTCAATACCGAATTTTGCTACTATCATGAATCATAATGTAAATATTTCCCGATGGCCTTAGGTTATCCCCTAAGGGGTCACAACCCACAGGTTGAGAACTGCCCTAGAGGATGGTGTGGCAAGGCGTGTCTTGCTATCAGAACAGAAATCTGCACAAGGGTTTTTTTTTTTTTTTTCAAGTCAGGGTTTCTCTGTGGTTTTGGAGCCTGTCCTGGAACTAGCTCTTGTAGACCAGGCTGGTCTCGAACTCACAGAGATCCGCCTGCCTCTGCCTCCCGAGTGCTGGGATTAAAGGCGTGCACCACCACTGCCCGGCTGCACAAGGATTTTTTGGTTTATTTCTGCTTTGTTTTGTTGAGACAGGGTCTCACTATGCCCCTGGTTGGCCTTGGAACTCTATGTACAGCAGGCTGGCCTTGGGCTGAGATCCACCGCTTCTTCCTACCGAATGGAGGATTAAAGGAATGTCCCACCATTCTGGCCAAGAAGGGCATTTTTAAAAAAGCATCATTCAGTCAGGCAGTGGTGGGTGCACACCTTTAATCCCAGCATTTGGGCAGAAGAGGCAGGCGGGTCTCTGTGAATTCAAGGCCAGCCTGGACTAAAAGAGCTAGTTTTAGGACAGCTAGGACTGTTAAGCAGAGAAACACTGTCTTAAAAAAAAAAAAATTATTCGCCGGGCGATGGTGGCGCATGCCTTTAATCCCAGCACTTGGGAGGTAGAGGCAGGCGGATCTCTGTGATTTCGAGGCCAGCCTGGTCTTCTCAGCTAGTTCCAGGATAGCCAGAGCTACAGAGAAACTGTCTCAAAAACAAAACAAGAACAAAATCCCCCATTATTCCACCTTTCCAAATGCATATCCGCGGTCATTACAAAAACAGATGCCAGGCTGCCTGCAGGAGCTGGGGCTGTCTGCCCTAGGTTGGTTGGCCATGGTGGCAGGGTCCTAGAAAGGTCACACTTTATCTGCCACCTAGCACTCTCTGACTTATGACAGTGGGGTACTCCAAGTGCCACTTTGTCCCCGTCACTTCTTAGGGCCTCACACAAGCTCCAGAGAGTTCTTAGGAACCAGGAGATGCCGTGTTTAAAAATATCCATCACCACAGATAGGTGAGTAACCCTGAACTAGTGGGAAGACTCCTCTGAGAGTGACTTCATCTCTAAAGAGCCAGATAACCTTTCTGTCCCAGTGGTTATAGCTCTGGGGGTCAGGCCTCAGCCACACGGACTGTCTTTATCAAGGTGACTATTTGGTGGCTCCAGCTGTGGGGGTCCTAAGTTGTCTCTTCCTTCTCTGGCGGGATGAACACCTCAAGATCCAAGGTTAAACCGGTCAGTGGTGGCGCACACCTTTATTCCCAGCACTCAGGAGGCAGAGGCAGGTGGATCTCTGTGAGTTCGAGGCCAGCCCAGTCTACAAGAGCTAAAGAGCTAGTTCCAGGCCAGGCTCCAAAGCTACAGAGAAACCCTGTCTCAAAAAAATAAAAAAAAAATCCAATGTTAAGCAACTCACCCCCCGGGGTCTGCTGGAAGGAGAAGTTAGTTAAGTCTAACTTTCTAGAACCACATGCTTCAGAAACCCCACAAGCCCTTTCCTGGAAGAGGGGCAGTGCCTTGGGGTATGAGTGATGTTCTTGGGTCTAAAGAAGCCTGTATTCAAGTCTCGGTTTCCAAACACAGGATCCCACAGCAGCCTCGCTACTGGTGCCATGGGATTGCTCAATTTGTACGGAGTCCATTAGAGTCCGAAGTCACTGGAGATGTGGACTAGAACTCAACAGCTCTGGCTTCCGGGACTTTGAAGACCACCAGCTCAACTGTTGTGGTTTGTTTCTGGAAGGTGGCCTTCCTTATTCAAGAGACACTGTTCTAGGTGTGTCTCCCCACCCATGCCAAATTTGATAGGCAGATATGGAAGTGGGCTCCTACACACAGTATCCCTATTCCCAGGAAACATCACATCACAGCACATGAGAAGACACCCTTGCTCAGGGGGCTCAGAAGACTGGACAGCACTGCCACCTGGTGGCTAGCTAGAGCAGTGTTCGGCTCCCCACACAGAGAGGTCAGCACTGGGGACACTGACCGACTGATCACACATCCTCACCAGTCCACAGGCGGCTTAGGCACACACAGGATAATGAGAGCCTCTAGCACAGGGTTGGCAGGAGATGTTTTTGCAGGGAGGACTCTGATGTGCAAACCTCAGCCAGCTGTCTGTGGGCAGGGGCCTTTGGTTATTCCTGCCTGAGGTTACCGACTCCTGTCCTCTGTCTTGTTGATTGGTGTGTGGGCAGCTATTGATCAAGTTCAGCCATTTGCCAAGGTATATACACATTTTATTTAAAAAAGTTTACAGTTTTCATTATACACAACTATTAAGAGGTTATAGTCAGAGGAGGCATTTGTCCAGGTGACAGACATGCCCACTAGATCATCACAATGCAAGGAAGGTGGGAGGGAGGAGAGAGGGCAAGGAGAGGAAAGCGGTAAAAAGCTTAGATTTCAATTAAGGGCTGGTAAGTCCCTTTTATCTCTTCAAGTATCACACAAAGTGTACCAAATACAATCAGTAATTGAAGGCCATTTCTTCCCACGCCCACAGCCAAGTAACTGCTGAACCAAGAGCCAGGGCCATTCCTCAGGCAAGTGGAAAGCTGCACGCCCATGACCCCGGAGGGCCTTTACTCCATCCAATCCCTAAGAGCTGGCCAACGTGTTCAGTGGCCAAAGGAAGGTGAACATGGATTCAGAAGTCCAAAAGAAAAGCAGTTCTTTGTGCCCAATCAGAAACGAGTTGGTTTTCACTCAGCAAGGCTCTGACCCAATCAGAAGTGGGCAAAACAAAGCAAAACCCTCCGCTAACTTTTATAAATGGCTTCACTTTTCTCAGTCACTAAAACAGAGGCCAATCCCAGTTCTCGGAAAACTGACCCAGAGACTAGACTGGCAGGGGATCTGTCATGATTCTTAGCCACCCCAAAAGGTGGCTTATCAGGTCAAGGCCAACTTCCAGGGCACAGTTCCTCCGAGAAGATACACCCCTCGGGGGCCCAGATCAGCCGGTTGGCAACAGAACAGCACTTGAAGTGGACGAAAGCACGAGAGCTGGAGAGATGTGGCAACTTCTGAGGACTCTCATCAACAGGAGATGCTGGTTGAAGCTGCACAGTCTCGAGGAGGGTGGAGACTGACAAAAACGTCAACTGCCAGGGCCTACGTTGGCAACCACAGAACACGGCCCACTGGCCCCAGCCCTGGGCTTCCAGGAAGCACAGGAACGTGGCAGGTTTGGGCTGCCAGGCAGCAGCCACTTTGCTTGTCAGCGTTTGGCAAGAGCTCCAGTCGTCTGAATGGGGGCAAAGAATGGCTTCCACTGGTAAACCATAAGGTAGGACTTCAAAAACGGTAGGTACAAAGGGCGGGCAAATGCCAGCAACAGCCCCGACTTACTGCTAACCCTCAAAGGAAGGAGTGCTCAGCCTCCAAAGGGGTCGATGCCCCCTTGGGTATTAGGAGGTACATCCACAGGCAACTAGAGGGTTTTGGTAACCAAGGAGGCAAACTCCAGAGTGCATCCATTTACTATGGGGACCTGGAGTCCTCAGAGTCCCAGGCAGACTTTCATTTCTGATCCTTTGCACCCATGGGTATGGTATGGTCATCTAGCCCTGCCTCACCAAGAAGCAAGGAAGGGTCAGAAAGCTTGCAAAGCCGACTTCCCAACAGAGTCAAGGCCCAGAGAGCGCCAACAAGCATGGAACCAGGACTGGTGCCAGGAAGCTGAGGGTAGTGATTGGGGGCAGTCATGAATGCCTGGATGGGAACCCTCCGCCCTGGCCTCGAGCCCTGGGCTCTGCATGGCCGTTCTGCGCCCTCAGCTGTGTGCTGCTCTGTCTGCAGGGGAGGGAGTGGATTCTCGTAAGAGTCAGAGCAGTAGCTGCTCAGGCCCATTCCCTAAAATTGACTCTGTCAGGCTTTGTTGGATTTTTTGTTTTCTATTTTTTTTTTCAACAAGATCAAAAGCAATCATCAGGACCCTTTTTTTTTTTGGGAAAGGTAATTAGAGTACTATTTTATACAGTATTGAAAAAATACAATTTTTTATTGTTTGAACTCAAAAGTGACCACCCAGCACTTCAAGCCTACCCTAAGTAGCACCTACAGTAAGGTTATGGCATGAGCAAACTGCCCCTCTTCCAGGGAAGCGAGCTGGATGTGCCTGCAGAGGCCCTCCTTCCCCCAAACAGAAGACAGCACGCCAGGTAAGCACAGCGTTACACAGTTAAAGCCGCCTTCCAACAGGCAGGGTGCCCAAGAGAACAGTACAGTAAACTGACCACAGCCCCACAGAACTCCATTTTCCCCAAAGAAAACCTTTTGCTTCATGCCCGTAATTAACTTAGAATAAGTAGATTATTTGTCTTTTTATTTAGGAAAATAATCATGCTAAAAGTTGGACTTCATATAGATTTTCAAAGGAAAGACTGATTGTGCTTTTTGAATTAAAAAGGAGAGGTGTCTCCCCAGTTCACCGACTTAACCTTGTGGAATACAGCACTCCTACACTAAACACATCGGACACGCACTGCCTTCAGATGCTCTTAGGATTGGCTACTTCTACTGTTCCTGTTTCGGCAAAAAGAATACAGAGCCGGTGTCTAAACTTTCTCCAAATCCCTTCCAGAGTCCGATGGAGTCTGCTGGGCACTCTGGGTGGCAGGTAGCTGAGCAGAGGCTGCAGTGGCAGGTCAGGCTTCAGCTGTCTGACTTGCTGTTCCCGCGGAGGGACAAAGTGTCCTCCCTCCCTCGCAACCTGCCTATAACCTGTCATGGCTCACACCCTCCCTAGTCAGTCACAGAAGAAAGTGGTTCTCCCACCTCAAGCCACCATGGGTACAACAACGTTCAATTCTTACTCATTGTAAATTTAGGATGTCTTTAAAAAAATTAGGATGTTTTGGGTCTTACATACCCACACTTCCCTCTGCCATAAGTGGTGGGCAACTGGGCTGCTGCCAGGAGCAGCTGCCAGAGAGAGAACCAAGAGATCACAGGACTGCGCAGGCCTCGAGCCTCCAGGCCAGTCTCCCTCCACCTGAAGGTCCACTGAGCGCCTTGTCCAGGGAGGAGACTGTCTCTTGGTAGGTAAAATTAAATCTGTAACCTGCCTAAGTTCAATTCACACAAATAGAAAAATATAAAGGAACAAAAGAAAAGAAAAACACCAAACAAAAACTGCTTCCAGTTTTTGCAGTTCAGTCCAGGGCAGTGGTCTCCAACGGGACCAGCCTCCCCTTTTCTCCTCCAGTCCTGTTCTCTCTCTCTCTCTCTCTCTCAAAAAAAAAAAAAAAAAAAAAAAAAGTTCTGGATGACGAGCTGTACCAAGAAAAAGATTTGGGTTCAGAAAACAGTCCCAAAGGGTCTTCAAAGCAAAACCAATGTGGCTACGGCTACAGGTCTGGTTGCACAGAGGGCCAGGAATCTACCTAGAAAAATGCACCTAAATTTGAGTCCAAAAAAAAAAAAAAAAAGGCTCTAAGTCTCACTTCTCATCCAACCCTGCCGTCGCCCACTGTGGTCTCTCTTGGGAGCAGCTGGCTGTGCGAGGCCAGCTTCACAAGCTCCGGAGCTCGCCTCTTCCTCAGCCTTTCCCTTCCACCTGGAAAAGCACTGTTCTGTCTTCATCCAACAACTGGTACATCTGTTTTATTCTTTGGAACCATCCATAAAAAGAAGCGACTTTTCCTGTTAGTTCCCTCACATTTACCTATCGGAGCGGCAATTCTTGACAGCTGAGCAGCACGCAGGCTGGCCTGGCCGAATGGACTTATGAATGCATGCATCCGGACTGCATATTGCTACCGAAATGGAATGTGGGGATATGCTATGCACCTCAGGTTGAGAAATGACCAAGAAATCAAGATCTAAAGGGTGATATATAATATATATATATCAATGCTATTATTCATAAAAACCTTGTTTAGTAATAAAAAAAATTGCTTTGTTTAAATATGAATATTATAGTCTGCTTCTCATGGTTAGGAAATAAGTCTTTCTGAAAAGCAGATGCTTTTCTACTACAACTCCATGTCCTGGGCCTCATCTTCCGAAAAGTCAGACATAGAACTCTCCGACGAGCTGTCACCAGTGCCCTCTTCCTGCTCCTTCAGGGCCTCCTCTGTTGCGTATTTCTGGATGTACTCTGCACAGGGGAGAAGAAACACAGAACATGAGCTCAGGACCACAGGCACAGACGTCCCTGCTGCACCAGGAGAAGCTGTCATCATCTTTAAAAGCCACGGGAATTCCAAAGGAGAGGTGACTAATGTGTGGGGGGAACGGGCAAGCACACGTTTGACTTCTTCCCAGGTAGAACAGGACTAGTGACTCCCAGCCTCCTCTGACTGCAGCTGTGGAATCACAGCTGGCTCAGGTCTGTATAGACTATAGGGGTCCTGCCCGCTGAGTTTGTAACAATGGTTTCAGTCTGCTCATCAGGAACAAGCTGCCCTATGGAGGCTCAGGAGTAGCCGGGTGGTTCTTCAATGCATTATTCACTTCAAGATTTCTGCTTCAAGAGCCCAGGCCAAACGTGTTGACTGAAAAAGAATAAAATTGTTTCTAAAAGCACACACTGGGGCTGGAGAGATGGCTCAGAGGTTAAGAGCATTGCCTGTTCTTCTAAAGGTCCTGAGTTCAATTCCCAGCAACCACATGGTGGCTCACAACCATCTGTAGTAGGGTCTGGTGCCCTCTTCTGACCTGAAGGCATACACACAGACAGAATACTGTATACATAATAAATAAATAAATATTTAAAAAAAAAATAAAAGCACACACTGTAGCCGGGTGGTGGCGGTGCACCCCTTTAATCCCAGGACTCTGGAGGCAGAGACAGGCGGGTCTCTGTGAGTTCCAGGACAGCCAGGGCTGTTACACAGAGAAACCCTGTCTTGTCTGAGTAAACAGCCTACATGTATATGCAAGGGTGGCTGGTGGGATCCCATCAGGACACAAGCTGGACATACATGGTCACTCCGCAGGAGCCACTATCAAGGCAGAAGACAGGAGCCTGCGAGTGTTGAAGAAGCACAGGGGCCGAGGTAGGTACGCTTCTACCTCCCCTCCTTCTGAGTGCCCTGTGAGACAGGCTAGTACAGCCTAGGTTGGCTTTGGAACTTGATATGTACAAGACTGGCTTAATATTTTTGGTGTCAGGTGGTAGTGGTACATGCCTTTAGCCCCAACACTTGGTGGAGAGGCAAACAGATCCTCTCTGAAATCGAGGACAGCCTGGTCTACAGAGTGAGTTCCAGGACAGCTAAGGCTGCACAGAGAAACCTTGTCTTGAAAAATAAAACAAATACAAAATGCACTCTTTAGAGTTAAAAACAAAACAACTTATGTATGTATGAGCACAGGTGCAGGTGTTCAAAGAGGCCAGTGCGGGCCCTAAAGTTGGAGCTACAGGGGGCTGTGAGGCACAAGTGCTCCAGCTCAGGGATTTGGTTTCTGACTCACCCTTCCTAGAAGCTGTTCTATCTGTCACGCCATCTTTTAGATATTCAAAGAAACAAGTGCCTATGAAGCTTTGACCAGGACAAGGCTTTTCAGAAGGTGGAGAAATTAAGAACACGTTACTGACAGGGAGGATAAAACAGGAGGCAGCTGTGGCCGCTTAAACCCCCACGCTCTGCATCCATTCATTTTGTTTGTTTTTTTCGAGACAGGGTTTCTCCGTAGCTATAGAGCCAGTCCTGAAACTGTAGATCAGGCTGGCCTCAAACTCACAGAGATCCACCTGCCTCTGCCTCCCAAGTGCTGGGATTAAAGACGTGTACAACCATGGCATGGCCAGAACAGTTCATTTAAAGTCTTAGTGTCACCAAAATTGTGTGGCTGGGCTATGAAACCTGAACATTAACTTTCTTCTTTCTCTCTCTTTCTCTTTTTTTTTTTGGTTTTCAAGACAGGGTTTCTCTGTGTAGCCCTGACTGCTCTGAAACTCACTCTGTAGACTAGGCTGGCCTTGAACTTGGAGATCTACTGCCTTGGCACCCCAACTGCTGAGATCAATGGTGGGTCACCACTGCCTAGCCTTTTTTATTTTTATTTTTTTAAATCAGAACCTCATGTAGTCCATGCTGGCTTCAAAAATCTAGCTACCACAAGCATCAGATATGTAGATATCTAAGGCCAACCTTGAACTTAGGACCTCTTGACTCAAACCCCAAGGCACACGCCACCACATCTAGCTTCTGCAGTGCTGGTGTTGTATATGCTAGGCAAGCACTCTATCAACTATACCCCCCAGCTGGCCTTAAAGGAAAGAAAAAGACCACAAGACCAAAACTCAGAAGAAAATGAGGCAGAACGTAGGGTCTTGGTTGAGTGCACGTACATCAAGAAAGTCTGCTTTCCTATAGCAGCAGATCAACTTGTCACTGCTCCCACGGGGTTGAATACCAGAGATCCTGCATAGCAGACATTCACATTACAATTCCTAACAGTAACGAAGTTATGAAGTAGAAAGAAAATAATTTATAGTTGGGGGTCAGCACACATGAGCACCTGTACTGAAGGGTCCAGCAGCAGGCATGTGAGAACCAATGCTCTACTGACAGAGGAGTGAGCACACTTCAGTACCTGAGACTCATCCGACCAGACCTCACAGGAGGAAGGGAAGGTGGACTGCTCAGCACTGAAGTCCCCCGCAGGCTGGTGCTGCTCAAGAAGGCTTTGTGGGCGCAGCCTACATTCGCATGGAGGTCAGTCAGGAGCTACACGGAGCCTCCTGTCGCCCTGCTCATTCTATCCAGGCAGTGATTTAAGGACCGAACTCTCTCCTGTCGCATTAGCAAAGGTGGCTTTTGTTTCTTTTTTCTTTCTTCTTTTGAGACACGGTCTCTCTGCAGCACTGGTTATTTTCTAACTCAAGAGATCGCCTGCCTGTGCCTCCTGAGTGCAAGGATTAAGACATGCACTACTGTGCCTGATTTACTAGCAAAGGTTTTGAGCACGAAATTGGCCTATCTTTAGATAATGCCAAGGGCACCCACTCCCACAGACTGCTTAGCCTTCAACCTTTTTACACCTGCATTTTTTCAAAGATTTATTTTTATTTTTAATCATGTGGATATAGGCATGCCTGCCGTACCTGGGGAGTGGTGTACCCGAGGAAGCTAGAGACAGTGGATCCTTGGAGTAAAAGTTCTAGGCAGTTGTGATCTACTGGACATAGGTGCTCAGAGTCCAACTCAGACCCTCTGTGTGGTGGGTTGAGTCAGAATGTCCCCCATTGCCTCCTTTATTTGGATTCTTGGTCTCCAGTTAATGAAACTGGGCAGGACTAGAAGGTGTTGTCACTTGGGGTGGGCTCTGAGGTTTCAAAAGCCCATGCTGGGGGGGGGGGGGCTGGAGAGATGGCTCAGTGGTTAAGAGCATTGCCTGCTCTTCCAAAGGTCCTGAGTTCAATTCCCAGCAACCACATGGTGGCTCACAACCATCTGTAATGAGGTTTGGTGCCCTCTTCTGGCCTGCAGACACACACACAGACAGAATATTGTATACATAATAAATAAATAAATAAATATTTTTTAAAAAGCCCATGCTGGGCCCAGTTTTGCTCTCTGTGCCTCCAAATTATAGTTTAAATGTGAATTCTTAGCTACAGCCCCAGCACCATGCCTGCCTGCTGTCTGTCACACTCCCCACCATGATGGTAATGAATTAATCTTCTCAAACTGTAAGCAAGTATCCAATTAAATTCTTCCTTCATACACTGCTTTAGACACGATGTCTCTTCACGGCATCAGAACAGTGACGATGACACTTTGGAAGAGTCAGTCATGTTCTTAGCTGTTGAGCCAGGCCCCTACACCTACATTCTCAAATGCCATCAGCTGAATCTAAAGGTTAAAACCTAGGAGAAAAGTTATGGACTTTTCTGTAATGCAAATACACCGAGCTGTGACGCCCACCGTAGAGTTCACAGACAATCCTGGGAGGTCAGGCCTAGACACACCTACCTGGAGGGCTACCTGGAGCCATGAATAAGCAACTCAGGAGAGACATGGAGTCTGGGGGGTCTAAGCATAAGTTGGTCATAAGGGGATGGTCACACTCAGGGAATGGAATAAGACATGGTTCAGAAAAGAAGAAAGCGCCAAAGCTGTAGTGAGGCCCAGGAAGACACGGAAGAAGTCAGGCCACAGCTTTGGTAGAAGGGAAAGCAACGATTAAAGCTGAAAATGACACATGGAGCCAGATCCTAAGAGGCCCGTAGGAGAAGACAAGGGCTTTGGAAATGGGCACCTCCAGTGGTGAAGGCAGCAAATAAATATTTATTTGAGAAATAAGGCAAGGCAGTATACAAAAGTACAGTAGAAGCAGGGCTGAGCTCAGGTCTAAGAGACATAACAATCTCAGACTACCAAGAATGGCAAATTGACCTTCAACATGGACACCACAGGAAGTGAGGGTTGGTCCCTGAGAGAGGGGTAGCTACTACCCTAAGATGAACACAGGTCTGGTTCCTTTTGTAACTAGGATCAGAGCAGATCCACACTACAGTTAGGGTAATACTATATTGCTGAGGCATAACGAGTAAAAGAATACAGAAGTACTTCTTTATTATAATAACCATGCAGACAGTGCCTGTAGTGTCAAAATTTTAGCAGTTTCCTAACAAAATTCTATGTGGCTGAAACTGCATTTTTCTTCTTAAAATTTTTAAGTACTCGAGACCTAAGAAAATGAATTACAGGTCATTTCTGCTTTAAGTAAAAACTCAGTAATACTCCGGAGGGGCCTGGGGAGGATGAGAAACATATTTAACACACGGCCCCCAGTATCCCTGTGACATAAGCCTTGTACAACTAACGGGGAATTTAAACCTATGCATCCAAACTCCCCTAACGTACTTTTACTGCATTGCTGGCAGGTGCATTCTGGACGCACTGGTGATTCGGGTGCTCTGCGTCCTGTGCAGATGAGCGCATCAGCACCTAACACGAGGGCTCCAGTGCCGTCGTTTGTGCAGGAGGAGCAGACACGCTGCCATACCTCAGCTTTTCTCACACTGTGTACTGCTTTCTGCGCCTACACCTTACCAGGCAAGTTCTCAAACACAGACCAAGGTGAAGAGGCCAGCCAGGGGCTGTGCGTGCAGGGCAGTCGCAAAACACACTGAAGAGGATCAAGTTTTACAGGTCCTTATTTTCCTTTTAATCCAACTCCAATCCCGGTATGCAAGTGGTCCTAAGTGTCTGGGATTAAAGGTGCATGCCTTTGATGGCCAACTAAAAGTACATGCCACCTTACCTTTAATTTTTTGCTTGTATTCTTCTGGTCGGTGGAGGTACATGGCTGCAGCATCACCATTGAGAGGATCTATGGGGTTAGGATAGGCCAACAACTGGGGCAGGAAGGACTCAAATATATTGGTAAGATCTGAGGAAAAAAAACCAACAGAAACAGTTCATTCCTAAAAACATGCAATTTTACCTAATGAACTGGAGTTCAGTAGTCAAGAATGGTCACTTAAAAATTTTATTTTTATCTATGTGTATGTGCTTTAAGCTGCATTAATTTATGTGCATCACGTTCGTGCAGGTGCCCATAAAGATAAGGGGTTGTTGGATATACCATAGTTAAGTTCTCTACAAGAGCATTACGCAGTCTTTTTAAATTATTTTTATTCCTTGTGCCTTTAACACCATGCTTCTTGATCCCACTCATCCTGTCCTCTCAAATCAGAACCCCTAAAGTAAAACAAAATTAAATCTAAGACTCAAAAAAGGAAAAAGGAGAAGGGTTCATCATGGAAGCTGCAGTATGACACAGTGAGTCACACAATAAACCCTTTATCCATACACATCTTTACATACAGGCATTCATCCCCCAAAAAATCATTGGTTTGGTTTGCGGCTTCTGGTCTGTGCAAGCCCACCCCTCCCTCCACGCCCCAGCAGATCACAGATGGGGTGAATACTGGGAGGAGCTAACACATAACCCTGGTTCTGGGCCTGGTAGCTGCAGGGTTGGTCAGCCTGCCAGCTCTCCCATCTTCGCCGCCAGGGTGAGCTCTCTCCTGCATTCCCTGGCTAGTTCATCCCCTTGCAGCCATGACACCAGCCTGGTCTACAGAGCAAGTTCTAGAACAGCCAGGACTGTCACACAGAAAAACCCTGTCTCCAAGGAGAGGGGAGGAGAGAAGGGGAAAAAAAAAAAGGCAGAAACCTATACAACCACTTATAACCATAGATAACTAGACAGATAAGCAACCCACTGGTAACATTAACCCTTGTCTTACTAGCATACCCACATAATGTCTGTACATAGCAAAACAAAAGCCCAGTTACCTAGTGCTTTATAAAGGAAGAAGCACAGTCTGCACTTCCCCAACTTCAGAGATGATGTGGTTTCTATTGGCAGGGCCTCAGCCTGTCAACAGGGAACTTCAGACCCAAGTGCCTCCATTCCTCTTCCCACTCCAACTACCCTGTCCCCGAAGGGAACACCCAAGGAACAAAAACTATTCCGTTGTTCTTACTGTGATCTATTTTTACAAAGACTGCCTACATGGATGTTTTGCCAAGCCTCACAACCTGAGATTTTGTGGTTCCCCAGAGAACGAACCTAGGAGTATATGGAAATATTTCTGGTCACCCCAACGGGGTGGGTTGCTACTGACACCTACTGGGTAAGAACCAAGAACCAAAGACGACGTTAAAGTGTTATAATACTTTAATAATTCACAACAAGAATGTCTGCAGGAAACTGACATTTATGGCAAGGTTGAAAAGGCCTATGTTACATATAAAAAAAGGGATTGTCAAACCGGGCAGTGGTGGTGCATGCCTTTAATCCCAACACTTGGTAGGCGGATCTCTGTGAGTTCTAAGCCAGCCTGGTCTACAAGTCTACAAGAGCTAGTTCCAGGACAGGCTCCAAAGCAGCAGAGAAACCCTGTTTCAACCAAAACAAACAAAACAAACTACGTTTAGTAGACTTCTGCCGCCGTGGCACTATGTAGCTAAAGGTAAACAACACAAATGGGCATGTCTATGCTACAGTGAAGTTTTATATAGAAACTGCCAACCCTGCTCTAGAAAAATCTCCACAAAGCAAGGGACGTAGAACAGTGGTAGAGGGCTCATTTAGCATGCCCAAAGCCCTAGGTACATTCCCCACCATGAAAGAAAGGAAGGAAGGAAGGAAGGAAAAGGAGTAGAAAACCTTTTAGACCACAGGTTCTTTCTGTATTATATTCAGTTGTGCTTCAAGAGAACATTATGAGTTAAAAATGTCCTATCTCTGTACTGCTCAAAACATCTGCCACGAATCACATGTGTCTGCTAAAGATACGGTGAGTGTACCAGGAAATAAGTTTTTCATTTTATTTAAGCATAATTTTGAACACCCATACGTGGGCAGTAAGCAGATCCTGTACCAGGTCTGGGTAGCTTGCTCGGCCTGCTCTCAGAGTGGCTCCATCCCGAATGTGAAGACACGCTTCAGGTTTCTACCTAGGCTTTTCAAAGGCTGGCTGTCTTCACAACAGTTCCATGGAAACAAATTACAGTAAAATCGCACAGCAGGACATATGTGCTAAAATTTTAACCAAGAAGACAAAACAAAACACGTTCCTCCTAAGACTTTCATTATCATTTATAATGAAAAAAAAATCTAGGCTGGACATGGCGACACACGTATTTAATCCCAGCACTAAGGATGCTGGGGCAGGGAGTCTCTGAGTTCAAGGACAGCCTGGGCTACAAATTGAGTTCCAGGACAGCTAGAGCTGTTACACAGAGAAACCTTGTCTCAAAAATTCAAAACAAATAACCCAAGCGGACCTCAAATTCTTGCTCCTCCTTCCTCAGCATCCCTAGGTGCTGGGATTATAGCTGTGACCTAGCACATCTGGTTTGGTCGGAGGCACTTTAAGCTCAGGTAAGTGCCGCACGTGGTACCACTGCCAAATCCATTTTACTCTAACTGTAACTTGCCCAAGAGGCTGGATTCCCACCCTGCTGCCTCTGTCAATGGTTGAAACATACTGTTTCGCAAATTCTCCATGTCTGCAACAAAACTGCAGAGTTCAGGGGAGCCACGCATACCTAGAGACAGGCTGGCCTCTCTCCAGAGTTTCCCCTTCTCACAAGCACGAGGCCAGCAGAATGGACTCTGACAGAGAATGTCTAGGCTGCCTCTGCAGCTACTTCACAGTAGCAATGTGTTTATTCTCAAGTCCCTCGGCACAGCAAATAGCCCATGCTGCTCACAGAGAGCTGGGGACATCCACTGCCACGTTTATGACAGGAGCTGCTGAAACAGTCCCACCAAACAACAACAAAACCTTGTTCTCTTTGATGTTCAGAAGGGTTTTGGGGCTAGAGAAATACTGCAGACCGCCTATTATATAACCAGGTTTGGCAATGTCCCGAGAAGAGATTTAACAAACTTTCCTGCTACTTTTAAGTCAATAAGTAGGCCGGGCGATGGTGGCGCACGCCTTTAATCCCAGCACTAGGGAAGCAGAGGTAGGCGGATCTCTGTGAGTTCGAGACCAGCCTGGTCTAGAGAGCTAGTTCCAGGACAGGCTCCAAAGCCACAGAGAAACCCTGTCTCGAAAAACCAAAAAAAAAAAAAAAAAAAAAACGTCAATAAGTAGCTCCGCCAATGTGTTTGCTCCAAACAGATAAAGAACCCTTCATTATTGGTCCTTCCTTCCTGTGCTAACACAGTTCTGCTCCACTGGTACAGATGTGCCAAGTCACATCTGTAAAGCAGAAAAGCACCTTAACTGTGGGTGGAGATGACACCCCCTTTGGGCACCAGGAGCCTCTGGCTCTCCACCAGGAAGCAGTGGGAGCTCCTCAAATGGGCAGCAGTGACAACATGAGCTGCGCAGACTCTCCATTCCAGCTAAGATACGGACGAGGCTTGGTATGGAACTCAGTAACAGAGCACTAGGAAGACTCTGGCACCAAAACAAACAAACAAACAAACAAAAAACCCAAAACACTGGCACTGGCAGAAAAGATACAAACTACAAACTAAGATACAAAGACAGTGAGCTAGGCAGTGGTGGCGTACTTGAATCCCAGCACCTGGGAGGGGGAAGCAGAGGCAAGTGGATCTCTTAAGTTCAAGGACAGCATGATTGATGACAGAGTGAGTTCCAGGGCAGACAGAGCTACACAGAGAAACCCTGCATGAAAAACAAGCATAAGTGGGACTGGAGAGATGGCTCAGTGGTCCTGAGTTCAAGTCCCCTACAACCACATGGTAGCTCACAACCATCTGTAATGAGATTTGGTGCCCTCTTCTGGCCTGCAGGCATATATGCAGGCAGAAAACTATGCATAACAAGTAAATAAATCTTAAAAAAGAAAAACAAATAAGTAGATAAATAAATAAAAGAAATAATGACAGACATCTTAGGAAAAATTCACAATGAACTCTGTAGCCCGGTCTGGCACCAAACTCCTGAATGTCGAGACTGTGAACATCCTTTCTCAGAATGAATTTCTTTCCTAGAATATTTTTTCAGAGTATTAGTTAAAAAAATCTTTAGAGGCTTCTTCATACATGCTACAAGTCTGTATACACACACAGTCAGGGAATTCTAGTCCATGCAGGAAGGAGTGGCTCCCTGCCAAACATCTGTGTGTGCTGCAGAAGAGGCTCTAGCCGACAAGCCTTCCAGAGCCTTTTTTCCCTACTTAGCCCTGGCCGGCCTGGGTAGAAAGGGCTGTCTCTGCCTCTAGAGCACTAGAGATTAAAAGGTGTACGCTACATGTCTGGCTCCTGAACCCCTTTCATCACATTTTCCTGCATATTGTGGCCACTACCTCCTCCAGGAGAGTATTCTAAAACACAGGCAAGACTATGGATCTATTTGAGAAGCATTGAGGGGCTGCCTCCGGAGAAACATAGGAGTAACTATCACCAAATGCACTGTGGACATCTGGCTTTGTAAATTCCTTTAGGCTGTACTACCTTCATCAAAAGAGATATTTGCTCCTCAATAATGAAAAGTGGATGAATTTAGTGATATTTTGTTTGTGATCTAATAAATAGTTTGTCTGAAGATCAGAGTGCAGAGATAAGCCACTAGTTAGCCATAGAGGCCAGGCAATGGCGGCACACACCTTTAATCCCAGCACTAGGGAGACAGGCAGACAGATCTCTGTGAGTTCAAGGTCTGGCTAAAAGAGAATAGGTGCTCACACAAAGGTAATGCCAACACTTGTGATAACACACCTTTAATCCTAGCACTAGGAAGATGGAGACAGGAGCGATATGGCTGGGCAGGGAGACGAATATATGGTGGGAGGAGACAGAAGCTCAGATGCAGTCTGAGGATGCAGTCTAAGGATTTGTGGAGACAGGATCACCCTTTCAGTCTGAAGTCGAGGTAAGAGCTAGTGGCTGGCTGTTCTGCTTCTCTGATCTTCAACACTAACCCTTATATCTGGCTCTGGGTTTTTATTACTGACACCAATTATAATTTGTACTACAGAAAGCCTCAAGTCTAATCTTAGGCCCCCACTAACTTGCTCATTGATCTTCTAATTCTCTCCTCTCCGCACCTCAACTTCTTCACCTGTAAAAAGAGAAGTATAATACTGCTGTTCTTCATCAGGATGTTTCACACAGTACTAAAATAACTATAAAACACATTTCAGACTAAAGGACTAGCCTAAAATATTAATGTGAATGTGCCATCTCATCAGAGTAGATTCTACAACAAAGAGAAATTCTGTTGTTTCTCTTTTCTGTGTTGTTTCTCTTTATAGCCCACCTCCACAGTAACACAGTCCCTCTAAACAAAACCACACCTAGCCAGGTGGTGATGGCCTATGCCTTTAATCGCAATGCTTGGGGGGCAGAGGCCTCTGTGAATTCAAGGCCAGTCTGGTCTACAACAGCTAGTTCCAGGACGGGCTCCAAAGCTACAGAGAAACTCTCGAAAAAGCAACAAACAAACACAGTAATTTTCAGATGATAGGGCTGGAGAGATGGCACAGCGATAAGAGCAGAGCTCCTGAGTTCAATTCCCAGCACCCACATGGTGGCTCACAACCATCTGTAATGAGATCTGACGCCCTCTTCTGTAATGAGGACAGAGCATTTGTGTACATAGAATGCATAAATAAATAAACAAACCCCACACCTACTCCAACAAGGCCACACCTCCTAATAGTGTCACTCTCTTTGGGGGCCATTTTCTTTCAAATCACAACTAATTATTATTATTATTGTTATTATTATTTCAGACAGGGTCTCACTGTGTAGCCTTGGCTGTCCTGAAATTCACTATATATACCAGGCTTGGCCTCGAAATCAGAGACCCACCTGTCTCTGCTTCCCTAGTGCCTGAATTAAAGAAGTGCACACCATGGCTGGCCCATTACTTTGTTAGAGTTTATTTACTCGTATGACGGGTGTACCTGAGTACACGGACTGTTACATGAACACTGGGATTAGGTCTTCACGGTTCTACAGCAAGAAGCCTTAACCACTGAGACAGCATCACTTATGCTTGCACAGGTCAGCCCACCATCTCAGACACCAGTTAAAGGAGGCTGATTTTCTGGCACATGTTTACATCCAATGGCTGCTTGGCCCCATGGACTTTGGACAGCACACGGCGGTACTGGGAGCAATGTACAGAGGAGGTTCTTGTTGGTCAGGAGATAGCAACTAGCAGCCCGGTACCGGGTCTAAGCTTTGACAGCATGCCTCCAGTGACGCACTTCCTCCAGCTAGAGCCACTCAGACCACAATACCTCAGCAACCAGACAGCCCTATACTGCAGAGAACCTGCACAGTTATGGGTGAGGAAAACTTGATAAGGGGGCTATAAAAGTAGCAGACACCTCCTGGAATAAAGTTTAGTAAAGTTAGTCGGGAATATTCTTTTTTTTTTTATTTATTATATATACAATATTCTGTCTGTGTGTATGCCTACAGGCCAGAAGAGGGCACCAGACCCCATTACAAATGGTTGTGAGCCACCATGTGGTTGCTGGGAATTGAACTCAGGACCTTTGGGAGAGCAGGCAATGCTCTTAACCTCTGAGCCATCGCTCCAGCCCCGGGAATATTCTTAAGTAAGTAGTCTGACTTAAAAACAATTAAAGTAACATTCTCTAAAATAAATGTTGCTGGGGGCTGGAGAGATGGCTCAGTGGTTAAGAGCACCACCTGCTCTTCCAAAGGTCCTGAGTTCAATTCCCAGCAACCACATGGTGGCTCACAACCATCTGTAATGAGATCTGTGCCCTCTTCTGGCTTGCAGGCAGAGTACTGAGAATACTGTATACATAATAAATAAATAAATCTTTAAAAAAAAAAATAAATAAATGTTGCTGGAGCAACCCACCACAGACATACAGCACCTGTGCACAGCACTAATAAGCTCTAACTGCATCGTATCAGGACTGGGTCATGCTGCACAACTTAACTGCTAAGATGAACTCCAGAGTGTGCTAGAATTAGCTGGCTTTGGTGGCCCAAGCCTGTAAACTCAGGAGGAAGAGGCAGGAGGACTTCAAATTCAAGGCCAGTCTGTGCTACACAGTGAGATCCTGCCTCAAAATAAAGAGCAAAAACCAGATACAGTTATGGAAGGGTTAGGAAAGGGAGGGAGAATGAAGACTGTGAGTAGATGAAATAGAAGATCTCTCATGAGTTACACATCTCTCATGAATTACACAGCTCGTGTTTGCTGTGAAATCTGATGGACAGAATGTCTATGCAGATAAAACCTAAACAAAGAAATTAGCAGAAATTAATAATTTTAACATACATGGTATGTTTAGTGAATTTGACTTTTCAGTATTTTGAGCTTTGTTCTATGGGAAAGGGCAATAGCAAAGATGTAGGACTCTAAAATTTGGAGAACACTAACATGTTCTGTCAGGTCATCAATCTGAACATAGGAACCAATTGCATGAATGTATGCATATTCTTTATTTACTTACATATTTATTGTGGCATTGGAGATTGAACCCAGGGCCTTGCACACAGTAAGTGTTTTCCCAATGAGAAACATCTCTAGCACATGGACCATTGTAAAAGCATTCTAGGCTGAAAATGGTAGTGTATTTCTTTAATCTCAGTACTTGGAAGACAGAGGCACATGGATGGATGTCTTTGAGTCTGAGTCCACACTGGTTTATACAGTGAGCCTACTAATACTAGGCCAGTCAAGGCTCCATAGTAAGCCTCTGTCATAAAGTTGGGGCTGAAGGGATGGTTCAGTGGTTAAGAGCACTGGTGGCTCTTCTCAAGGACCTGGGTTTGATTCCCAGCACCCACATGGTGGTTCACAACTAACTGTCTGTACCTTTAGTTCCTGGGGATCTGGTGTCCTCTTCTGGCCTCAGAGGCCACTAGGCAAGCATGTGGTGCAAAAATACTATAGGCAAAACATTCATCCATATAAAATAAAAATAAAATTTAAAATCAAAATAAAGCTATCTAAACTCATAAACATACCAAATTCTTTACCGTTAACTGTTTAACTGTAGTTCCTTCCCCAGTGTACATAAACTGAGGCTGATCTAAACAATGCAAACTCCTATCTATCTCAGATGAGCGGCTGTAGAAGATAATGCTCACTGCCTAGTCAATCTCAAAACACTTCTCAACACACTGGGGTGGCTTTTAGGTCACTGTAGTTCAGACCTGACACAGCCTTGCTTATCTTACACTAAGAGTTGCAATCAACCGTCCTGAAATGAAGGTTAATTTGTAATCAATCAGCCAGTGGGATTACACTAAATTTGTTATTAAAACTTTTACCTACTAGGCAATAATTTAGTTGTTGTTAAAGTAAGAAAAAAAAAAAAGGCCAGGCCTGATTGTTCCAGCAGGAGGCAAAGGCAGGCGGATCTCTTGTGAGTTTGAGGCCAGCCTGGTCTACAGAGCGAGTTCTAGGACACTTACAGCTACAGAGAAAGCCCATCTCGAAAAACAAAAACAAAAGGGAAAGATTTTACCTATGTATCATAAACACGAAAAACAAATCAGGGCTACCTGTCTACATATTTAAGAACTAAAGTTGGACCCTGTAACTACAGAGCCAAGAAACAGGTCATCTTTGTGAGTCCTTTTTTTCCTGGCTCATGATCCACAGCCCACAAAGCCTGGCTACTACATGGTATAAAGCTTGCCCCCAGTGAATGTGGCATCTCTAATCTACTAAATTCTTCAATCCAACAACAGCTCTTATCATTTTCCTAAAATAACTGCTTTCTGGTCTACAAATATGACTTCCAAAGAGTTCAACCCATAAAGAAGGCTGGTCATGGAGTCAGCTATATCCTGCCAAAGCCAGCAACTCCAAACTTCTCCGTGTTAACTAACAGGTGCCATTTCTCTCATGTTCTGACAAGAAGCTGAGGCTAGGGGCTGGAGAGAAGGCTCAGTGGTTAAGAGCATTGCCTGCTCTTCCAAAGGTCCCGAGTTCAATTCCCAGCAACCACATGGTGGCTCACAACCATCTGTGATGAGGTCTGGTGCCCTCTTCTAGACTGCAGGCATACACACAGGTAGAATACTGTATACATAATAAATAAATAAATATTTTAGGCTACACATACATGGATGCAACACTGAGTTTTCGTGCCCACCAGGAATAAAGATACACACACAAAGGTGGGCATGGCAGCGTACACTTTCTCTGTGAGTTCCAGGTCAGCCTGGTCTACAGAGTGAGTCCCATGATAGCCAGAGCTGTCTCATAGGGAAGCCCTGTCTCAAAAACCAAAAATAAATAAAGACAGACAGACAGACAGAAAGCCCACAGAAACCTGTCAGTGCAGTCACACTAAAACATCTACTAACAGCTGGGCATGACGCTCAATGTGCCACCCACGCACTTGAGAGGCAGGAGGACTGCTGTATTATTATTCACAGCAAGGCCCTGTCTCAAAACCCCTTCAAACAAAAACAGAATCTAGAAAGAACAGGCAGGAGCGACAAAGCATTATTAGTTGTTTTCAGGCAATGTTTTGCTACGTAAATAAGACTCACTTAGAATTTGCAATCTTTCTGCCCTGGCTGTCCAACTGCTATGATTACAAATTTGGTTTGTTAATACACCTCATGAAAGGGTTTTCCTGTTTCTTTTTTTTTTTTTTTAATATTTATTTATTTATTTATGTATACAATAGTCTGTCTGTGTGTATGTCTGCAGACCAGAAGAGGGCAGCAGCTCTCGTTACAGATGGTTGTGAGCCACCATGTGGTTGCTGGGAATTGAACTCATGACCTTTGGAAGAGCAGGCAATGCTCTTAACCACTGAGCCATCTCTCCAGCCCGGGTTTTCCTGTTTCTGTGTTTGTTTGTTTTTTTCTTTGTGCAGGGCATCAAATTCAGGGCCTCATGCACAGCTGGCAGAGGCCTCTACCACTGAGCTACATAACTCAACAAAGCATAACTGACATATCTTTAGAGAAAATATGAATTTGAAAAGTATCTGAAAAGAGATAACTACTTAGAAATTTGCTCTACCCCATGCCTGATAAAATTAACTTTGATCCTCTTGCCTAGTCTCCAAGTCCTGACATTCCTTCTGTCACAGCCAATCCTAAGTATTTATTACAATGTCCAGGTGACTCCAGGGAAGCTAACAGTCAATGTTGATTTTCTGTTTCAATAAAAGCTTGTTCCAGGTTAGCAATTCTCAGGGTAAGAATTGTAAATGGCCCAATTCTATAAGAAAGCAGTCTTTCACCCCACTTGTCCACAGCTTGATCCATAATATAATTTATCAGATAGAGCAGTACAATGAAGGGGCAAGGGTCAAACTCATCCAAGACTAAAGCTGTACTGAACTTAAGAAGTCTTGGCCTCAGGAGTGGGGAGTGATAGGGGAAGTACACAAAGAATATATTTTAAGGAAAATTTACAAATTAATAAATAGAAGGTGTGGTGGTTTGAATGAAAATGGCCCCCAAACGGACAGCTATGATTAGGGGGTGTGATTAGCCTCATTGGAGTAGGTGTGATCTTGTTTGGAAGAAGTGTATTACTACTGTCTGTGGATGTGGTCTTTGAGGTCTCATATATGCTCAAGCCACGCCCAGTGAGCCAGTTTACATCCCGTTGCCTGAAAAACATGATGTAGGGACACCTGGCTACTTCTTCGGCACCATGTGTGCCTGCACACAACCATGTCCCACCACAATGATAATGGACTGAATCTCTGAACTATAAACCAGCCCCAATCAAATGTTTTCCTTTGTAAGAGCTGCCATGGTCATAGTGTCTAGTCACAGCACTACAAACCCTAAGACAAAAGCAGAGCTTTAAAAGAAGACATGGTTACAGGGGACTGAGCCACAGCTCAATGGCTAAGAGCGCTCACGCTCACTGATTGTGAAGTGACAAGAGCTCGGCAAGATTCCTACCGGTGTCTGTCTCTAGTAGGGCTACATGACTTCTCTCCACTCCACCCTTCTTTCTCCCAGCATTCACTTTAGTTTTCCCTGCCTAGCTCTACTCTACCCTATCAGGCCAAGCCATTTTATTAACCAATGGTATTCACAGCAAACAGAGGGGAATCCCACATCACATGTATGCATATGAAGACACAAGAATACCCATAAACAAAAATATTAAACAAATAACAAATTAAAAAATATTAAACAAACAAAAAATTTAAAATCAATCCATGGTTTAATGAACTTTACCATCACTTATTTCTTTGGAGATTTATTATTCTATTTATATACATGTGTATTTCTGTGTGAATGATTGCTGCCTTAGAATGGGTACCCTCAGAGGCCAGAAGAAGGAGTCAGATCCTGCCTTAGTTGGGGTTTCTATTGCTGTGATAAAACATGACCAATCCCAATCCATCATGAAGGGAAGTTGAGGCAAGAATCCCAAGAACTGAAGCAGATACCAGGAGGAACACTGCCTAGCTTGCTCAGCGTGCTGTGCCCTCTTACATCAGTCATCTCCCCCTCCCCCCACCAAGAGAGGGTTTCTCTGTGTAGCCCTGGCTCTCCTAGAACTAACTATGTAGACCAGGCTGGCCTCACAGAGAGATCTAACTGCCTCTGCCTCCCAAGTGCTGAGATTAAAGGTGTGTCCCACTATGCCTGGCTCTACATCAATCAACCATTAACCAAGAAAATGCCTGCAAAAGGTGGTGGGTGAAGGGGGTGGTGGCACACGCCTTTAGCCACAACACTCAGGAGGCAGAGACAGACAGACCTCTGAGTTTGAGGCCAGCCTGGTCTACAGAGGGAGTTTCAGGATAGCTAGGGTTACACAGAAACACAGACTCAAAAAACCAAAATATCATCAACAACAACAAAAATACCTAAGGTTCATCTCATGGAAGCATTTCCTGAGAGCTGGTCTTATAACGTAGCTTGTAAGGTACCTGATGTGGATACTAGAAACAAACTCTGGGTGTACACCAAGTGAGATTAACTGGTGAGCCATCCCTCTCCAGACTCTCCATCAGTTCTTAAATTTCCTTTGTCTTTGACCCTTGGCTGCAGTGTAAGTTTCCCAGGGCTTTCCTCACGGATGTTTACAAGAGCAGAAGGGATGCAATAAAAGGTGCTGCTGTGCTACAAGCCAAGGCATCTGCTATTTTCCCTTAATGTCATTAAGAGCACATCAGATAACCACCAGATAAATGCTAGATAGAGAACTTCAAACTGGTGACATCATCGTTACAGAAGTAACCATATTACCCACTGTAATTAATTCTCTTGCAATATTAAGTAATATAAAATCACTTGGTGATTAAATTATGATCATTCCAATTTGGAACTTCTGAACCAACAAGCTTCATGTGTACTTGGCAAAGAGACATGAAAACAGAACCAATGTGCCAATCATATAGGCTACCAGTAATTGGCTTTATTTGGCAAAGAGGATGAAGGACTAAATTTACTGCTAGCATGAACAGTGCCTAATATTATGCTATGGCAAGTACAAATCTTCAGCTTCAGCTGGAACTGCTATTCTAAACACACTTGTGCCCAGTGAACTGCACATGTCCCTGGCACACTGAATAGCAGCTGCCTTTCTGCCAGTCTCCTCCCTACTTCTCTCCACGGTACTCAGAAGTAAGCGCTGTAACAAGTTTTGAGTCCAGGCTAGCCCTTTGCTTTTCAGTGGTGTACTCATGCTAACAAGTCATCTTTCCCTCACTATTTAGTCTAATATTAGAAGAATTTTTGGAGTCTTTGTACTAACACTTTCTTTTTCTTTTTTTGAGACAGGGTTTCTCTGTGTATCTTTAGCTATCCTGGAACTCACTTTGTACATCAGGCTAGGCCAAACTCAAGAGAGATTTATCTATGACACCCACTCCCCCCACCTTCCCAAGTGCTGAGATTAAAGGTGAGCGCCACACCACTGCCCGCCACAGCCCGCTTAAGAATTACCGCAGGAGGTGGATTGACAAACCCATTTTGTACTAACCCTCGATGAGAGAGGCTTTATCAGACTGCAACAAAGGTTCAGTTCTCAAAGTCAGATAAATGCTAAAAACTCCCACAAAACCATCTTTGGCACTTGACCAACTCTACCAGTACCTGACCATGTTGGATTTTCCAGAGAAAGAGTTCTGTTTAGGGCAAACGTCAAAGCAATCTTCTCGTGCTCATTTGACCTTTGACTACAGTCTTCAGTGTTTGTGTTCCTGTACTTACTGAAGTGTCAGCATGGCCGCACTCATGTTGTGTGACACTGTGTACTGTGGAAATGTACTTTCAATTCTCTTTGACCAACGTGGCTCAGCACTTGTTGCTTATTAAATACTTTGCAAGAAAATATAAGAACAAACACTAGCACTCCGTAGCGCGATGGAACTTTTTTTTTTTTTTTGACAATCTTACAGCTTCTAACAGGAATTAAAAAATGCTGCAGCAACTGTGCAGACAGGTGAAAGCACAGAACCGCATCAAGACTTGTGCATCTTGGCTGGAGAGAGGACGCAGTGGTAGAGTACTGACTGCTCTTTCTGAGAACCCAGGTTCTGTTCTCAGCACCTGCAGGGTGCCTCACAACTGTCTGTTAACTCCAGTTCCAGGAGATCTGACACCTTCTTCTGATCTCTGCAGGCACTGCACACACACAGTGCAGACACATACATGTAGGCCAAACACCCATACATATAACATAAATTTCAAATTCTTTAAAAGTTGTACAAAGCACTGCTCTAATAACCATCATCAGATAAATTTATCAATAAAATGTGGTAACAACACACATGATATTTAGTCATGAAAAGATTCTGATACACATAACAGGGATGAGCCTTCTAAGATTATGCAAACTGAACGGAGTCATCACAAAAAGGGCACATAGTTGAGAAGGAATGTTCAGAGCAGGTAAATCTAGAAACATAAAAGGTAGACAGTGATTCTCGAGGGCTGTGACGCGCGCGCGTGTACATACGTGTGTGTGTGTGTGTGTAGCTAACATGCATCTTTCTACTGGGGATGGTGGTGATAGCTTGCATATAACTGATAAGGTTTTCTGGACAGTTGTATAGAAGTTAGTGAAACTGAATCTATCTTACTTGAGTGTAACTGGAACCCGGCTGTCATATTTTGCTACACACATTTCTAAAATGTGAATGTATTATCTATCCACACATACATATATGTACACACACACATGCAAAATCACCCTTGGAGTGTGCGCACTCTGGTTGCCTCATCTTTTTAGTTTAAAAAATAGTTGAAACTTACTGTACAGCAGACACTGTTACAGGAGCATGTGTGTAAAAATACCACACAAGTTCCTCCCTTATTATTCCGCTTCTTACAACTGTGGACATTGAACCCGTATGGAGGGAGGGTATGAAGAAACATAAATCTTTTGGACAAATCAACAACCAAAATCAAACATATAACGAATCCAAAGATCTCAGCAGTACGTGTCTGTGCTGCATTGTGAACTTGACTGCAGTCCTGGTTCTCAACATGGATGTGCATTCTGCACCGTATATGCCATGATGCTATACCACGTCAATGAATACTGCCTCAACTGTCATGTTTTTACTATGAAAGTTTTCTGCTCTTACACAAAGAAAAGGCTTAAGGAGGGGGCTGGAGTGATGGCTCAGCGGTTAAGAGCACTGGCTGTTCTTCCAGAGGACCCGAGTTCAATTCCCAGTACCCACATGACAGCTAACAACTGTCTGTAACTCCAGTTTCTGGGAATCTGATACCTTCATACCAATCCACATAAAATAAAGTTAAATAAATTATTTAAAAAAAGGGGCTTAAGGACAAAAAATACTGTTAATATTTCCATTATTTTTCCTCTACATGTAAGAAGTTAGAAGTTCTAACATCTTTTGAAATGTTCCTAAACATATCTGTCATCTTGTATTATATATTAATCAAGGTAGCCCTTTCAGTATTGACCATTATCAATCAACTCTGAAAAACAATCAAGATACTTTATACTTAGTAGTATTAAACACTCAGCCAATATTTAATTATTTAAAAATATACAATTCATCAATTTCCATTAGTATGCAATTTGCTTTCATTTTTAATAAATGGTAAAATCATATGCACGCCAAAAAATTGTTTTAAAATAAATGTCTTTGTGGTTTGATACTAGTAGATGTTTAATTTGTATATGTGTTGTATATGCCTATATATCCAGGGTCAAAAGATATTTCTTAGGCTAGGGGACAGAAAAATAATAGTTAATTATTATACTACTAATAATAATTAATAATGATGATGATAATAATAATAATAGTTAAGCCAGTGGCAGCTCTTGTAGCGGCCCTGGGCTTGGTTCAGCACCTACATGGCTGCTTTAATTAAAGTATGGCTTCCATAGGCTCTGGGCACAAAGGCAGTACATAAGCTTACCCTTAAACATAAAAAAGAAATCTTTAAGATCAGATGACTACCTTGTGAATCTTTCTTAAAAGATCCAATTTGTAGACTTCTAAATATAACAGTACAGAGAAAAACAAACGACAACAATAAAAACTAAGTTTTTCTTGAGCTAAATGGGGTTGCAAATGGACATTTATGAAGTCCTGCTCTAATGGAGCTTACATCCAGTAGCTCAATAATAAAATCAAAACAAAGGCTGTATGATGGGCTGCCTAAGAAGGGAGGCATCTGAGAAAACAGTGACCGAGGCTGAGAAAAGGACAGAATTCAAGAGAAAAATACTTCTTGAATGTATGATCAGGAAGAAAGGGGATGAACCACGAGCTTCTGGCAACTAACCATTCTTTCCTGTTCCCCTCACTAGCTCCTCCCACAGAACCCCTCCCTCCTTGCTTGTCTTCTCAAGTCTTTTCTTTTGAGAAAAAGTCTCTTGCCTGGGCGGACTTCAACCTTAGCTCTGGGACTAAAGGTGCGCACCTCCATTCGCAGCTCTCCCAAGTCTTTACAGAAACCGTCTCTGACAATGCAGCTTCAAGTGACCCTTCCCTTCTCTTCTTGTGCCTTCAGCAACTCTCGGCTATTAGTCATTCTTCTAACCCTTTTTAGTGAGAGGCATCGTGATAACTCAAAGTCCAGGACTTAAAGACAAATCAGACACACACCCAACAGTCCCTAAGGTAGATAACAATCTAGCACAGCAGGAAAATCAATAGGTACACACAAAAACAAAATCAAGTCAAAGTGGGACGGCTGCAAGAACAGTAAGATGAATTCTGAGATTACTAACAGGAGAAACAAACAGTGCAGGAATGGTTCATGTGCTAGGAACACCAGAGAAGGGAGTGTCTAATTACGACTGTGGATCTAGACTTGTGGGTAAATATAAAACATTTATTTTGCTTTAGTATTACTGATTCATTTTAAATAGACTTTTAATTATTTCAGCTCCCCAAGCAGGTATCAAGCCAAGGGAACCAAAAGCTTGCTACTTACTCCTCCTGCCTTTGGGATATTCAACACAGCAGTTTCCAGAGCTGACTCAGTCAGCTGTTCATTTGTTACAATGATCAGTCTTAACTTTCAGAACTCAGGGGTGACTAAGAGATCCTTGAAATGCCCACCACAGCATGGTTCAGAACACACCCACAGAAAGCCACTTGTAGGGGGCTGGAGAGATGGCTCAGTGGTTAAGAGCATTGCCTGCTCTTCCAAAGGTCCTGAGTTCAATTCCCAGCAACCACATGGTGGCTCACAACCATCTGTAAAGAGGTCTGGCGCCCTCTTCTGGCCTTCAGGCATACAGACAGAATATTGTATACATAATAAATAAATAAATAAATATTTAAAAAAAAAAAAAAAAAAAAAAAGAAAGCCACTTGTATATGTCCGCACCTTTAATTCAGAATCTTATAAATTGCACTAATTCTTTTGTTTTTGTTTTTAATTTTCCAGTCAGTCTTCCTGTGTAACCAGCAATGCTCTCAAATTTCTTCCTGCCTCCGCTTCCTAAGTGCTGGAGTTGTGGGTACGGGTCACAACACTTTTTAAATTTTACATGTTTAAAATTACATCTATTTGTTGCGAAGGTGGGACAGTATATTCCCATGAATGCAGGTACCTGAGGCCAGAGGCAGCAGATCTCCCAGAGTTGAAGTTATAGGCAATTGTCAGCAGCTTGACATGGGTACAGGAAACTGAAATCAACTCCTAAGCAAGACTGGCTCTTGCTAACCATCTTTGTTGTTTTTTGTTTTTTGTTTTTTTTTAAAGATAGGGTTTCTCTGTAGCTTTAGAGTCTATCCTGGAACTAGCTCTTGTAGACCAGGCTGGCCTCGAACTCACAGATATCCGCCTGCTTCTGCCTCCTGAGTGCTGGGATTAAAAGCGTGCACCACCGCTGCATGGCATTGTTAACCATTCTTGAGCCATCTCTTCAGCCCTTCATTAACTTATTTTAAATTTGCATCACTAAACTGAAGCTTGTGCTTCAGACTGTTTCTTTTTCCATTTTCATGGGTGTCTGTGTATAGTGTGCACATGTTCTTCCTACTTTGGTCACTGAGGCAGGTCTCTCAATCAAACCAGAGGTTCCCAAGTCAGCTGGCCAACTTGCACAGGGAATCTTTGACTTGAGAGGCTATAGTTACAGACAGGCCCATTTTCCTGAGTTCTGGGATCCAGATTCCAGTCCTCATGTTTGTGCTGCAAACACTTTTAACCACTAAGCCATTTCCCTAACCACCCCCCATTTTTCCCCATTGAATAAACCTTCCCACTCAGCCCCTCAAAATTCTTTCCCATTCCCAACAACATATTAGCCACTGAAGAAAAGCCAAACATTCTTTTGAGGCAATAATGTTGCAGTATCTCCAAAAAGTATTCCACAGCCAAACTCACCATAAAGAGCTGTCCAAGTTTGATTAATTACATCTAGACACACAGTTCCTGACCTGAAACAGATGGAAAAAATGGCACTTTTAAAAACTGAGAAATCTAGTGGCAAGTTTCTGGCAGCTAATTTTATCAAAAACACTCAGTAGCATCCTTTAAGATATAGCAGGGAATGTGGAGATGAGGAGCACAGGTATTTACAGGCTCTTTTGTTCCAACAAGGAACAAGAGCAAGGATACGAAGAAAACACCTGACGCAGGTGTTGAGAATCAACCCAGGGAACAAGGGCAGATACACCCTGTATTCTGAGGGCAGAATTTTACTATACAGTCAAGTGTGTTCATATTCTGCGTCTTAGGAGTCCTAAAGGTAGCATATGAGCCTGACATTACTGCACTACAGATTAAAGTATTACATCATACTAACTTTCTGAATCTGCTTTCCTGGGGTGACCTAAGAGAACATCCTATCATTAGGATGGTGAATACATAAGGTATTAAAGATTAAGGGACACATAACCTATACATAAAAGGTTACCAAAAACTTCCTATGCAGTTGTTGAGACAGAAAAAACTGAAGCACTAGAAGGACAAGACAGACTACGATGGAATCTTTTAATGAGTCATTAAGAAATAGATAATTGAATTAACTAAAATGAAACTCTCACTCATATTTGTCCCAGGGCTGCAAACAGTAAACCCATGCGCTCACCACAGGTTTTTGAGCTGGAATTGAGATGTGGATTATCTCAGCTGAATACCAAAGAAATGAAAGGCCCAGTCATGAAAATGGAAAAAATGTGACAGTTCAATCAATAATTGTACTGGAACCTCAATGGTTCATATCCCTAGAACTCTACAGTTTAAGTGACCATTTATACAGTGATACCTCCTCATAAAACCCAAAGGATAACTGAGGGCTCTTTTATAACAGTGAACAAGAGATGACCCCTAATTAATCAAGAACAGCTGCTGCTAAAATTTAAACATTTTTAAATAGTTACTTACGCTTCATCAATGTTGGGATGGAAAATTTTATTCATGAATCCTGCAAAAAGAGATGTTCATTAGCAGCACAAAGTATTCAGAGAACAGTGAATTTTAACTCGTCAGTACTGGAGACCATTCTAGGATGGAAAAGATAGCAATACTCAGATTGTTACTTTTAGCTTAGGTCTCTGGCTGCTTAGTAAGACTATATCCACCCCAACTAACTAAAACACAAGAATCCTAAAACAAGCTTTCTGTATAAGATAACCTTAACAGCCACTGTCTCTGGATTATGGAGAAACGTGCCAGAAGGGAATGTGTAGTATTAGTGATGTATAACTAGCGCCACAACGGCACTCAGAAACCTCACAGCACCCCGCTGCTGGGCTTCACTGGCGGCTCTGCGCTGGAGCTTCAGAAGCATATTTACAGGCATCGTTCTGTCACACAGCGACACCAACGAAGCTGCTCAAGTCAGAACATTGCCTCCAACCACAGAATGTCACAACAGAGGCCAAAGCAGCTCCTGAGTCTATCCACTCAGCCAATTCTGATTAAAATACAGCAAGGACTTAAAACATTCTCTAAGATAGCTGAATCTGTCCGAGCTTTTAAAATTTATTCCTAGAGGAAAGTATAAACTTAAAACTTCGCTGTTTAAGTTCCAAGGAGGAATTTATTCATCTTACATTAAAGATGTAATCATTACACAAATGCAGACAACAATATCCTAAGCAGAAACTCATGGTCCCCAACTAGAATTGTGTTGCCCTATCCCACATTTCAACAAGTTCCCCTCGGATGACCCTCACCATCACTTTAGGAACTCTTGCCCCTTTCCAAATATGCTTGTCAGCACCTACTAGCAGGCATTTAGTCAGGGAACTCTAGCAGCAGGCCAAGAGACAAGAAGTGCGTGCTGGCGTGCGGCATGAACACAACCAGAGAGCACACGTGGAAAGAAGGTGTAGAAACAGACGCACAAACTCGGGAGACTTAGAACACCCTCTAATTACATAACAAGGATTAACACAAAAGCACAGGCCTGGCGATGGTGGCGCACGCCTTTAATCCCAGCACTCGGGAGGCAGAGGCAGGTGGATCTCTGTGAGTTCGAGACCAGCCTGGTCTATAGAGCTAGTTCCAGGATAGGCTCCAAAGCTACAGAGAAACCCTGTCTCGAAAACCCCCAAAAAAAAAAAAAAAAAAAAACCAAAAAAAAAACCCCAAAAAAAACCCACAAAAGCACAGGCACTGCAGACTATGTTCTAGCCTTTCCAAATAATCCCACTTTTTAATTCTTGTCTTTAGAACTTTTATGTTTCAACAGTCTAAAGCTTTAGCTATTATTACAGCAAGAAAGTCCTATAATGCTTAAATAATTTTGGTGCAAAAGGCTGCATCAATATTAATTTTTCATCATGAAAATTAGAATGTTTAAGAGATATCCCAAACTAATAGGAGCGCTCATGTCTTAAAAGGAAAAAATTTCCTTGTAACCCTAGAAAAATGCTAATAACATACATCCAGTTAAACTATGAGAATGCTGGATGTTAAACACTGTAACGTCTGGCTCACACCTTTTAATTCCAGCAACAGGGAGGTAGTGGCTGGAGGATCTCTGAGTTTGAGGCCAGCCTTTTCTATATAGTGAGGTTCTAGGTAGCTAGGATACACAGGCATCTTGGGGGGCGGGGAGGAGTGAGGAGTCAAGAACTAAATAAAAACCCAGCCCAGAGATGATGGTGCACACCTTTAATCCAAGCACTTGGTACACAGAGACAGAAGATCTCTGAGAGTTTGAGGCCAACCTGGTCAACAGAGCAAATTCCAGGACAGCCAAGGGTACACAGAGAAACCCTGTATCAGGGGAAAAGAAAGAACTAAAAACCCACCTTATGGATGGGGCTAAAGAAGTGCAGAATACTAAAGGACCTGGAATCCTACACAGTTCAGCATAATGAACTACATCAATGTGTCTGTCAGTTTGGGCAGATCTAAAGTTACGTTTCATGGTGCCTTCTAAATATTCGTTTATACCTACAGTTAGTGATGGTCTTAGCTTTCTCAGGGGAACTTCCTTCAGTGGACAGTAGTTAATTCAAATGCTGAGTGACCGCTTGAACACTTAGGCCTAAATGGGACATATCAAATGCCTAGGACCTACCCCAAGGTTCAGAAACAAGGAAGAGGAGGCAGAAAGAATGCTAAGAGGCAGAGATGGCAAAGAGTGCTGTGGTAATGTTCTGTCTTCTGGACACAAACTCACAGCTACCCACAAAAGATCTGGGCAGTAAGAACAGCCAACATTTCAGCAGACAGAACTAGATCTGTGGGTATGCTTTGGGGGCGAGGGAAGGTCATAAAGGCAGGAGGGCATACTGGAAATTTCTGGAGAAGAATGGAAGGAAGGAGTGTGTAGGGTGGTTATGATCAAGATACAAGGTGTGTGTATATATATATATATATATATATATATATATTGCCAAAGAATAAATTAAAAACACTCTTTAAATAAGGCAAAAACCACATAAGACTGATGTATTGATATTATAGTACTATTTAGATGATAACAAGGTAATCCTTATGTTCTGTGCTTTAGGGAAAACTTCTAATGAAACACATAGATCAAAGTTGCAAAGGTATTTTAACTAGGCTACAAAGCCATCCAAACAGACTGGGGAGAGGATTAGCCCTGATTACCTGATCTGCTCGGGTTGTGCTACACACGGTCATCAGAAGACAGAAGCAGGGTTTCAAGCCTGAGACCAGCCTGGGTGATACAGTCAGAAAGATTCCTTTTTTTAAAAAGAGAGGCAGAGCTGGAGAGATGGCTCAGAGGCTAAGAGCACTGGCAACTCCAAGCAACCACATGGTGGCTCACAACCATCTGTAATGAGATCTAGTGCCTTCTTCTGGCCTGCAGACAGAGACTGTATACATAATAATTCGTTAAAAAAAAAAGTAAAAAGATAGGCGGCTGGAGAGTTGACTCAGCAGTTAAAAGCAGATGACTGCGATTACTAGAGGCCCGAGTTCAGTTCCCAGCATCCACAAGATAGCTCACAATTTTACCTGTAACTCCATACACAGGAGACCTGACATCCTCTGGCCTCACATGGCGCGTGCACGCGCGCGCGCGCGCGCGCACACACACACACACAAAATTAAAAAAAATTAAAAATAAAGAAAAAGAGACAAAGTAGGCCTTGGAGAGAGAGTTCAGTGATTAAAAACTGCCTGCTCTTCCAGGGCACCTGGGTTCAATTCCCAGCACCCATGTAACAGCTAACAACTATCCGTAACTCCATTTCCAGAGAATTTGATATCCTCTTCTGGCAGTGCATGCACACACATAATGCACAAACATACATGCCTGTAAAAATTCACACATACAAAATAAAATAATCATTTAAAAAGGAGAGACAAAATACTTGGGTATTTTTGCCTTTTTTTCCACACAGCCAGTATGCACATAGATAAGAAGCTGGAAACAGACTCAGCTGAGACACTTTTGCAGTTTTCAAATCCTATCCCTCCCCACTTCCTTACAATCCATCCTCAGTGTGAAAAGCCCGAATGTCAAGTGTTTGAATGACAGCTCCAGTATTTCCTTTCCTGGTTTAATGTTAATAAAAAACCTTTCAAATAAACAAAACAATATAAAGTGGGTTTTTTTGTTTGTTTGTGTTTTGGTTTTGAGACAGGGTTCTCCTTTGTGTAGCCTTGGTTGTCCCGAAACTCACTCTGTAGACCAGGCTGGCCTTGAACTTACAGGGCTCCACCTGCCTCTGCCTCGAGGCGTGCACTACTACTACCTGGCTCAATATCAAGTTTTTAAGGTAGATTTAGCTATGTGTGTTAACTAGTGCTAAATCTTCTAAAAGAAAATGATCAATAAAACCAAACCAACTATTCTGAGAACTCACTTCTTAATTTTCTCTTGTTTAAATAAAACAAAATCTATTACAAAAAAAAAATCCAAAACTCCCTCAGCTTGTGAAGTACATGGTCCCCAAGATCTGTTGCACTTAGGAATATACTATCATCTCACTCAAAGGATTTCAGAGTTTGACCTCATACCTGCAAGGCTCCTCCTCGTGTCTCCCAAGCACTGGGGTTAAACCAAGGGTCTCACTCATGCAAATTGAGTATTCTACAAGGGATCTACCCCACAGCCTACAGGAAATGAACAGGAAACAAAACTGAAGCACTACGCTTTTAACTAAGAATGATTCTCTTATATGAACTACAGCAGGTGGTAACTACTATTAATAATCCAAAGATGCTCTTGGTACTTAACACCCTGCTTCTGCTAGAACCTGTAGTGAACACCAGGGAAGCAAAGGCTCTCAGAACTGACTATAGATAGGGCTTGTCTGGAGAGCTCTGTACAACAAGCACGTCATGTGTTGGATTAGAAGGTGGCTAGTGTTATGAAAGTAAAAAAAAAAAAAAGGACGACAAGGGGCAGAGGTTGCAATTGGGTGAAAAGTGCATCAGAAGCTTGTTTCATTTATACTTTAGAAGATCAGCCAAGATACTAGCTGAAGTGAAGGGATGAGGAACAAAAGAAAAGGCGGGGAGCAGAGAGAATGTTAGCCATCAAGAAGGGACAAGCCACTGACAACAGCATCTTAACATAGTCTTGTTTTTAAACAAATGGCTGTCAAAAAGCAAACAAAAAAGGCTCAATAGGCTCCGAGCACCGTCAATATTTGTTGGATGAAACAATGGCGTATCTCAAACAAAATGGAATGAATGGGAATTGGGAATCCTACATGGGAATTAAGCCTCAGCAATCTGATGGGCACCTTAAAGGACTGAGAATGACGTTGGTCAAGAGCTCTGACTACATCAAAGTTATCCATGAAAAATTAAAGTATCCCCCGTTTTTGGCTCTAGCCTGAAGAGTAAGCACAATTAGAGTCCATACAGTTTCTACACTATTTTCAGCTAAATTTCAATTTGGCCTTTTTTAAATATAGGAGCATATAAAAGAAGTGCCAAAAACTTCTTAAATATACTTTTAGTAACAAAAGATCTGGAGCCCAGAGCTGCTAAGAATTAACACCATCAGGGGCTAGAGAGATGGCTCAGCAGTTGAGAACACTGGCTACTCTTCCAGAGGACCTGGGTTCAGTTCCCAGCACCAACATGGCAGCTTATAGCTGTCTAACTCCAGTTCCAGGAGATCTGAGTCCCTCACAGACATACCCACAGACAAAACACAATGTACATTAAAATAAAATAAATTTATTAAAAAATAAAAGAATTAACACCATCGCCGAGCAGTGGCGGCACACACCTTTAATCCCAGCACTTGGGAGGCAGAAGCAGGCGGATCCCTGAGTTTGAGGCCAGCCAGGACTATTTCACAGAGAAATCCTGTCTTGGGACAAAAAAAAGAATACCACCATCAAAGTTTTGAGAAAGGGCAAAGTACTAACCTGGCAAAGGGTTCTGGCCCTCACTTTGCTACCAACTGCAGGCTCTGGTCCAGTCAGTCACCTCATTTCCAAACATGGGTCTGTTTTGTCATCTTTGAAGATAAACAGCTGGACTGTTTCACTTCTAAAACCCCCATTCTTACTCAATTTCTAGAGGTGCTATGAGCGCCAAAAATCTAGGATTTAGTTAACAGTGCCAAGAGCTCCAAGAACAGAGGACTTTAAAGGAAATGGCCAGCAAAGTCATTAAAGGACAGTGGCTTTGTAGGGCAGCACCACTACGTGGAATATTCTAGAACACATCCAGAACTACTGTGCTACACTACCACAGAGAGCCAAAGAAACCCACTGACTATTCCAGAGTGAGCAATATCAACTGACAACTTCACCTTCAAGGACCAGGTACTAACGGACCAACACTACCTGAGAAACCCTCTCAGACCATAAAGAGATCTTCCAATTGCAGGCTTTTATTTAAAAGAAAAAAAATATTTCTTTCAAAAATTATTCCTTGAGAATTTCATACATGTATACAACGTACTTTGATCATATTCATCATACCCCTACTTCCGACTCCATCTGGATCCTTCCCCTAACAGACTGTCTGATGCTGGAAGGATACACCAGGCGCCTGAGGGGTGGGGAGAATATGAACATCAACGCGTGTGTTTCAGACATGGTCTATGTAGCCTTGGCTGGCCTGGAACTTGCGATGAACCTCCTTTGAAAGTACACAGATTATAGGCATATGCTCAGCTCAAACTGTTAAAAAACAAAATAAAACCCAGAGCCAATCAATAAAAAGGAACATTTACTTTACATTTACTCTTGGACAAGCTGTGTGCAGAGTTTCTGACAAAGCCATTTATTACCTGGACAATGCTGCCAACAGTGAAACTTGTGTGTTCGGAAGAGAGAAGACTGGGGAAAGCAGACAGGAATTCAGAGAAGGGAGGTTCTCAGGCCTGAGCCTGTTGGCCCTGGCAGTCTCCTTCTTTTTGGCAATACTGCTACCACACTAAGGAGTATGTCCAAACAAGAGAATTTCATCCAATACTTGATTCCATTTGACCATAAACTACTATGAAGGTGTTTTAAGAGAATGTATTTTGAAGACAGCTTTCATGGAAACATGGTGAGTAAACGCAGCATGTCCTAGAGACAGAGACGGGACACACACACACACACACACACACACACACACACACTAGAGACTGACTTCAGGGTCCCACGTATACTAGACAAGTGTTCTCCTTAGTGGCTTTAACATTTTACTTTTATAGCTTCATACTAATGACCAAATCTATAGGTGAATAAACATGCGAGGGTCAATCCCCTTTCTGGAAATTGTGCCAAATTTATCTTGATGATAATGCAAAGTCAGAGAAATGATTAAGGATACACGGCAAGGAAAGAAAGACAAAGGCAGACGTGTAGCTCTATCCCAGGGACAGATAGCCAGGACTGAAGTGGTTGAGGTTTGCTGTGTGGCTGATGCAATTTAACTGTAAGTGTATGAATCCTTATGAGAAAATAGTAAGTGAAAACGTTACTTTAATGTTATACATATGCCCACATAAACACTCTCAGAAAACAGACAATTCAAAACCAAGGTTCTGCTTTCTAAAGTAGGCGTTTAAAATATACTTAGGGGTGAAGAAAACAGCTTGGTGGTGGAGCTGGTGCTTATTTAAGTATGAAGCCCTGGGTTCAATTTCCGGTACCAAAAGGCCTTTGCCCTTCTTCCTTGCCACATACACAGAAACACAAAACTAAAAGGCATCTTTTCCTGTACTGTCTCAGGATATACATTTTTATAGAGTCTTAGCTTCAATCTCCGCCCCCAACACTCGGCGTTGGAATGACCCAGCTGTGTGCACTGTCGGGGCAGCAGTCTCTTCACAGCGGCCTTCCCTACAGGAGAGACGGAGCTGGGCTCTGTTCAGGTGAGGAACCAAGCGAGGAGCTCACTCTCAAAGTCCTGTGTTGGAGAAACTTCTGAACTGAGGATCAGTTTCTGGCAATCATAACTTAGTGAGGGTCCTCTCTTCTGCTTCTGTCTTTTTCTCTGCTAATTTGGAATCTGAGGGCTGGGTGGGTAAGAAAAGTACATTTATAACTAAGCAAAGGTGAAAGGTCACCCTTCAAGAGTACTTCTCTTCTACTAAACTAGTAAGTTACCAAAACCTTTAGCCTGTCTGCTGATTGATTGTTTCATTTTTATCCTTCAGTGTCTGCTCATTTATCCAGTCACACTGTGAGATCTGGAAGGATTTTCACAGCAGCAGGAAGACAGTACAAAATTTCCAAGTTTCTAAACTTTTTTAAAGACATCTCTCACACTGTGTAACTCTTACTAGTCTGGAACTTGCTATGAAGACCAGGCTGGCCTCAAACTCAAAAGAGACCTGCCTGCCAATGTCTCCTAACGCTGGGATTCTGAAGGTACACACTACCACATCTGTTCTGTCTCTAACAATCAAAGTCATGGTTAAAAGCTTAGACTCATGTCAGACTGTCTAACACAGGGAGCTCTTTATTCTCAAGACTAGAGTAAGTAATGTCATCCACACACTAGAGGGATGTCAGGAACATGAAACAACTTAGCGTAAGTATAGCATCCTTACAATAACTGGCATACTGTAAGCATGCAGTAATGACAATTTTGGCCACTAAGAATGGTGGTGCATAGAACCTAGAACAGGAGACAGTGCAAATTAGAGGTCAGCCTCATCTACAAAGTATAGAGCTTAATCCTGTCTCAAGATAACAAAAAATCCAAAGACTGGGGTATACACTTCAGTGTTAAGAGGACCTTGAATGCACTAGGCCCCGAGTTCAATCTCCAGCATTCTTAATAAAGAAGACAACGAAAAAAGGAACTTAATTTCATTTTATTGAGCTTAAGTAAGTTACCTCGCACCCCCCCCCCATCTTTCTTTTTTGAAATAAGGTCTCAGTATGGAGACCAGGCTAGCCTCAAAATTAGAACCTTCTTGACCCAACCTCTGAAGTGCTGGGGTTACAGGTGTTCCCTATCATGTCTAGTCAAATAATTTCTTGCTATTGTTTGCATCCTAGAAATGAAACTCTCCACCATACACAAACATCACTTTTTTTAAAAAATTATTTTTTAATCTTTTTTTTTTTTTTTTTTGAGACAGGGTTTCCTTTTGCAGCCCTGGCTGTCCTGGAACCTGCTCTATAGACCAGGCTGACCTTGAAATCAAAGATTTGCCTGCCTCTGCCTCTCAAGGGATTAAAGGAGTGCACCACCACCACCACCACCATGAAGGTTTAAATTTAAATTTATGTGTATAAATGTGTTCACAGAGGCCCAAGTAGGCTAGAAGAGGACACTGGGATGCCCTGAAGCTGCAGTTATAGGCTGTCCAACATGGGTATGGGGTACCAACGTCTATCTAGTCTTCTGCAAGAATAGTAAGAGCTTTTAACCACTGATCCATCTCTCTATACCCCCACAACCATTTTTTTTTATAGAAAATGTCAAAGTGTGTCTGTGATTTTGATGTTGATATACATTTCATATAATCGCACCACAATGGACATATAATCTACAATACTCCAACAGTAATTAAACAGTATTCTGACAGAATAAAAACAAAACAATCAGAAAAACCCCGCCAGAATGTAGCAAACTCCATAGACTTGGCAACTCGTTATGGTGTTACTTCTCGGCCTTGAGACAACTGAATGAGACCATCTCTGAAGTGCTTGTCAACAAGGGCTTTCCCCAACACCAGAAACATAAATTTTAAGTGGTGTAAACATGCTTTTCAAAGGGAACTAAGACACCTACCCTCTGCCAAGACAGGGTTTCTGTGTAGCCTTGGAACTTGCTTTGTAGACAAGGCAGGCCTTGAACTCATAAAAGATCCACTGCCTCTGCCCACCAAGGGCAGGGACTAAAGGTGTGCGCCACCTTGCCCACTTCATATTCCCAGGACACACAAAGAATTGTCATATCTACAAACAACAATGCCTCTGGGTCACGTTTCCTCTCCTACAGTCTCCTTTCCTAACCAAGGATTTTCAGATATTCAGCTTCTTCCTACCAGCCAGCCCTTGTTCAGCTTGAGACTGAGGAGCTGCCACCACCATCACTCGGCAGCAGTCCTCTGTGAACCCCATGGCCTTCCCACAGAAATGGCTATCTGCCTACCCAGCTGTTCCTCTGCAGCCCTCCTTGGAGTTGTTCCCGCAGCAGGACCACTACTGCCCAAAGCCCCACAAAAGCTCACGTGCTCCACAAGCACAGTAAGTAGTGTTCTGTGACTGACACAATCCTTCCACGTGTTGCGATTATGTGTGGATTGCCTATAACCGAGACAAGGCGAATGCTACGCGATTAGTTACATTTTATCATTCAGGAATGTACACATTCCTTAATAGATAAACTAGGTTTCAGATTGTTTTTGGTGCGTAGTGGGTGGGTCCAGTCAGTGATACAGAATCCTTGGGTTTAGAGGGCAAATTGTAGGGTGATATTAAATAGATATCCACCCATTCTAATAGCCTTCAATGCCATAAGCCCTGAGTAGCTGTGTATGAGGGTTGCTAGTAAAATAGAGCATTATTGGAGTTTCCATCTATATATTGAGGGTTTTTTTTTTTTTTTAAGTTTTTAGAGAAAGGGTTTTTCTGTGTATCAGTCCTGGCTGTCCTGGAACTCACTTTGCAGACCTGGCTGGCCTTGAACTCACAAGGATCCACACCTTGCACTGGTGGAAGCTTTCTCTAGCTAACACAGAGTCTGGAGAACAGAATGAGAGCTGGTGCAGCAGAGTCTTCATGGACTGAGGACTATTTGGGATTCTGAATGTTTCTAAAATTCCCATTTGCCCTCACATCTCCAACGCTTTGTAATGAGAGCAAACTATGTCTTTTTTAATAAAAACTCTCTTTTCTAGAGGCACGGCTTCACACATCTTCTAAGGAATATTTGGTGCTTTATGTCCATCTATTCTTACCAACCTTCCTAATTGTCAAGAAGTGTGGTCATACCCTTTGAGTACTTAATGAGTCAATTAACAACAAGCACATAGAATTCACCTAATTCTAACAGGGTCCCAGGTAGTCCCTTGAGTCCTTGGCCCTCTTGACTCCACCCTCTCATAGTGCTGACACTTCAAGTAATTACCACTTCATGTAGTGTTCATTTTTCCTGTTTTGTGTTTATATAAATACAATTTAGGTGAGGTCGTGATATGTTGCAATGCTGATTTCCAACTCCTAGCCCCGAGTAATCCTCCTACCTCAACCACTGGATTATTGGGACTATAGAGGCATGAAGCACCCGGTCCAACTTCCTATATTTTAAAGAGATTGATTGGGAGGGGGTGTCAATATGTTGTTCAACTGGCTCAAACTTATAGGCTCAAGCAATCCTCCTATCTCACTGGGCATTGGTAGAACACGCCTTTAATCCCAGCACTTGGAAGGCAGAGGCAGGCAGATCTCTGTGAGGCCAGCCTGGTCTACAGAGCAAGTTCTAGGACTGACTCTCTAGCTAATGAGAAACCCTGTCTTAAAAAAAGGGAAAAAATAAAAAAGAAAGTCTGTCCACAAATGGAAAAAAAAAAACAAACCAAAAAACCCAAAAATTATTGTAGGCAGTGGCACCTGTCTTTAATCCTACTGCTGGAGACAGAGACAGGCTGGAGCTCACTGGCCAGGCAACCTAGCCTAACTGTGAGACCTAGGTCCCAGCAAGAGAGACTGTCTCAAAAACAAAGTATATAGTTCCTAAAGAACACTACCTGAGGTTGACGTCTGACTTCCATACACCAACAAGTACACACGCCTGCACATTAGCTCATACACACAAATTATATGCTCATAAGTATCTTAAAATCCAAGCTAAGGTTGATGGTGTACAATTGCGAACCGGACAGACCGAAGGCCTATCAGAGTCTTCACAGAGGCGGTGGGCGTGGGTGCACGCATGCACACACAGCACTAACATAGAAGATGTGTTATTTATTACTTAAGGGCTAGGGGCTGAACTCAGGGCCTCATACATGCCAGGCAAGCACTCTGCCACCAAGCTATGCCTCTCAATTCCACATCTTAATATTTAAGAGCTTAAGTAAAACTTAGGAACTGTAGATACTGGAACAGTATTTATATATATGAACATCAGTTACTGTTTTATATAGTCTTAGCTCATTTAAAGCCACATATGCTGTAAATGTGCTTGTCTTAAGAGTGGTAAATAACTGAAAAAAAAAGAACTGTAGATACAGACACTATGTGAGAAAGATTTTTACGAGTAAGTTGAGTTCATCTCATTTCCTTTCTCTTCTGTTTAATTCCATGTCTCCACAACTCAAAGACTAAGTCTTGCCTTTCATAAATGAGCTACTGCCTCTCAAAATGCTTAAAGCACATCTTAACAGTATTACGTTGTTGATGACTTGAAAATGGGTCAACCCACAAACTGATTAACTCTTATGTAATTCTCCTTTGAAGGAAAGAACAGCTTGTACAAGTATTTCAACTAAATCAACTTCCTCAAAGGAAGACGACATTCATTTGTAAAGTATCAAATTCTGAAAAGCATAGAGAATGGCAAATTGAAACTTAGGAATGTTAAATTAGCTTGGTCATAACCAACTATATACCATGTCATTAACTTGGGAATTTGGGTCATTAGTTAGCAGATGAAGAATACTTTAAGTTTAGGTATTTTAGGGCAGCAGACGCATGCGGCTACATGGTGGAGTGCCTGCCTAGAATGTGCCAGGTCCAGAGTCTGACCCCAGCAATGGAGCAGAAAAGAGTCTTTTAGGATAAAGTTTAGACAGCTATAGTGAAATGTACCTTTTGCCTGGGACAAGAGGTTAAAGTTTAAGGAAGAGCTACATTTCTGCAGCACAGGCTGCATTCCCACAGTATACGCTTGGCTTCTACAAGCCCTGTTTCCTGTAAGCAGCAATGCAAAACAACAAAACTATATATACTTGGAATGCCAATTTTCTGTCTTTAAATAGATGTTTATGACACATTTTAAAGTTTACATTTGAAATATTGCAATAGAACAAGACACTAAAGTTAGGAGACACATGAATAAATCAGGCATGGGAAACCACAGCAGAAAAGCCCTCTGAAGAGACTGACACCCACTTCTCGTCGCTGTGGAATGAAGTTGGGGAAAGGCTTTGATCGGCAGCCACGCAGGCTGCTATCCAGCATGCCCATGAGCTGCTGCCACCCCTATGGCTACAGCTCAGAGGCCCCTGCTGCACTGAAGCCATTTCTCATCTGTTGATCCATAAGTATCTCGGGGATGGCTGCAGGGTTAGAGAACCTACCTAAAGATCCGAAGGGAAAGAACACTAAGAATTCCCCAGCTTAGGAAAGAATTACAGATGCTCTTTAGTACATAAACTCTACAGGAAGTGAAGTGGTTTAAGACCGTGGCAAGGCTGCAACTCCCGCATCATCCTTACTGCACACATCCTCCTAACACACTATTTGCTCTACACAGAAACTTGAAAGCCTGGGAGCAAAGCAAACTTCAGAAAAAAAGGTTTTTGCTGGAGTAGGAGTTAGTCTAAACTTCAGGAGACTAGGCATTAGTTCTGAAGATAGCTCATAACTGTAGCCCCATGGGACCCCATGTCCTCTTTCAGTGTGAGGACATACATGTATACAAAAGATCCACATACATAATAAGTAAATAAACCTTTTTTTTAAAGCCAAGAAAGGAGAAATTCAGTTCGGAAGTTGGGACTTAATCATCTCTCACAAAATATAAGATTTTTATGTTCCTCTTATATTTCAGAATGTCTTGCAGAAGCCAAGTCATTACATACCTATAGATGGAGATTTGAAAGGGTATTTATCAGGAAGATCCACTCTAACTTTCCACACGCCGCCTTCATATGGTGCTGGAACAGAAATAAAACATGTTATCCATTAGGACAGGACTGTGTCTTCAAATGAGAAAATAAACACAAGTGTAAATGAACATCAAATCACTTTCTCTCCTGAAAAAAGTCTCAAGCTAATTGCTTAAAGAGTCAGGAACTAGCTGGACATGGTGACATAGGCTACAATGCAGGCAATCAGGAGATAAGGCGGGTTCTAGGCTTACAGATCGTGTCTCAAAGGGGAAAAAAGTTCAGGACCAAACTATAATCAGCAGAGTAGATAATTCTATGTTCGGATTAATTTGCTTTTTCTTTAGGCTTGTCTAACAGAACAGCTTGTTCTATTAGAACTATCCTGTTCTAATTAGAATCTATCATCACTTATTTAGTTAGGAAGCTAAGGTGCTGAGGACCCAAGGGCTGACTGGAATAGAGTAACTTCAAGCTAGCTTGAACAACTTAGTGAGAACCTGCTTAAAAGCAAAAAGATGGGGGGGGGGGGGGGGGGCAAAAGAGGTGACTCAGGAATTAAGAGCACTTGTTACTCTTGCAGAGGACCCAGGTTAAATTTCTAGCACCCACACACACTGTGGCTCACAGCAACCCCTAACTCCAATTCCAGGGAAGCCAATGACCTCTTCTGGCTTCTCAGGGAATCGAGGACACACATGGTGCGCACACACATATATAGGCAAAATACTCATATGCATAGAAAATAAACCGCTTTTATAAGTAAACAAAGAAAGGGCTGGGGAATGTAACTCAGTGGTAGAGCATTTCCCCAACATGCACAAGCACGGGGGGTCAACCACCAGTACCAGAAAACAATTAAAAACAAAACACACCACACACATTTTCTTTTATCCAGAGTCAAGCAAATATTCACTCTCTTACATGATACTGTTAAACACCACTAATTATTTAGTAAGAGATAGTCATGTTCCTTATTTTTCCTACTTCAACCAACCACCCCCCCCCCAAAAAAAAACAGAACAGAATATATACTTAATATACACAGAAACTTAACCTGGATCCTATTCAAAGAACACTTGTTTGCCCATCTACAACAAAACCCAAAATTTGTGAGAGAATAAACGCATGAATAACAAAGATTTCTTCACTCGCTGGCTGCTGTTGATAGCCCTACTGTCTAGTAAAGATTATAAAAAGAACACATACCCACACATGTACTTACTTCCTTGTGGTCCATAAAACTTGACAACAAATTCATTGAGTCCTCCTAGAATTGTAACCTCATGTTTGCTTTCGATGCTGAAGTAGAAAGTAAAGGAAATTACACAGGCTTTATATAGCACATGAAAGAGCTATAGGTAACATCTGAGACTTGCCAGTTTACAAATGTTACACTGCTGTAAATGTAAAACATACATAACAACTCTAGTAGTTTAAAGTCAGGACCAGGGAGACATGTTACTTGGCAATGAGCGTGCCATGCAAGCACGGGGAGCTGAGTTTGATCCCCAGCACCTACTCCAAAAACTAGGCATGATGGTCTGCAGCTACAACCCTAACAAACACCAAGGATGCAGAGACGGGCAGATCCCAGGGGCTCCATGACCAGTCAGCATAACCAGTAAGTCTTAGGTCCTGGTGAGAAACTCTGCCTCAAAACCATGGTAGGCCAAGCATGGTGGCCTTCAATTCTAGCACTCAAAAGGCAGAGGCAGGTGGATCCCAGTCTTTTAAAACTAGCCTGATATACACAGCATGTGCCAGGGCAGTCAGAACTACATAGTAAGATCTTGCTACAAACCAACCAACCAATCCCCACTGCTCAAAACAAAGAAGATGGCTGCTAAGACAATACCTGAGGCTGACCTCAGGCCTACACACACACACACACACACACACACACACACACGAACACATGTGTACTACACATATACACCATATACACATACAGACCTTTGGGCTCCACACGCTCACACATATGAATGCATGTGCACACACACACAAGACCTCTGGCCTCCACACACACACACACACACACACACACACACATGAATGCATGTGTACATATACATACACAGTACACAGACCTCTGGCCTCCACACACACACATGAACGCATGTGTACATATGCATACACAGTACACAGACCTCTGGCCTCCACGTACACACACTTCTAGCCCCCACACGCACACACACATGAACGCCTGTGTACAAGTGTACACACAAAGAATAGTATGAGTCATTTACAGGATACTAAATCAATCCACATTAGTAAAAAGGCTACTGCTGTAAAGTCCTGTTTCTGCTTTGTGGCCTAACTCATTAATGACTCCACAACAGAAATTTTAGGTGGTAAAGGCCTTGATCTCCCTGTAACAAGGAAAAATGTATTCAAAAAGTTTGGACATAGGAAAACTGGCATAATTTCTTGTTGGTCAAGTCATGTATGTCTGTATGTCTGTTTTAGGGTAATGTCTTTTCCTGAGTGAACCACCCCAGCATCTTCGAAGCACTCCAAAACTAAACACATTTAAAACATTTTAAAGCTTTTTCAAAAAGCACCTATGTCATGAGGGGAAAGCAACACCAGCGATAATGAAACTCAATGTAAGCAATGAAACCTTTCTATAGACCCAGAAGCCAGGTGGTGGTGACACAGGCCTGTAATCCCAGCACTAAGGAGACAGAGACAGGTGCTACTCTATGAGCGAGTTCCAGGATAGTTGTCCTCTCTGCTGCGGAGTCAGGGACAGGGGAAGGCAGTCATCTGCCGAGACAGGCTGGTTAGACTAGCCAACGTGGACACATAGTACAAACTCCTTTATCATCTGGGGTGTTACAAAAGACTTCCTTTACTACATAAAAAAAAAAAAAGGCTACAAATTCTTCAGGTGCTGCTGCTAAAAAACCTGTCAAACCCACAAATCACCTTTTATTCATTTCTATGTTATTCACAAAATACTAGCTCTTACCTACTTAGTGTTTCACCTTAAGTCCATTTCACTCTTAAAATACCAGCCACCCACAACCTTATTTCCCTGAATGGCATTATGGTTACACAATCTAATATTTAAAGGTGAATTCTAAACTGTTGAGAGATAACTGACATGCTTGGCAAAATGTGTCTATCAGGGTTTTAAGTGGTTTTTATATAATGCAGAAATCTTCCAAAAAGTGACACGGGCTAACTAAGCTTCTGCCATATGAACAGCACAGACAGGTCAAGGACCTAGGATTCAAAGACACCAGGGTGTACTCAGCTCATGGATAACGCCTTCATCAAGGAAATGGGTTCCAGAGCTGTCCCAGGAAGGACGAGGGCAAAGAATGTGCTTTTGTTTAGAAGCAGACACTTCATGGCCGCTTCCCTCCACATTGAGACCGAGCTGTTTCCAATGCTCCTTAAGAAGTGACCACAGAGGGAAGCTGAGAAACTGAGCAGCTGTCAAGGTGAAAATTATCAGATGGAGTAATACTCAAAGAATCTTCTTATAGACGGACAAACATGGCGATACTTAGTATTTAAGATGTATGATATCTAGGATTGGTCTCCTAACAGCCCAGTGTGGGGCACAAGACTCAAGTATCTCAGTGATACTCCCTGCTGTAAGCCGCCTGCTATGGGTTCTGGGAAACAAACCCGGGTCCTCTTGTTTTAAATGCAGTATAGGTGTTCTGCCTGTGTGTATTTCTCCATCATTTGTGTGCAGTGTCCACAGAGGCCAGAAGGGCATCAGACCCCCTGGAACTGGAATAAAGATGGGTTGTTTTTTTTTAAATATTTATTTATTATGTATACAATATTCTGTCTGTGTGTATGCCTGCAGGCCAGAAGAGGGCACCAGACCCCATTACAGATGGTTGTGAGCCACTATGTGGTTGCTGGGAATTGAACTCAGGACCTTTGGAAGAGCAGGCAATGCTCTTAACCTCTGAGCCATCTCTCTAGCCCCCATAAAGATGGTTTTGTTTAGCCATGTGTGTGCTGCGAATCGAACCAAGTCCTCCCTGGAAGAGTAGCAAGTATTCTTGAACTGCTGAGCCATCTTCCTAGACACCTTATTTTTCTTTCATTCTTTCTTTCCTTTTTTTTTTTTTTTGAGGGGGTGGGAGGGAGTGTTTTAGGACAGAGTTTCTCAGTATAGTCCTGGCTGTCCTAGGAACTCGGACCAGGTAAGCCTCAAACTCAGAACTCAAAGAGATCCACCTGCCTGCGAGCCACCACTGTTGAGCTATATGCACACCATGTGAAAATGTATTGCTGTGATAGTGTAATAAAAAGCTGAATGGCCGATAGCTACATAGGAAGTATAGGCAGGACTTACGGGCAGAGAAACTCTGGGAAAAAAGTGGAGTTGCCATTCAAACACGGAGGAAGCAGTAGCATTGACAATACAGAAAGATGAAGTTAACGAGCCACTCAACAGAAAGTAGATTAAAATCAATGGGTTAATTTAAGTTATAAGCGATAGTGGGACAAGCTGGGTGGTGGTGGCACACGCCTTTAATCCCAGGGAGGCAGAGACAGGTGGATCTCTATGAGTTCGGGCCAGCTTGGTCTACAAGAGCTAGTTCCGGGACAAGCACCAAAGCTACAGAGAAACCTTGTCTCAAAAAAACCCAAAAAGATAGTAAGACAAGCCTAATCTAAGGTCGAACTTTCATAATTAATAATAACTCTCTGTGTCACTATTTGGGAGCTGGCTGCAATACTATTCCATTTTTGTTTGATTTCAAACTTTCACAGGCTCTGTAAGAAATGAAGAGAACTTTAGCTTCAATAAGCAAAATAGTTAAGATCTTAGCCTTAAAAGTATAGGAATAGACAATTAGAAAAAAAAAAGTTTAGGAATTGCTGGGCCATGGTAGCACACTCTTTAACTCCAGCACTTGGTGGGCAGAAGCGTGCGTCAAGGCCAGTCTGGTCTACCACACTTGAAATGTATAGATTGGATAAAGAGTTCAACATCAACCTTGGAACATAGTAAATTTGAGGCTCATCTTAGCAACAAGAGAATCTTTCTCAAAAATGGAAGGGGGAAAAAACCTCCAAAATCTATGAAATGACCTTATTTTCATAAGGCAAAATACTTGGTCTGGGGAAAGGAAAATATTAAGTGATACAGATTTTAAGAAAACAAACTTCGCCGGGCGGTGGTGGCGCACGCCTTTAATCCCAGCACTCGGGAGGCAGAGGCAGGCGGATCTCTGTGAGTTCGAGACCAGCCTGGTCTACAAGAGCTAGTTCCAGGACAGGCTCCAAAACCACAGAGAAACCCTGTCTCGAAAAACCAAAAAAAAAAAAAAAAAAAAAAAAAAAAAGAAAGAAAACAAACTTCACATCAAGAAGATGGCTCTGTCAAGATAAAAAAATCAACAGTTAACACTGCAGTTAAGCTTAAGTGGTTTGGGGCTGGGAACAATGGAAACTGGAAAGTGGGATAGCCAATCCAATCACAGTGAAAAGAGAAATATATGACTTTTATGAACCCATGACAACCAGCCTCTGGACAGAACAACAACCTGGAATTGGTGACTGTAAGTTGCACAAAAGCACGGTGCTGGCTAAAATGAGGTACTTGGACTGCACTGTCTGGGTGGTGGTAACGCACGCCGTTAACCCCAGCACTCGGAAGGCAGAGGCAGGCGGATCTCTGAGTTTAAGACCAGCCTGATCTACAGAGCAAGTTCCAGGACTGGCTCCATAGCTACTGAGAAACCCTGTCTCAAAAGACCAAACCAAACAAACAAACAAACAAACAAAAAAAAGATTAGGCCCCGAACATGACGGAGGTAGATAGAACTCCTCAAACTTGACTGTAACGAGGGCTACAAAGCAAGCTCCAGGCCAACCTCAACTACAAACTGAGAGCCTTTCTCTACAAAAGAAAAAAAAAGTGTGTGTGTTCTCCCTATGAATAGAACCCTTATTCAAAAAAATAAAAACAAATCCAAGATGTTAAAAAATAAAGCAGTACTTAGAGGCAGAGGCAGACACGGGTTGATGGCTGTGAGTTTCAGGCCAGCCTGGTCTGCAGAGTGAGTTCTAGGACAGTCAGAGCTACAGAAAGAAACACTGCCTCAAAAATACAAAAATTAAAAAAAAAAAAAGGCAAATAAGCAAGGGTCTGTGGGGATGGCTTACTGTTCTTCCAGAGAACTGGTTACAACCATCTGTAACTCCTCTTTCAGGCTCCACAGGCACTGTACATAGATGGTGCGGACACAGACATTCACACAGACCAAACACACATACATATAAAATAAGAGGGTCCAAGTTTGGTTCCCAGAATCCATATCACGTGGCTTATAACTGTGAAAAAGTCAAAAGTGAAACCTGTAACTTCACTTACATAAGACACAATCACATTCACACAGAAAAATAACAAAAGAATCCTAAAGAAAATAAGCACAAAGAAAAGTGAGAAAGAGGGTGTATGTATGTGTGTGCGCGAAGGGGTTCTAGTTATGAAACCCAAGTGCAAAGAACTAGGGCAAATCATTATTTTGTTTCTCAGAACCTGAAAGGAAACACTACAGGGCAATCAACAAATAGGTAAGTATCATTATCTTTTGAGGTCAAGATATTTTATGCTCTGTATTTCCCCAAAACCATTTTTAAGCTTTCTATATGAAATAATAGGAACTCCTTAAACTGTCCACAAAAAAGCACAGACTTCATTTCTACCAGAGCTTGTTTATTAAATAAAATTCCACACATCTTCCACATAAGCACCAGACGCCAAACAAAAATCACTCTTAAACAGTGTCTGCCTACGGGGAACCCTAAAAATAGTATGGGAACGTAAGATATACTCATTTAAGTAAGAAATACAACCCAGGCACGGTGACTCATGTCTGGACTCTTGTACTCCAGAAGGAAAAGCAGGAGGACTGATGAAAATTTGAGGCTACCTTAGACTACAGTGTGAGTTCCAGAAGGCAGACTTGGACTAAAATGTGGTAGCCCATTTCAAAGATCAAGCTTTAAACCCCAACAAAATAGAAATAATAAACGCAAAAACACAACTAGAATTTGGAGTCAGAATTCTTCCAAGGCCAGCAAGTTGGCTTTGCATATAATGGCGCTTTTGTCACTACCCTGGTGGCTTTCAGTTCAATCCCTGAGACCTACAAGAAAAGAATGGATTCCTGCAAGTTATTCCGTGGCTTTCATACAAATACCATGGCAGGTACACACACAAAGACTATCATACATGTAACAGAACAGTAACATCAAACTTAAGTCTACACAGTATCTTAAAAATCAATGTTATTTGGACACACAGGGATAGGAATAAGCTTAAGACAGAAGTAGTAGGATAACCCATAACCCCAGGCTTAAGAGTGGAGGCAGAAGGATCAGGAGTGTAAGGTGGTCCTTAGCTACAGTGAGTTGGGAATTCTGTCTCATAAAAACAAAACATTAAGATTAAAAAAAAAAAAAAAACAGCAAAGACTTAAGATAGGTCCAGAGAACATCAAGAGTTTACTTTGATGAAGGAATGCTAGAACGTAAAGTAAGAAAGGGCTGGGCAAGAACTGATAGTGGAGCCTCAGGGTACCTGATCCAGTCAGGGCTCCAGTATTCCATGCACAGTTCGTGTCAGTGGGCTTTCAGGGATAGACAAGTTGTGGTGTGCAGAACAGGGAAAAGCCAGGCCAACAAAGAGGAGGACATTCTACTTCTACAAAGACAAGGGTCACAATGAGAGGAGACTTACCAGACTCTGCAGCTGACTGAACAGGGCACAAGCATTACAAAGCTCTAAAGTTGCTAAAATGTTGGCTTCATTAAAAGAAAAAAAAAAAAAAAAGACAGGGTTTTACTACGTAGTCCTGGCTGGTCTGGTGCTTGCTAAGAAGTGCTGGTTGGCTTTGAGATCTGCCTGGCCTCCCCCTTCCAAATGCTGGCATTGTTTGGTTTTGGCTTTTTTTGAGACAGGTTTCCTGTAGCCCAGGCTGGATGCAAACTCATTACACAGCCAAGGAAGATCAAAAACTAAGTGCCCAGGGGCTGGAGAGATGGCTCAGTGGTTAAGAGCATTGCCTGCTCTTCCAAAGGTTCTGAGTTCAATTCCCAGCAACCACATGGTGGCTCACAACCATCCGTAATGAGGTCTGGTGCCCTCTTCTGGCCTGCAGACATACACACAGACAGAATATTGTATACATAATAAATAAATAAAATGCTTAAAAAAAAAAAAAAAAACAAAAAACTAAGTGCCCAGTTACAGGTGTGCACTACCACATTCAGCTGTAAGTGTGGGTGTCCAGAGATAACAGTTCCCCACCTTACTTGTATGACTTCAATAACAACGAATGTTTCTTAAAACAAGCTTTTAAAATTTTAAATGTTAGTAAACCCAGAGAAAAAAAGAAAATAAAACACACATCTACATTAACTAGTTAGTTTACCCTTATGAAGAGGTGAGAAATTGCTTCTGTAAAGATCTGGTGCAGACAGCTTTGTTCCCTTTCCGGCTGCCCGACCTGTCTGACACGACACTGTCATGTCTGCTGTCATCTGCGGAGATTTTGGGCCACATTCATAGCTGTCTTAGGATTCTTGTGACGCACACGCAGGTTAGACACGCCTGCATTTCCAGAGTATGAGTGGCTGACACCTGCTGTTCCCTTTACTGCTCCACGTTCACTAGGCACAGCAGGCGTCAATTACTAAGTGGCATTCAATTTTGATTTCATACAAATTTAAAAGGACCAGAAAACAGCACACTCTCAGTCCTCTTTAAAGCAACATGTCCAAAGGAGTAAGAGGTTCAAGTTTACTCACTGCCGAGATTTTAAGATGAAGAGAGCAAAGTACAAATAAATACAGCAGCTGCAGCTGCATCTCTGAGTTCAAGGCCAGCCTGGGCTACAGAGTGAGTTCCAGGACAGCCAGAGCTGCACAGAGAAACCCTGCCTCAAAAAATAAAAACTAAAAAATAAACAACAAACTAGCGGGTATGCTAAGTGATCCACTAAACAGGGAACTGTTTTAAGATGAGCTGGTACGCCTTTACTCAGCCGGGCCCATTTTCTACCGTCCATCTGGAAGACTTATAAGAAATAGTAATTACTGTCGTGAGTTTATTTTAAAAAGTAGTCTAAAGTAATGTGGAAAACAACAGCTTCTTCTTGAATCAAAGTCTGCTTAAAACCCACTAGACCCAGGCCTGGTGATGCAGACATTATCCCGATTACTTTAGAGGCTAAGGTTTCCCAATTCAAACCTACCTGGGCAACTTAGTGAGGCCCTGTCTTAAAACAAAAACTAGGAAGCCGGGCGATGGTGGCGCACGCCTTTAATCCCAGCACTCGGGAGGCAGAGGCAGGGGGATCTCTGTGAGTTCAAGGCCAGCCTGGTCTACAGAGCGAGTTCCAGGACAGGCTCCAAAGCCAGAGAAACCCTGTCTCGAAAAACCAAAAAAAAAAAAAAAAAAAAAAAAAAACACAAAAACTAGGAAGATGATCAACCAGTGAGATCAGATTTGCCGCCAAAACTGATGGCCTGAATTCAATCCAGGAACCCATACTGTGGAATGACAGAACTGAATCCTGCAGGTTGTCCTCTGACCTACATACACTGGCCACAGCATGCAAAAACACAAATAAATCACTATTTGAAACTGTCTTATTTATGCTTATGATTAAGATGGAAAAAGGGAAGAAAACTCAACTATATCACTGATTTTATTTTAAAAATCCACAGAAAACAAGCAAAAGAGAAGAATTTTTTATGGGGATGGACAAGGTAGCTTGGTCAGTAACAGTACTTGTTTAGGATGCTTGAAATCTAAGTTCAATCCCCAAAATCAGATGAGATACAGTGATGCGTATCTGTAATCACAACACTGAAGCAGAAACAGAGTACAGGTCATCCTGGCCCGCGTGAGTTCATGCCCTCACTACTGTTCCGAGTATCCCAGCTCAGTTCCCAGCACCTGTACATGCCTTCAACTCTAGTTCCCAAGGATCTGATTCCCTCTTCTGTCTTATGAGGGCATCCAAATAAGCATGGTATTCACTCACAGAGACACGTGCGCACATGGGCGCGCACACACGAGAAACACCTGCACTGGTGAGATGGTATAAGCAGTTCCATGTATGCAGCACAAGCACAGAGGTCTGAGTTCAGTCTCCAGAAACTATATAAACATGCATGGAGAAAACCAACTCCACAAAGTAGTCTTGTGACTACTTTCACCGCAGGCAAATCAATCCAATAAAAGCGCACAAAACCCTGGAAAGTCAAGAGCAGGGACAGGAAAGGGCACTGTAACTGGATCGGCAATGTGATACGCGGGTGCTGGAGAGCTATTTCCGGCACCATGTAAGTAACAGGTGGTAGCGGCGGGCTCTGCCATTCGAACAGGACTGGTTGCTCCCAACCAGCAGAGGTGATTGATACAGCAACAAACAGGCTGTTACCTGGTACAAAAACAATATAAAAGTGGATGTTTGAGGGCTGGAGAGATGGCTCAGTGGTTAAGAGCATCGCCTGCTCTTCCAAAGGTCCTGAGTTCAGTTCCCGGCAACCACATGGCGGCTCACAACCATCTGTAAAGAGGTCTGGTGCTCTCTTCTGGCCTGCAGACATGCACATAGACAGAATATTGTATACATAATAAATATTTAAAAAAACCATCTTTATTCCAGTTCCCCTCTCCTGTGTGTAGCTCGGGTGCCACTGAGACAATCAATCAGAAATCAGCACAAATGGCTCAGACATGATGTCATAGCAGTCACAGATACAGGGTGGGAGACAGGACACAGTACAACTCCAACTTTCTCAAGATAGATCTGAGGAAAAGCTTTCAAATTAAGTAAACAACCTCATTGCTAAGCATTTTCAGGCTTCATCTTAATTCTTTCCCATGATTTTCCTGCAAAAATACATATCTCATGTAAGAAACAACTCCAGTTTTCCTTCTTTCTTTTTTTGACATGTTTCTATGTGCAGCCTTGGCTGCCTAGAATTTGCTCTGTAGAAGAAATCGACCTGCTTCTGCCTCCTGAGTACTGGAGTTAAAAGCCACCCCCTTATCCCCTTGGTACAACTTTAGTCTTCAATCTTATTTCTGATCATTCACAAATGATCAGAAAAGCAAATGCCAAACATACACTTAAAATCCCAAATTCAAGCTGGGAGGTGATTGTGGACACCTTTAATCCCAGCACTTGGGAGGCAGGGGCAGGCGATCTCTAAGTTTGATTGAGATCGGCCTGGTCTATGAGAGCTAGTTCCAGGACGGCCAAGGCTGTATACAGAGAAACCCGGGGGGGGGGGGGAGGAGGGGGATCACAAAATAACAATAATCCCAACTTCTAACACTAACAGTTCCAATTAGATATTAACCTATACAAGTCTTGTCTAGATTCATTCGTCCAACTCACAGAGGGACTGACACAAAAGGCCTCTATCAGCTGTGCTGTCTTTCGTTTCCTGAAATACAACATCACCCTCGGGAACTTTGCTGTCTATTTCTTCTGTGTAGCTAGCCCTAACTTCCCGTTTCTACAGACAGTTGCTTCTTGGGCTGGACAGAGAGCTCCAAAGTTGAAAGCACTGGCTGTTCTTCCACACTTGGGTTCAATTCCCAGCACCCACATAGCAGTTCACAGCTGCCTGTAATTCCAAGATTTGGCACCCTCACACAAACACACATTCCGGGCAAAAAATAAATAAAACTAAATTATTTTAAAAAGAGAAAGACTAAGTGAATGTATTGAGAACAGTTGTGCGTTTTGCTAGACAGTGGGAAATGGGAGAGTCTTTAGCCAGCTCCCGGTTCCTTCCGCTGTTATGGAGAAGGAAGGTGATAGGCAAGCACTCACACACAGCCTAGCCTAGGAAGCAGAAGTTTTCAACAGGTGCCGATACTAAGTCACCTGACATTCCTGACATGAAGATGACACTTGAAAATAAATTCTGAGGTAAAGGCAGATGTAAACAGGATAGTACTGACGATGAGCCTAGCAGGAAGCATCGGCAGGGCTACAATCCCAAAGCTTGGTCTCTTAAAAAGCACGGCTCCACTAGAGCCAGACTAAGCACATTCACACACATCAAGAAACAAGCTCTTTCTCAAACATCCTTCTTTTCCTGGCATCTGACTCCCTGTTATGTCCACCCACACAGAGACAAGACACTGGTCCACACTGACAAATACTGGCTTTCCAGTTTTAACTTTCAGATTTGTGAGTTTAGTTCATCTGGGCCCAAGAAATTACCTTGCTTTAATTACATACTTAGGCAGGAGATAAGGGCAACAAAGGGGAGTTAGCCAAGCTCAGAAAGTATGAACAATGTTTGAGGATAACAGCAACACTTTGACTTACTTGGGAATCATAAAATCCACCAAGAGTGTGGGACACAGATTCCAGTTAGGGCAATAAAATCTGAAGGTCAGGATCAGTAAAGACGTCTAGTAGACATCTGACCATCCAAGACTGGGGCTTGGAAATGGGGTGTCCTGTCACCTACTTTTAATTCTGGAAACATTTATTTAAATATTGCTCCCACCCTCACCCCTGCAAAAAAAAAAAATCTGTCAACCAGTAAGAGACAAGGATCTACTATAAAACTCTGGGTCCAGGGTCTGGAGAGATGGCTCAGTAATTAAGAGCACTGACTGCTCTTCCAGAAGACCTGGGTTCAAATCCCAGCACCCACAGGGCAGCTCACAACTGTTTGAAGATCCAGTTGCAGGGGATCTGACACCTTCACACCAATGCACATAAAAAAAAAAAGGTTAAATAAGCCATAAAAATATTTAAAAAAAAAAAAAAGAAAAAACAAAAAAACTCTGAGTCCAACATTTAAAAAAATAGGCAGGGGGGGCTGGAGAGATGGCTCAGAGGTTAAGAGCACTGCCTGCTCTTCCAAAGGTCCAGAGTTCAATTCCCAGCAACCACATGGTGGCTCACAACCATCTGTATGGGGTCCGGTGCCCTCTTCTGGCCGGCAGGCATACACACAGACAGAATATTGTATACATAATAAATAAATAAATATTTAAAAAAAAATAAAAAAATAGGCAGGTAAGATGACCCACATGGTATTTAAAAAAAGAGAGAGAGGGCTGGAGAGATGGCTCAGCGGTTAAGAGCATTGCCTGCTCTTCCAAAGGTCCTGAGTTCAATTCCCAGCAACCACATGGTGGCTCACAACCATCTGTAAGGAGGTCTGGTGCCCTCTTCTGGCCTGCAGACATACAGGCAGACAGAATATTATATACATAATAAATAAATATTTAAAAAGAGAGAGAGAGAATGGACTACACGAGCTGTCCTTTGAATTCCAGATGGTGTGTGTGTACGAGCGCGCATGCAGTGAGGGAGAGAAAAGGGCTTAAGATTAAACTGTAAAATACACATCATGGCTAGCTGAGGTTAATTCAAGTCATGTATTTACCTCATCCCAAAGTCACACTGTAGACAGGCCTGCCCCAGAACAACAGTATTTACACCTCAAATCCACAAACACTATAAACCAGGGTTTCACTTGCCCAAGGGCAGCTGATCAAGATCCATACACAGCCCACGTTACTGCTGTACAAAGTCTAGCGTGAAAACGGCACACGAGAGTCCTTTGGTACTTTCTTCTAACTCCGGCTAATGAGACAGCCCGGAAGTAACCATTTTCTCACCGTCAGTAGATGGTCAACAAAAGAACGTGTGAGATGGAGACTGGAAAGACGGCTGCTCTTCCAGTGGACCTGCTCCAGTTCCTAGCTCCACATGGCAGCTCACAACAGTCTTTCACTTGGTCCCAGTGGACAAATACAAATGCCCTCGTTTCGTCTTCTCAGGCACCAAGCAGCAGAGTGGTGCACAGACAAATAAATGCTGGCAAGACACTCATACACATAAAGAATTAAATTTTTAAAATATAAGATTTAAGAATTTAACATCTTATTATTTCCAGAACTAAAGAAGTAGGGTAACATGTCTTTAATCCCAGCACTCAGGAGGCAGATGTAGGCAGATCTGTGAGTTTAAGGCCAGCCTGGTCTATAAGGCAAGTTTCAGGCCAATCAGGTAATATACAGTGAGACCCCGTCTCAAAATTAAAAAAAAAAAAAAAAAGCCAATGAATAAGATAGAAACCTTTATATCTCTCAATCAAGGCTTCTACCTATTATATCACTTTTCTAAAATTAATACCAATCAATGAGGATTATATCCAAAAATTTCTATTGTTTTTCCACTAAAAGTAAATTGCATAAAGGCCAGGCGTGGTAGCACACAGCTTTAATCCCAGCATTGGGGATACAGAGGCAGGTGGTTCAGAGTTTAAGGCCAGTTCTGGGAGAGCTAGGGGCTATGTAAATCCTGTCTCGGAAAAACGAAAAAACAAAACAAAACAAAACCAGGAAATTACATGGGATGGGTCTATTACTGAAATATGCTTCCTTATTTCAAACAGATGCATTCCAGCGAGTCCAGAAGGTTTTTCTGGAGGAACCCTACTGTGAAAAGATCAACCCTGTCTTAACAAACATCTTCAATTTCAGAACTACTTCACAGTTTTGGTTTTTTTTCCACATTTCTAAAGCCAAGTAGCTGATTTGTTATGTAGATTAGATGTGATCACTGCCGTTGAGGCACAGCTAACTATCTGCACAAGCCCTGCCTCCGAACCTCAAGGACTGCCACAAAGGCCTCTGGTACATTTCCACTTTTCAGCCCACTTTCCAGGGCCAATGTGTTCCTCATATTAGAGAATTCCCGGGGTGTGGGTTACCATTGGTCTGACCCCAACAGCCCTTCCCTGTTGCAGAATATTATTTTCAGGCGTATGACTTGTTTACACTGCATGTGCTTAACTGTGAAGCTGTGTTACTGTGCCTGTCTAAACACCTGATGGGCCTAATAAAGAGATGAACAGCCAATAGCGAGGCAGGGACAAGGATAGGCGGGGCTAGCAGGCAGAAGAGTATAAATAAAAGGAGAACCAAGAATGAGGAAAAAGCCTCAGAGAACAAGGAGGACACCAGGGGCCAGCCACCCAGTTACACAGCAAGACACAAAGAAGTAAAGAAAGGTACACAGAAATAGAGAAAGGTAAAAGCCCAGAGGCGAAAGGATAATTTAAGATAAGGAAAGAAATTAGCCACGCTAAGGCCTGACGTTCATAACTAGGATCAAGCCTGGTGTGTGATATATCTGGGAGCCAAAAGTCAATGGAGTAAAACATCACAACACTTCCCTAACAATCTCATTTCAGAAGTTCCTACGCTCCTTACTCAGAATTCAGGATGCAATTTTTCCAGAATAAAAGTCAACGAACTTGTATCTGACATTCCCCATTTTAGAATATAATCCTTATTCATCAATCTTTCTGTTAGAAAATCAATGTATAGAGTTCTAAACTGAGACACCAATGCCTCTATTAACAGAAACTTGTTGCAAATAAAGCCCTTCTCTCTCAAAGGAAAAAAAGACAAAGAAAATATAAAAACTATAATATAAGGAGCAAGGAGAAAAAGTCAGAGGCAAATGACTGAAAATGGGAGGAGCTATGTGAGAACAAAAATAATTGGGGAACCGACATGAGGTCCGCATGCCTTGTACCTGTTAAGTGGAGACAGCAGGATCAAGAGTTCAAGGTCATCTTCGGGAGTCACCAGGGACTACACTAGAACCTGTCTCAAAAATGAAGGTGGAAGGGTTGGGGCTGGGGAGATGGCTCAGTCAGTAAACTGGAGGATCACTAGGCACCCACAGAATAAAAGAGCCTGACAAATCTCTAACTCCAGTGCTGAGGAGGCACAAGCTTAATTTGGGGGTAAAAAATAAATTTTGGGGAGAAGCTAATTGATAAACCTTGTATAAAGTTTAGTTCCAAACCAGGAGTGGTAGTTCATGCCTCTAACCCTACCACTGGGGAGGTTGATACAAGGGTTTCAATAAATTTGATACCAGCATACAACTCATACCAAGTTCTAGTGGGACCGTCTTAAAGAAAAAAAAAAACACACCACTGTGGTGGCACACATGTGCAATCTCAGCATTCCAGAGACTGAGACAGAGGACTGCTCATGAGTTAAGGCCAAAGTTAAACTTTAAACAGGATTGCCCTGGTAGCAAAAAGGAGGAACCAGACAGGTACAAAGGGACCTCAAGCTGTGAGGCTACTGTAGATGGAGCCTGGAGGAGAGGAAAGAGGACAGAATAATGCTTGCCACAAAGTCTGGCTACCTGCCTTTACTGGCTGGAGTCCATAAAGTGGAAAGAGAACCAACTTCACAATGTAGTTTTCTGACCTCCACATGTGCACAGGGGCACATGCACCACCCACTGCACATCGTAGCACACACAAGCAATTTTTAAAAGATTGCTCAGTACAAACCAGGTACACTTCCAAGTAAAAGTTTTTAAAAACTGGAAAACACAAGACCAAGCACAGCGGCATATGCATTTAATCTCAGCAGTAGGAAGGCAGAGCCAGGCAGAACTCTTGGGTTTGAGGTCAGCCTGATCCCAGGACAGTCAGGGCTACATAGTGAGACCCTGTCTCAACACCCCCTGCTCCCCTGCAAAGGACTGGAAAACACAATCTATAAGTCAGAAGACAATTTATTGACATGATTGTAAAATAAAGAGAAGCCTAAATTTTTATTTTGTATATACAATTCTGCTTTGGGCCAAAACAAACCACTGCCCTCATTTCCTACCACCAATGTCCAGATGCCATTCTAAGCACCTGTGGCCTGTGTGTCCCACGAGGACACCTTGGGGAGTGGGTGGAAAAGCAGGTCTGACTTCTCTGGCTCTATACTTACCCACACTCCCATAACATCTGAAAACACAAGGAACAGAATTTGGTAACTAGGAGGAACACATGGCTGCTTGTCTGTCTCCCTCTGAGTCCAGGCAGGTCACTGACTGGGCACCCTACAGGATTGGCACTAGTAAGGCACTATTAGTCAGGCAACAATGGATTCCTAGCGAGAAATACTAGTTCACAAATCAGCTTTTTAAACCACCCTCTGTGAACAAGATCTCTGTAAATCAGATGTTGCATTAATGTACTCTATGAGGTTACACGATACACTGAGGAAAAAGCATACACTCTCACTAACAGAGTCAGGCTTCAAGGAGCCTTATGAGACTTATCTTCTGAGACATTCCCTGGTAACGGAGGCCTCACCCCTCGCCACCCAGGCCAGGGAGTATCTGTCATACAGAATTTAGTAGCTCAGAGTGAAAACTCCAGACTTGGGCAGCCTACGCTGATTGCAATTTTACTTAACCTAAGCCTTACTCTCTTCTGTGGAACACCACTAGCTATCTCTTATAGTCACTCTGAGGACTGAGGAAGCCACACAAAGTGCAAAAAAAAAAAAAAAAAAAAAAAAGCATGCCTGGCACAGGACACATGGCCATGTCAGCTGCAATTGCTACTGATAATATGTCTGGCTTAGAGGAGGCATTCACAGAGCCTCTGGCCACTAGTGTAAGCTACAGGATAATGACACCACCACCACTAGGCATAGTCTTTAGGGGAAGCTATGTATAACTTTTATAGATCTACAGAAGTGAAGGAAACACAGTTCATAAAACTAAAACCGCAGGCTTGCCTCCCTTTTGTTAAATGGTAGGATGTGTCTTCATCTGCTGCTTCAGTCTAAACTACTCACTAAGCCCCACTGCTGGTGCTCGCAGGCACGTACATTTCATGTCAAGTTCAATTATTAAAGACAAAACAAAGCTCATAAAGCCCTTTCTCTGAGCTTTCTCAGATGCATTTTAAACTTTCAAGTGGCTCATGTTTTCCCACTTGTTTTTTCTTCAAATAATTCTGGATTCTTTTTCCCTAAGCAGATATTATAAGTTTTAATGTGCAGTATAACTAACTGCTTAATCTTCCGTTGAAGATATTCAATTCACCTGGACATAGTGGCTCGTGCCTATAATCCTAACACCTCAGAGGCTGAGGCAGGGGACTGCCACGAGTTTGTGAGCCAGCAGGGTTATGACAGCTAGATCCTGTCACACAAACACATTACCATTGCCCACAAAGATACTCAATTTGAGGAACAGCCAAGACACGGGAAAATAATCTCCTACCAGCAGCTTTATTCACCCCAGAAACCAGCACACTTGGCTTCCAGCTTTGCCTTAACCTTTTCAGTTCTTTGAAACAGTATATACACAAGGTTAGTAATTTGTGTTTCCCTTTCACTTAACTATTTCTCAAGACACTTACTCCGGTAGACGGGTGATGTGCAGGAGAGTGCACAGCGGAGGCAGAGGACAGCATGTGGAGCAGTCTTCTCCCTCTCCCATGCGGGTCAAGAGGATCTAACTCAGGTTACCAGACCCAGCAGCAAGCCTCCACCCACTGGGCCACCTTCCAGCCACTACTTCTCACTTTAAAAACAAAACATGTACCTATGCTCAACTCTTCTAAGTAAATTTAAAAAAAGAAAGAAAAGAAAGGAAAGAACTGCCCCCCCATACTTCATATTTACAAGTCACACTTTGTCTTGAATGCTTAGAAGAAGAAAACAGCTTTTCTACTTTAGACTCCATTTCTGAAAATGAAAGTAGAAGGCTTCAAGGTTACACCGTACACAGAACATCCTGTCCACTTGCTTAATACACACTGCTCATGGTCACAGCTAATGGGCAAACCACCTGCAAGAGGCCAGTTTCTTTAGCCTCTCAGCTACCTACAAATTCAGGATTATGCCGCTTTCTTTTAGAGTGGTCACCTTCTACCCAACTGCTCCGACCCCCTTTCACTGCAAAGGTGTTCACAAGCATTTAACAAGTGCTAAACGCAGGAAGTAAACCAGAAGCCCCAGCCCAGAGCATCCTGTCAAACTGTGTGTGCAGACTATTTGTGCATAAGGGCGAACAGCGGGAGATGGACACAGAACCTGCCTGTCCCTGGAGAAGCCAGGGTGGGGACATTTTTCTTCTTCAGCACTTTTCTTCAAGCATGGTTCCCTCAGAAAACTCTCCCCAAATTAAATACAAACTAGTTAAAAAAAAAAGTCTTTATTTTAGAGATAGCACAAAGGAAAATATTTAATCTAGGAAGTATAAGTAAAAACTGAACTAACTGTAAGATCCAGAAAAGTGGTTCTATATGCATAGGATTCTCCTCAATAAAACATGGCAACCAAGCCAGGGCTGGCAGTGTACACCTCAGAAGGCAAGGGAGTGTGGCACCAGTTCAGACAGGCTGGTCTACATACCCTGTCTCCAAAGACCACAGTAGGAACTAGAAAGAAGGCTCAGCGGTTAGCAGCACTGGCTGTTTACAGAGGATGAGTTTGAGTCCCAGCACCCACATGGTGGCTCCCAAGCTTAACTTCAGTTCCAGGGGGATCAACACCCTCTTCTGGCTTCTGCAGGCATACATGCAGGCAAAATATACTAAAAAGTTATTAAAATTTTAGAAAAAGAACCAGTGTTTACTCAAAACAGAGTGAAAATAGCCTTATGAAAGACTCTTCTCAAAAATACAAATTCTTAAAAATTACCAACCCAAATGGGCTGGAGAGTTGGCTCAGCAGTTAAAAGCACTGGCTGCTCTTCCAGAGAACCCAGGTTCAATTCCCAACAGCCACACAGCAGCTCACAACTGTCTGCAACTCCTGTTCTAGGGTACCCAACTCCCTCATACAGACAAGTACACAGGCATAACACAAATGCACACACACACACACACACACACACACACACACAAAAAATTTACCAACCCAGGTTGGGAGGTGGTGGCACACACCTTTAATCCCAACACTTGACTGGACAGAGACCAGTGGAACTGAGTTCAAGGTCAGACTACTAAGTGAGTTCCGCAACAGCCAGGGCTACACAGAGCAACCCTGCCTCAAAAACAAAAATAAAAACAAAAAAATACCCTACACAAAGCTATACCCATTCCTCTGACAACAGAGAAAACACCTGTGACGTTCATCTGTTGAACCAATTAAAAGAAAGCCTGGACAGGACCGAATACATTGTGTACTAGGCTATAAATATTTTCCCACTAGGATAGCCAATTACCAAGCTAAGTTCCGCTTAAAGCAAAAACAATTTCTAGGGGCTGGAGAGATGGCTCAGAGATTAAGAACAATGACTGTTCTTCCAGAGGTCCTGAGTTCAATTCCCAGCAACCACATGGTGGCTCACAACCATCTGTAATGAGATCTGATATCCTCTTGTATACACAATAAATAAAATCTTTAAAAAACAAAACAAAAACAATTTCTACTATTTACCTGTTTCAAAAAGGTAAAAGACAGACGCCTGCAATCTTAAAACTAAAGTTGAAAACTCTGAGTAGCACGCAGGACACATGCCAATAACACTGTCATGGGGAATTAAACGGGGTGATCACAAGTTCCGGGTCACTGTGTGCAACACAGCAAGGCCCTGTCTCAGAACAAAAGCAAGTGGGATGGATGATGATCATAACAGTTTGTTCTGAGCGTCCAATGTGATTGCCCAGACTGCCCTCACCTCTAACTCAGTCCCTCGATGCATGCCCAGCCACATTGAGCATGGTTCTTACTTTAAATACTATAATTTCTAGGAAAAAAACATCACTCCAATTAATATCCTGCCTCGGTGGCCGGAGAGATGGCTCAGAGGAATAGAGCACTGGCTGCTCTTCCAGAGGTCCTGAGTTCAAGTCCCAGCAACCACATGGTGGCTCACAACCATCTGTAATGAGATCTGGTGTCCTCTTCTGTACTGCAGGATACATGAAGGAAGAAACCTATATACATAATAAATAAAATCTTTTAAAAAAATTAATATCCTGCCTCTTACTGTCTGCAGCATAAACCACATTTTACAGAAAAAGAGAAATTTATATATTATTTGAGGTCCTTGCTCCATCTACTAATCATCCTAATTCTTGAGATGTCCCTGAAAAGCAAAACTGAGACAAGGGCCCTCCTACTCCTAACATATGAAGTAACAGATGCACTTCTGCTGCACAGGACAAAATGAGAAGAGGGTCTAGACTGACCAGCTTTCCACCAGACAAGGACTACTCACCTTAATTTACCACCTGTAATACCAGTCCTACAGTCGGCAAGTTTGACCTAAACTTGGAAAACAAAGCAAAGAAATGCTTTGGTAAGCAGGTGATGCATTAAGACCAGCCAGCATCACACAAACAGCCTCTCACAGCACTTTTCCTAATTCCAGGGGATCCACTTCTAGAAATGAAAGGGTAACAGCTCACCACTGGCTTAATCTTTTAGCTACGTAACCATATTGATACAAGCTTCTAAATACGCAACCACATCTTACTGCCATATTTTAAAGCCAGAAATGAATGAGTCGATGGTTTTCCACTTTGGATTTCTAAAGTTGACTAAGAATTTATGCCAAAAATAAATAAACTAAATAATTATAAGATCTATCTATAAAAATTTAAAATAAGTACAGAGCGAGTTCCAGGACAGCCAAGGCTGCTGCTACTCAGTGAGATACTGTCTCAAAAAAACAAAAACAAACAAAACAAAAACTCAAAATAAGCTTTTAAATTTATGTTACAACTTTTTTCTCAATTCTTTTTTCCATAGAAGCCAATACCAGGTACATATGTCTGAAAAATCACATATGCTCATGTACATAGACATAAATATATTCATATGCAAAATATCTACAAATAAAAACAATATTGAGATAGTTAAGACAAAATTACAGAGATAAGTCCTTCTCTGACTCATAAGGGCACAGATGCCCAAGAGTAAGAGGCAGTCCAAGATCAAGGATAGACTTCTATGCAGGCGGCCTTCTTCCCAATCAACCCACCTCTCCTCCACCAATCCTCAGTAGTAACACCCTGACTCTGAAATTATATGCTCTGGATTAAAGTGTCAAGATACTAACTTCATTGTAAAGGAGGTCTAATTTAATGGTGGCACATGCCTTCAGTTCCAGCACTTGGGAGATCTATGGCTAGATTGGTCTACACAGCGAGTTCCAAAACTGGCTATGTAGAGACCCTGTCACAACAAAACAAAAAACTAATTAAAAAATTAAAACTGCCATTAATACCTTAACAAGTACTAAACCTGCTACTCAGGGGAATAAGGAAGGCAACTTAATGAGAAAGGTAAGAGATAGCCGAGTGGTGCCTGCTGTCCGTCACTCCCTGACCAACAACCTCATGGATACATACTTCTCCAACAGTCCTCCTTTGACGAAAAACACCAAAAAAAATATGTGAAATCCTACAGCGATCCCAGAGTTTTCCCAGATCAGAAGAAAAGCTCAGGCTGTTCACCAAACAGGAGCCCACATTCTTGGTCAGTCGCGCTGCACTCTAGTACAGACAGATCTAGAGTGGCTCGCTTATAGCCTCAGACCTTTTAATAAACCACCAACCACCTTCCAGCCTTCCTCGATTGTCTTGTCATCTAGCTTCTTTAGGGAAGCATCCTCTGGGTGTGGTACCTCCGTGCCTGTAATCCCAGCACTGGGGGAACTGAAACAGGACTGCTGTAGGTCAAGACCATTCTGGGCTACAAAGGGAGTTCCACTACATTACAGGATAAGACTGTCTTAAAAGAAACAAAGAATCAACTCCGAATTTTTCCAAGACTTGATCCCCACTTTACTTATGTCTAAAGTACAGTGAAGAATTGTATGATGATGGCACACACCTTTAAATCCAGTATTATAAGGCAGAGTACACAGCCTGGTCTACACAGCAGCCAGAGCTAAATAGTAATAAAATAATAGAATGGCAGCATTTATAAGCTACTAAAGTGTGCACAATATTAATAACTCACTCAATGAATTAACTTTGCTTTAAAAATTTATTATTTGTGCCAGGCAGTGGTGGCGCATGCCTTTAATCCCAGCACTAGGGAGGTTGAGGCAAGTGGATCTCTGTGAGTTTGTGGCCATCCAGGACAGTAAAGCTACAATGAAAAGTCCTGTCTCAAAAAAAGCCATAAATAAACAAATAAATAAATGTAATTTATTATCTGTATGTGTGTGGTCTTGTGTTCATGTGTGCAGACACCTGCAGAGGTCAAAAAAAAGGTGACTCCCATGAGGTGGAGTCACAGGCAATTGTAAGCTATCGGATATGGAGCTGAGAACTGAACTTGGATTCTCGCCAAGAGCATCAAGTGTTCTTAACCACTGAGCCATCTCTCCAATACCATCCACCCTCTTATGAGACAGGGTCTCACTATACAGCCCAGACTAGAACATTCGGGTTCAAAGTGATCCCACCTCCCCCATCCCAATCCTCCTGAGGAGCAGGGACTAAAGGCAAAGACCACAGTGCCTGGTTTTATTCTTCTTGGCTTCATTTTTTCATTTTGAAGTCTCGCTACATAACCCAGGCTGACCCTTTTACCCCCTAACCTCTTTCGGTCTTCCAAGCACTGTGAATTAGAGGCATCAGCTGGATCAAAATCATCTTTAAATAGATATAACTAAGATCTCAAGAAAGGGAAAAAAGGGCCGGGCGGTGGTGGCGCACGCCTTTAATCCCAGCACTCGGGAGGCAGAGGCAGGCGGATCTCTGTGAGTTCGAGACCAGCCTGGTCTACAGAGCTAGTTCCAGGACAGGCTCCAAAACCACAGAGAAACCTTGTCTCGAAAAAAAGAAAGGGAAAAAAGATGCATATGTTACTGTCTGAATGTGAAATGCCCCTCACAAGCTCACATGTTTTAAAAACTTGGTCCCTAGCTGGTAGCACTGTTCCAGGAAGCTGTGAAAGTTTTAGATGAGGCCTAGCTAGAGGAAGTAGGTCAGTAGAGGGCAGGCCTTGAGGTTTATAGCTAGGCCATGTGTGGAGGCCTCGCTCCACTTCCTGGTTCAATAGAAGCAAGAAGTAGTATTTCTACTCTCCTGCCAGGAGCTGTCCACTACCAGGCCTTCCCTGCCATGAAGGCCACAATCCCCTCAAACCATAAATCAGTTAATCTCATGGAAATGAGAAAAATAAGTGATACATTGTGTGTATTAGCACACACCTTTAATACCAGCATACTCGAGGGAAGTGGAGGACCAAGAATTCATGGCTATAGAGCAAAACCACACTGAAATAAATAAGCAAGCACAAGCCTTCATGAGTCAGACAGATCTCTGAACTTAGTAAGACCAGGAAGGCCTCAGTGGGGGAACCTGTCTCAAAAAAAAAGAAAAGAAAAAAGACAGAAAAGACACAAAACAATAAAGTGGGGAGAAAATGATGAGAAACAAAAAGCCAACAGCTTTGCACATAAAATAAGATTTACTAACCAGGCGGTGGGGGCACATGCCTTTAATCCCAGCACTTGGAGGCAGAGACGAGGCCAGCCTTGTCTACGGAGAGTGAATTCCGGGACAGTAAGGGTGACAAAAAATCCTGCCTCAAAAAAGCAAACCAAACAAAAAAACAAGATGTACACGGTTTTACATGGTATGCTTATTTGTGCAGCCCACAGAATCAAACTCAGGTTTTCCTGCACGTTAGGAAAGTACCCTAGCACTCAGCTACATCCATCGCCCCCTGAAACGTTTTAAGACAGTGTCTCACGGGCTGGAAAGATGGCTCAGTGGTTAAGAGTATTGCCTGCTCTTCCAAAGGTCCTGAGTTCAATTCTCAGCAACCACATGGTGGCTCACAACCATCTGTAATGGGGTCTGGTGCCCTCTTCTGGCCATACACACAGACAGAATATTATAAAAAAAAAGACAGTGTCTCACTCCATACACAGGCTGGTACTCATTACATAGCCCAGGCCAGCCTCAAACTTTTGACTCTCCTGCCTCAGTCTTTACAATGTTAGGATTACAGGTACGAGCTGTCTGCCTGCCTCCTGTCCGTGACTTGTTTGTTAAAGCTTGCATTCTAACACTGAAGTCTACTTTTCTGACGTGGACTGCTATTTAAGTAAGTGGAACTGCGACAAAGGAACACTATCAACTGCCCGAGTCAATGTACTGCCTGAGAAGACCGTCTAATGCGGTAACACCTGTATCTCAGGGAACTAAACTGCAATCCTATGCTGCTCTCCACACACAAAGATGCTACCATATTTCATCACAGGCACAACACATCATTATGTTATGACACACCACGAAAGAAAGAAGCAGCACCGAAGTGACTCACCACCAATTTTAAGACATCTCAATTTCAACGATGTTGAGATGTAGAAAAAAACTGACTTAGAATTTAGAAAATATGATGTAAACCTGACATTGTTTACTAACAGAAAATCGCTTGCCATCTTCACACACCAATTTTCCTTCTGGGCTCAAGTGTATTTTTACAACTTGCTGTATAATTAAATTCAGTATGATTCATACATTTTATAAAGAACCTACTAATCTGCCTGGCGCGGTGCTGTATACAATTAAAGCACGCCCTACACATTATCGCAAGGTGACAACTCTTTCAACATGTTTGCTAGAGTATTAGTTCTCAAACTTTGTGATTTCAGCATTCCTTACACAAAATATTTTACAGACTTATTTAATTTTATGTGTATGAGTATTTTATCAGCATATATTTATGTGCCTGATGCCTAAGGTTAGATGGGGAGGGACCAAACCTCCCAGAACTAGAGTTTACAGATGGTTGTGAGCCACCACGTGGGTGCTAGGAACAGAACACAGGTCCTCTGAAAGTGTAGTCAGTGCTCTTAACTGCTGAGCCATTACTCCAGCCTCACTCTTAATACTTGGGAGGTCTGGAGAGATGACTCCATTGAAAAAGTGATTACCAAACAACCATCAATGAGGTTTTGAGCTAGATCCCCAGAGACTGCCTTAAAAAAGGCCAGTACTGCAGCGCACATCTATAATCCTAGCTCTGGGGAGGCAGGACTAGGTGGTTTTGAGCTGCCATTTTGAGCTGGGAACTGAACTTGGGCACTCTGGGAAGAACAAGCTAGTTTTCTAACTGCTGAGCCACCTTTAATCCTATCCTATACAAGGGCAAGCTTTCAGGGAAGCACTCATTCTTTTCAGCAGAAGAAGTTGTGTATAATAAGCAAGTGTTCTACACTAGGCTATCCTCTGTCTATGGGTGGAGACAGGCTGTAGGCCAATGGAAGCACACAAAGACCCACCTGTCTTCACTTCCTGAGCAGTTGTGATTGCAAACCTGTACTCCAGACCCAGCCAAGCTGCCCTCAAAACCTGCAGCACATGTGAAAGCGCACAACTGTTAACATGATCTGGGCACATTAAGGTCCTGCCATTGGTTTGGCACCCTTGGTATAAATGTAAATAAAGCACAAAGGGCAATCAATGAATTAACATTACTATCAAGTTCTGGATTGTGGATAAAATGCCTTGGGGATCCCCAAAGCAACTTCAGGCAATGTGTGTAATGGAACCTTAGAAGGGTCAACTGATTAAACATTTACCAATATAATCCCAGTTCTTAGAACATGGAGACAGGAGGATCAGAAGCTAAAAGCTAGTTTTGGCCAGAGCAAAGCGTGCGTGCGCGCACACACATGCACACACATGCACACACACATGCACGCACACACACACACACACACACGCCAAAATAGAACTGAATTATTAATGACCTAAGGAGCACAACTGTGTTTTCCTTTAACTGAGCATGCACAGACATATAGAGCCGGGAAAGGCACTGTACTTATGGGCAAGAACATACCTCTGTGGTATAGAAATCATCAGTTAGCATGTGCAAGGCTGTAGGTTAACTGCCAATACCAAAACAAATACCTAGCAATAAATCTTGAAACAGAAACCACTATCTAAAGTATTAGAATTCAGGGGCAGTTCATACACAAATGCATTCATTACACGTAGATAGTCACGAATGCTGGGCATAAAGTAGCAATGGGGCTAAGCAGAGTAGCTCACGCCCTTAATCCCAGCAGTCAGGGGACGAGGCAGGTGGATCATGAGTTCAAAGTCAGCCTGGTCTACATAGTGAGTTCCAGGATAGCCAGGACTACACAGAGAAACCCTGCCTCGAAAAATCAAAAATAAAATAAAATAAAGGTAGCCTGACCTGCATAGTAAGTTTCATACCAGCCAGGGCTACACAATGAGGAGCCCTGTCTCAAAAGAGAAACCCCAGTAGTAACTCTGGAGCTAACAAGGGTGATCTTAGCTCTTTTAAGAAACTAAAGAAGTCTGGATTTTTAACGCACAAAAAGTATACCCTAACATCTAAAAACCAATGACGCTACGAGAATGAAGGCGGGGTAAAGAGATGGTCAGCGGTTAAGAACATTTGTTGGTCTTGTACAGGTTCAATTCCCAGCATATTACATGGTAGTTCACAACCATCTGTTACCTCCAGCCCCACAAGATCCAACACCCTCTTCTGGTCTATGAGGGCACTGCAAGCACAGACACATGCTAGCAAAACACTTAAAAAAAATTTAAAAATAGGCAAAACATAATACTAAGTAAAATACTGTAATACACAATAAGGATAAGGAAATTAAGGACCAATTAAAGACAGCATGGGTCAACAGTGGAGCATTTAGTCACTTGCTCTAGAAACATAACTTATACAGGTATGCTGACACGCCTACAATACCAGCATTCAGGAAGACTCAATGCAGATTTTTGAGGTCAAGGGCAGGCTTAATGGTACATAGTCATCTCAGCACTTAAGAGGCTGAAGCAAGAAATCTTAGCCTCAACATTCAAGGCTAATCTCAGCTGTAAAGAATTCCAGCCAGGGGGGCTGGAGAGATGGCTCAGAGGTTAAGAGCATTGCCTGCTCTTCCAAAGGTCCTGAGTTCAATTCCCAGCAACCACATGGTGGCTCACAACCATCTGTAATGGGGTCTGGTGCCCTCTTCTGGCCTGCAGGCATACACACAGACAGAATATTGTATACATAATAAATAAATAAATAAAATAAACATTTAAAAAAAAAAGAAAAACCAAAAATAAATAAAATAAAATAAAGGTGTATGCCACCACGGCCCTGCTAACATTTAAAAAAAAAAAAAGAATTCCAGCCAGGCAGTAGTGGCACAAGTCTTTAATCCCAGCACAGAGGCAGAGGCAGGTGGATCTCTGTGACAGCATAATCTGCAAGAACTAGTTCCAGGACAGTCTCTAAAGCTACAGAGAAGCCCTGTCTCAAGAGGGGGAAAAAAGAGTTCCAGGTCAGCTACATGAGACCCTGTCTCAAAAAAACTACATCAACAACAAAGCAAACATGAAAAATTAAAAACATGTATGTTTGGCTGGAAAGATGGCTTAGTGATTGAGAGTACCAACCCTCTTCCAGAGGACCTGGGTTCAATCCCAGCATCCACATGGCAGCTCACAACTATCTCTAACTCCAATTCCAGGGGATTTGACACCCATAAGAAATAGGAAAGAAAAAATAGGAAAAAAGAGAAAGGGAGGGAGGGAGGGAGGGAGGGAGGGAAGAGAGTACTTTCACATTTAATACTTTTGTCAGTCATGGTGACTTGAGCTATAATCCAGCACTCATGAAGTTCCGGCAGACAGATCAAGAGGTTGAAGTCATTTTGTTCTATATAAAGAAACAAGGAGGACCTAGCAGTGGTGGTGCATGCCTTTAATCCCAGCAGTCGGGAGGCAGATACAGATGGATCTCTGTGAGTTCGGGGCTAGCCTGGTCTATAGGAGCTAGTTCCAGGACAGCCAGAGCTACACAGAGAAACCCTATCTCAAAAAAACAAGATAACAATGAGGACCCTAAGAGACATACATGGATCTACATGGGAAGTAGAAAAAGACAAGATCTCCTAAGGAAATTGGGAGCATGGGGACCATGGGAGGGGGTTGAAGGGGAAGGGAGAAGAGAAAAATGTAGAGCTCAATTAAAATCAATAATTATAAAAAAATCTAACCAAAAAAAAAAAAAAAAAGGAAAACAAGGAGCCTACATAGTAAAGTTCCAAGACAAGCTAGGCTATAGGAAACAATAAAAGAGTACTAGTTCTGTTTACCGAAAGTGGATCATAGTTTACAGCACTCAAATCTAAGGTGCGGAAAGGAAGCAGAGGTGCAAAAAAACAAGCTGAATGCCAGCCCAGTGTCAACAAGCCAGCTAGACGACCTAAAATGTCACACAGCTGACACTCAGCACCTATGTGACAGCCAGGTGTGTGTATTTTTAAATACAAAAATCTAAAAATACACTGGCAGAGTTACTGAGCCAGTGAGCTGCTGGTTACACTTCTGACCCACAGACTGCACAGAAACACAGGTGTCCTAAAGAGTTCTAAGCATTTTAGTCTCAAATTCGAGCATGTCCTACACTCAAAACTAGTGAGGGGGGCTGGAGAGATGGCTCAGTGGTTAAGAGCATTGCCTGCTCTTCCAAAGGTCCTGAGTTCAATTCCCAGCAACCACATAGTGGCTCACAACCATCTGTAAAGAGGTCTGGCGCCCTCTTCTGGCCTTCAGGCATACCGACAGAATATTGTATACATAATAAATAAATATTAAAAAAAAACTAGTGAGGTGCTGCTACAACATTCCATTTCTACCCTTCTTTAAGAATGGCAGGTGAAAGATAAAACTCAGCATTTCAGACAAGAAACCAAATGGATATGATAACATTATAATATCTTACTTTTCCAACAGCTATACTTATCCAATAGCTTCAATAATAAATAAAGTCCGCTCAACGATGCATATACATTAAGACTTACATCATGTAACAAAACCATCTACTTCCCAGAAGGAACAAAACAACAAAAGCATCAGCAAAATAAAAAAGAAAACACCCAAATGATAGGCACGGTGGCGCAACCTATTCTAAATGTATCTTTTCACATTACCTATCTAAAAACAGATAAAAGTGGAATCAGTCATAATAATGGCTAAACAAATCCCCCGAAGCTGTGTTCTTAGATCACAGCCTTTTATTTGTATCTTGATTATCTAAAAAGTAGTAATTTGCTCTTAATTCCAAATTCAAAGGTGGGCCGGGCAGTGGTGGCACAGTCTTTTAATCCCAGCACTCAGGAGAGACAGACAGATCTCTGAGTTCAAGGCCAGCCAGGTGGTGGTGGCAAAGGCTTTTTTAATCCCAGCACTCAGGAGGCAGAGACAGGTACTCTATGAGTTCAAGGCCAGTCGGGCTATTACAGGGAGAAACCATGTCTAATAAATAAATAAAAAATAAAAAGTTGTCGGACGGTGGTGGCATACTCCTTTAATCCCAGCACTCGGGAAGCAGAGGCAAGCGGATCTCTGTGAGTTCGAGGTCGGCCTGGTCTACAAGAGCTAATTCCAGGACAGACTCCAAAGCTACAGAGAAACCCTGTCTCAACAAAACCAAAAAAATTCAAATAAACTAAAAAATAAAAAGTCAAATGTGCCAAGTGGATGGTTCACATATTTGACCCCAGCACTTGGAAGGCAGAGGCAGGTGGATCTCTATGAGTTTGAGGTTAGCTTGGTCTACTCAATATCCTGGCCAACAAGTTCCAGAATATCCACAGCTGTTACAGAGAAACCCTGTCTCAAAATCAAAACAAAACACACTAACAGAAACAAAAAGCATAGAGACTTATTATACTTGTAATCTTAGTTCTGGGACAACCGAGGTAGGAGATTGCAGTTTCAGGGTCAGCCTGGGCTACATAGGAACCCCCCTCTTTTTTTTTTTCTTTTCTTTTTTTTTTTTTTTTTTGATTTTAGAGACAGGGCTTCTCTGTAGCTTTGGAGCCTGCCTGGCTCAGGAAAACCTTTCTAAGCAGAAGCAGTGGAACAGACCTATCACTCCACCAATCAGGAGACTTAGGAAAAAGATTTCTTTATGTTCAAAGTGAGCCTGTTCTACAGTTTCGGACCAGATAGAGGTACCTAGGTTGACTGTCTTAGTACAACAAATTTCCAGCTTATTTCTTACTACGAAAGCATATATCAAAGCATTAGTACTTCCTTAAACTGCTACTTAAGGCCAAAGTAGCATTGCCTAGAGGATATAATTATTAATGTCTACTCGAAAATCCTTATTTGCAGAAAAGACCTGCGTGTTTTATAATGCCCTTGTATGTAGTACAGGTTTCCAAGTACAAAATCATGCGTAACTATGTGAGTATAATTAGCTGCTGAAACTGACTTACCAGATGTAAACAGAACTTCAAAGCTGACAAAACACTTGAATAACACTGAAAAAATAAAATAGCCATAACTGGCAGAATAAAACCATTGTAGATCCAATTCACTCAGTCGCAAAACAGGCTCCTATTTTAAAGCATACAAGTCATACACTACTAATTTGTTTCTATAAAAATAAAACTTCTAATTCTACTTCCCGTTAAGAAAGCAGAACGACATTCGTGCCTTTAAATTAATATAAACTAGTTCAAAGGCTTCAGCATAATACACTAGGTCACTAAAATAGTGGAGAGGAAGGACTGGGATGCAGCTTGTGGAATCACCAAGGCCCTGGGCTGAATCCCCAGAACAGAGAAGAGAAAGAATAAGCACAAGTAGATAGTTCTCTTTATTTGTAATTTGTAATTGTATTAAGGGCCCTGAGATTACATCCTCAGCCTTGTCTGGCATTGTACTGGGTATTAAAGATTTCAGGACCTCTTTCATTGAAGAGCTAAAAGAAAACTGGTCTTCAGCTTCTGAATATCAAACACATGAATCTTACTACAAAAATTAGCTTTTTTTTTTTTTTTTTTTTTGGTTTTTCGAGACAGGGTTTCTCTGTGGTTTTGGAGCCTGTCCTGGAACTAGCTCTTGTAAACCAGGCTGGTCTCGAACTCACAGAGATCCGCCTGCCTCTGCCTCCCGAGTGCTGGGATTAAAGGCGTGCGCCACCACCGCCCGGCCAAAAATTAGCTTTTAAAGGTTTCTTCTTCACCAAAGACAAAAACCCCTAAGGCAGTTAATTCTCAGCCCATGAGTCACAATCCCTTTGGGGATTGAATGACCCTTTTGCAGAGGTCGTATATCAGATATCCTGCACATCAGGTAACTACACTACGATTCATAACAGCAACAAAATTACACTTGTGAAGTAGCAATGAAATAATTTTTTTTCTTTCTTGGTTTTTCGAGACAGGGTTGCTTGCAATGAAAATAATTTTATGGTTGGGGGTCACCACATGAGGACTGTATTAAAGGGCAGAAGCATTAGGAAGAAGGTTGAGAACCACTGCTCTAAGGAATAACAAACAATACCATTGGACTTGAACCCATAAATTCCAGCACTTTGAAAAGCTGAAGAGGAAGAAGGCTGTGAAGTCAAGGCCAGGCCAGCAGAGAGCAAGTTCCAGGTCGGTCTAGACTAACATGAGACTCTGATTCAAAATGACAGTAAGAGTCAGAATCAGCAGCAGCAGCAGCCTGATATAACAGCTCAGATTTGTAATCCAAGCACTCACATGTCTGAGGCAAGAGGATCACTAAAAGCTAGAAACCAGTCTGAACCACAGTTCCAGGCCAGGATGGGCTACATTGTTTCAACTCTCAATACTGGATCTCAACAATATACACAAACTTAAGGTGTCAAGGTGCAATCCACTGACTTTAATGCAGTTAAGGAAATCGAAGGTTTCCCTGATGTTTCTCTCCTTCAAAAGATAAATACCAAAGTTGTAAACTACTATGTTGTTGGGATTTCTGTACTGCCCGGTTCCCGCAGTCATTAAGTTCCAAAGAAATCACACATAAGTCTACATTAACTATAAACTGATTGGCCCATTAGGTCAGGCTTCTTATTAACTCTTAAATTAGCCCATTATTCTATTTTTTTTCCGAGACAGGGTTTCTCTGTAGCTTTGGTGCCCGTCCTAGAACTAGCTCTTGTAGACCAGAGATCCGCCTGCCTCTGCCTCCCGGGTGCTGGGATTTAAGGCATGCGCCACCACCGCACGGCTAGCCCATTATTTTTATGTGTGTTAGCCACGTGGCTTGGTACATTTTTCAGCGAAGCAGTCACATCTTGCTTCTAGTGTCTGGGCCCACAACTCCGTCCTCTTCCCAGAATTCTCCTGTTCTCTTTGATCCGCCTTTACTTCCTGTCTGGTTATTGGCCAATCAGCATTTATTTAAACTATAATTGACAGAATACAGACCATGGTCCCACACCACTACTATATACTGTTAGTAAAAGTTCGAGTCTCACATGTCATTTCTAACTGCATAAAGTGAAATGGACCAAGCTACTTCTCAGCTCAAAGAAAATTATCTGAGTGGGTTAGTAAGATGGCTCAGTAGGTAAAGGTGTTTGCTGCCAAGCGACCTGAGTTTGATCTATAGGGCCAACATAGAAGGAAAGTAGCCGGGCGGTGGTGGTGCACACCTTTAATCCCAGCACTCGGGAGGCAGAGGCAGGTGGATCTCTGTGCGTTCGAGGCCAGCCTGGTCTACGGAGCTAGTTCCAGGACAGACTCCAAAGCTACAGAGAAACCTTGTTGCGAGGGGGGGCTTACATATGTACCCAATATTCATACACAAATACATGCAAAAACCAGTCAACTTAAAAACAAAGGGAGGTGGGATTTAGACAGGGCTAAATAGTTAAGAGTACTTCCAGAGGACCAGGGTTTTAAATCCCAATATCCATATGAAGGCTCACTCCATGACGGCTCACCTATAACTCCAGATTCGGGGATCGAACGCCGTATTCTAATCTCTGTGGGTTCTGCAAGCCATGTGGTACACAGACACATAAGCAGACAAACCCCATACAGACAGAGAGAGAGATCGCCAGGTGTGGTGGAACAAGCATTTAATCCCAGCACTCAGGTGACAGAATTAGACAACATCCTTACAGGGGCAACCAACCATTTATAACTTCAGTTTTAGAGGATCCAAAACCTTTTGACTTCCACAGGCCCATGCCCACATTCAGTACACAGACATACATATAGGCAAAACATTCATACACATAATATAAAAATAAATATAAGGAGTACATATGCTATGATTCACATACTATCTTTACACTTCCATGTTCTGAACAGGAACAGTATTTTTAAAACATTCCTACATAAATATATACTAAGTATATTACCAATATAAAGCTAAAACTCATCATAAAATGACATTTTCCTATGTTCATCCACTTTTTATAAATCTAATTTAATATAAATTTAATTTATACTAGAAATATAGACTGAACAAAATCTGCATTATGGGATGATTTCTGAGGGAATTCTCTACTTTGGATTAGTGATCTGATCTGACTATCAATTCACAGCAGTGAGAGCCTAAGGCCATGCAAACAAACAAACAAACAAACGTAAAGCCATGCAAAAAATGGCCACTGGTTAATGAAAAAAAACAAATTTTTTTCCTTTGCAAATTTTATTTTCCAAGCACTGTTACCAAGGAGACTTATTAATTCGTTTATAGTTCTGGACTCAAAGATTGGGGGCAAGGGGGCGCCATGCTGGAAAGATGGCTCATACAGAAGACCTGGGTTGGGTTCCCATACCCACAGAGAGGCTCACACCTATCTGTAACTCCAGTTCCAGAAGATGCAACACCCTCTTCTGACCTCTCTTTGGGCACCAGGCATGTAATTAATACCTGTTACATACACACAAGATAATTTGTCAAAGACTGGCTGAAAAATCTTTTTTTTTTTTTTGAGCAGTTTTATTCAGGATGAAAAATCTTAAACATTCAGCAATATAAAACCATAAATTGCCGGGCGGTGGTGTCACACGCTTGTAATCCCAGCACTCGGGAGGCAGAGGCAGGTGGATCTCTGTGAGTTCGAGGCCAGCCTGGTCTACAAAGGGAGTTCCAGGACAGGCACCAAAGCTACAGAGAAATTCTGTCTCGAAAAACCAAAAAAAGACCAGCCTGTAGACCAGGCTGGTCTTGAACTCACAGAGATCCACCTGCCTCTGCCTCCCAAGTGCTGGGATTAAAGGCGTGGGCCACCACCGCCCGGCAAGTGGTGGCATACAATTTTAATCCCAGCACTTGGGAGGTAGCAGGTGGACCTCTGTGAGTTCAAGGCCAGCCTAGTATACAAGAGCTAGTTCCAGGACAGATTCCAAAGCCACAGAGAAACACCTTGTCTCAAAAAACAAAAACAAAACAAGATAATATATCTTAACCATATTGCACTTGTTGATCTCTATGTAGTCCTGGCTTGTCCTGGAACTACTTTGTGGAGCAGGCTGGCCTCGAACTCATAGAGACCATCCTGCCTCTGCCTCCTCAGTACTGGATTACAGGTGTGCACCACCACTGCCTGGTGTGCCGACCTTGTAAATGTCTCATCAGCAAGTGCAAAAGTTATGACCATAAAAAAAAAAAAAACTTCATTCACTTTCCTTTTTCAATCTTCATATGAACAAGAATATATATAGTGTGTATGTGTGTTTAAGTATGCATGTATGTGAGTGTGGGTGGACACGCAAGAGGACAACCTAAGCTACTGGCCTTTGCCTTCTACTTTGAGTCGGGGCTGTTGTACACCAGACTACCTGACCTACGTCTTCCAAGGGTTCTCCAGGTGTCACTTCCCACTTGTCACAGGGCACAGGGTACAGATTCCTGCTTTCAATTGGTTCTATGAATCAGAACTCTTTGATTCTCATACGTTTTACCCCAAGCCATCTGCTTATCCTTGAAGCACCAATTTCAAATGGGGGAGAGATCTGTCACAGCAGCTTTGACAGTAGGGCTAGGAACCAGTGCTTTAGGAGGGTGTTGTTTAATGTGAGTCCTTTAAAACACCCAAATGAAACAAACGGTTGCATCAGTTTTACTCGTGTATAAAAGTAGTGAAAACTATATTCAAATTATCTTCTAAAAAATAAAACAGCCTTGCAAAGTGGTACAACCTTCAATCCCAGAAGCAGGACACGGGAGAAGTCAAGGCCAGCTAGGGATACTGACTGAACTCCTGTCTCAAGCAGAAAGTTAATCACATACCTACCTCATGGGGCAAGTATTTCTTTTTTTTTTTTTAAATATTTATTTATTTATTTATTATGTATACAATGTTCTGCCTACACGTACCCCTGCAGGCCAGAAGAGGGCACCAGGCCTCATTACAGATGGTTGTGAGCCACCATGTGGTTGCTGGGAATTGAACTCAGGACCTTTGAAAGAGCAGGCAATGCTCTTAACCACTGAGCCATCTCTCCAGCCTGGGGCAAGTATTTCTTAGTCTAAAGAAAGCACATATCCATACAAAAGCTCACAGCCACCTAACTTACAACTTGAACTAACCCAAGCATCACGATTTAAATTCTACCAGGTTTACAGTATATGCCTGTAATCCTATTTTGATAAACTGGGGAGGAAAGATCTTAAATTCAAGGCTCAGGATCAGACTTGATAACCATTCCCACCCACCCAAGACAGGGTTTCTCTGTAGCTTTGAATCCTGTCCTGGAACTCGCTCTGGTCTTAAACTCACAGAGATCCTGTCTGCCTATGTAAGTGCTATCATTGCCCAGCCCAGATTACATAACTTAGTAAGACTGGCTCAAAATTTAAAGTCAAGATGGCTCAGCAGACAATGGCAGCCTTTAATCCCCACACTCTGCCCAGGTAGGCGGATCTGTGATTTTGAGGCTAGCCTGGTCTACAGAGTTCTAGGACGTCCAGGGCTACACAGCAAAACTCTGGGTGGGCAGGCAGCTGGCTCAGCAGGTGAAGGCATTTGCCACCAAGACTAACACTTGAGTTAATTCCCAGTACCCACATGTTGGAAAAACGAAAAAAAAGGACTGATTGCCACAAATGGTCTGACAACCCCCCCACACACACACACAGGTAGAGGCAATTAAAAAAAAAAAAAACAGGAGTTATCTAAACATCTAAAAACAACATAAAGGTCTGGGGAGAAGTACACCTTGCCTAACTTACACCAGGCCCTGAGCCCAATGCCTAGTTCTGTACACACATGATGACAGCAAATACACAAACTTCTAAGCTACAGCACATCCCCACAATTAAATACTGCTCAGCAACCCAAGAACACACAATGAACTTCAAAATTATGACCAGTGAAGGACTACGCGTAAAAGGGACACACACTCTATATGATTCCATTCGTATGTAATTCTAGAAAACAGAAAATCATCTAGGGATAGAAATTGGACCAAAGACTGAGAGGAGGGAAGAAATACAAATTAACATAAAGAAACTTTGGACACTTGGGCAGTAGAAGAGGATCAGGAGATCAAAACTAACCTGGACTATGTGAGACCCTGTCACAAAGAAAGTTTGGGGGAAGAGGAATCTGTTTCTTCTTGATTGTGGTGACAGGTGTCATGGATAACATGTTAAGACAGCACAAAACTTACCATATCTATCACTTTTAAATAGGTAGTTTCCTAGCACTCAGAGGCAGCAGGATCTCAAGTAAGAGACCACTCTATGCTACATAGCCAAGACAATCTATCAAAACACCAAAGGCTATGCCGGGCAGTAACGGTGCACACCTTTAATCCCAGCATTTCAGCCTGGTCTACATGGTCTACAGAACAGCCAGGGCTGCTACACAGGGAACCCTGCCTCAAGAAAGAAAGAAAAAGAAAAAGAAAGAAAGAAAGAGAAAAAGAAAGAAAGAAAGAAAGATAAACAAACTACAAAAGATTAATGGATATAAGAACAAAATACTCATGGACATCCTATATGCATATATATGCACACACTTCCTTCTACACGTGTAAAAGCCAAGGCCCAATGTGAAGCTGGTAAAGAAAACTAAAAAGCATCTGACAAGGGTGGGGAGGGGGCACAACCATGAGTGACACAGTACAATAACAGCAGCTATGCATTATGTCTACTCTTTCCCCTTTCTGGATGCTTTTGGTTTCTAGATCACAAGCAGGAGCTTGTACGTGTGCTGGTCAACAATCTATCACCTGCAGCTTCAGATATTGCCCCCCCACCCCCAACGGGCCCCAGAGAGGGTTGAGATTGGGATAAAATCTTACTATCATTTTATATATCCCAGACTGGCCTCAAATTCTGAGAATCACCTGCCTTTATGTCTGGAATCCTGGGATTATAGGTGTGTTTCAATACACCAGCTATTTCCAGTATTTTTAACAGGAGAAAGCATTTACAAAAATATGAAGCAAAAACAAAGCAGGTAAGTATAATATGGCCAATAAATCCTGGGGAGAATAACACACCACAGGGAAGCACCAACAGGCTAGCATTTAAGGATGATTTCTATGCCAGTCACTGGAACATCAGCATCTCTCATTCCTGGACCCTTCTCTGGACCTCCTGAAGCAGGAAGTACAGGGGCAGGATCCAGAACCAGTTTTAACAAACCCTCCAAGTAATTAAGATCACACTCAAGTTTGAGAACTATTATTTAAAGGATAAGATTATGAGTGGCTGTTTTCTTTTCTTTTTTGTAACCTGTATTTTCCCCAATTACTTTATTATAACACTTTCAAAACCCAACTAAGTCTTTCATTAAAGTATTTTATTAAAACACAGTCTCTCTGGATCTCCAGGGGAAAAGCTACTACCCTGTAAGCATTGTAAGATCTGAATTGCATGTCTAAAAACCATGTTTCTTGGAACCATCAATCTGTTAACACAGAACAGGATACCAACTGCATGTATGTATAAACACCATCCAAGGTACTGGGTAGTTGCACTACCCCAACCAACAAACCTAGGTCGTCTTAATGTTTGCACACAGAGAAAGGTCTCTTACAGATCACACCTACCTACACAAGATTTTTCCCTTCTAAAAGTTGAACTTTGCCGGACAGTGGTGGCACATGCCTTTAATTCCAGCACTCAGGAGGATCTCTGTGAGTTCGAGGCTAGCCTGGTCTGCAGAGCAAGTTCCAGAATAGGCTGCAAAGCTAGCGAAAAAAAACAAAACAAAACAAAAAAAAACTTACTTTTAGGCCTGTTCCACTACACCTTCACTGCAAAAATCACACAAATTTCTGCTTTACCAAAGTGTTATTATAATGATCTCTTTGCCACCAAAATCTACACAAGGAAGACAAATTCAAAAATCTTGGAATTGCCAAATCTTTAACTTTGAGCTTTAAGACCATGAAACTGTTCTAACTTTCATCTTAACAACTCACTGAGAGGCCGCAGGAAAAAGAGGTCAACCACAGGCTGCCAATGGACACTGGGGCTAGTTAAAAGATTGTCCACACTTTGAACACAAATTAAACAGTAACAATGCCTAACTTGGGGATAGAATAACTGCTGATTAACAGCAAAACATCCAAGTTAAAGTCAATGGTAAATGCCTTCACATTTCACGCTTGCTTTTGTTCTAATGCCTACTTTTTTAAAAAAGGCATTGAGATATATGAGAAATACTTTTCAATTTTATAAAAAAGAACACCAGGAAAAAAAAAAAAAAGAACACCAGGTTTGGTTATTTGAGACAAAGTCTTTATGAAGGCCTGCCTAACTGTCCTTGACCTCAAATTCACCCACCTGCCTTTGCCTCCCAATCATTGGAATTAAAGGTGTGAGACACCACCATGCCTGGCAAAAAAAGAAAAAGAAAAAAAAAAAGGAAGGAAGGAAAAAAAAAATCAATTTTGAAAATACAAAATACTCTAAGAAGCAAGATGCTAACACACAATGCTGATCTGACATGCTGTCCTTCCTGGCTTAAAGGAACAATTTAATAACTAATCCCATAAACACTGTGTCCACCACACTCATCTTTTCACTATTTCTCCACAGACACACAGTGCCTGATAGAAATAGGGAGCACAAATATTTAAGGGTTCAAACTTATTACAGAAAATTTCTGGATAATCTCTCAGGGCTGCAAACCCACCAGGCTTTCAGCTTTGGAGGTCCATTTCCACCACACCTTTATTTAAAACATCATAGCCTGTCTTGTTACCAAAATCCTTCTGGAAAAGACAGTCTCTGAACTCAGTATTCTGTAATTTCCAAATATTACAGCAATAGCAGGGTGAGCCAAGTACCCATTATGATAAGATCCCGTTTTCTGGTTTAATTTTCTTGAATCTTAAAAGAGTACTGGGTTTTTTCCTCCTCGAAAATACACTTGGTCTTGTGAGCTGCTCACAAGGCCTCCCCAGCCCCCACCTCTTTTGTATGTAAACACACTCTTGTCACACACTCCCATCAGCTGTTTGGTAGCTCCACCCCACCTCCTTTTCCGGGTAGTAACAGAGCAGCCAATGAGCTGCAAGGAGCTGTGCCTACGGCCTTTTGCCTGCATATGCTTTTCCAAAACAAGCAGCTCTCGCCTTCAGCAGGGGCACTGGTTCACAGATAAAAGGCTCACCAGGGCTGTGCAACAGGGCGAGACAGTCACCCCCACCAACAAGGAAACCCATGTAACCTGAGCTGTTTGTTCCTCCACCGGGAAGAACTTCTACCAATATTCCTTTAGGGCAAATCACGCTTAAGGTCACCAGAGTCCCAGGTCTCAGACAATCTAAATAATCAGTGGTTGCCGAGGGAAACCTCAAAGGTTGGTGATCCCGGGCTGCTCTCAGGCTGGCAATCTCCCTGACTCTGGCAAGCAAATGGCTGCACTATCCACGACCATTCCACCGGACCGAGGCTAAGGACAAGGGCTTTGATTCCACAGCGCCCAAAAGTCATGTAAATCAGTTTCTCGGCTCCTGTGGAGGTTTGCACAACCCTCAGCTGAGGCTCAGAAGAGAAACAATGAATGAGTCAGAGTTTCAGAGCATAATCGCCCAGCAGATTAAGTGCACTGGTGCAAAACACTCACTCCCTGCATAACTTGGGAGTCAGCTCTCTTACCAACCAGTCACAAAAGAAAAATCAGACTCCGGAGAGACGGTATCTAGCTAGGTGGTGGAAAGCAGCGACCAATTAGTCACACGTTCTCTTCCCTCCCTCCCCCCACACCGCTACTTTCCTACTATAGGTTCCCTGCCAGGCAGTAAATCCTTGTGGTATAATTACGCCCAGAGACAGCCAAAAATGGGCTGAAACAGGAGACTTCGATGAAACCGGCTATTAGCCTCCACACCAAAGAAATCATCCAGGGACAAGGGACAAGAAGTGCTATACATTCCTTTAGACCTCCTTCCACTTCCTTACCACCATCTTCGTGGTTAACCCTCGCACTGACAAGCAATTGCACTCATCTCAGCAGGAGGCTGGGGAATCTGCTCTTCAATTTTTCACTAAGTATACCTTACCCCAAAACTGTGAACTCCACTTGGGCCTACTGATGGGAATTCAATTGAGAAAGGAGGCCATAAAATCCTCCACGACACACACCACACAAAAGGAAATTCGAAAATTTTTAACTTCCAAACTACATGAAACCAGAAAATAAACTCGAGACAGAGATAACCTCTAGCTTTCGAATCAAAACTGCTACCCTCTTATCTCAGAGAGCGACAATTTTAAAGAGCCCTGCTTTCTTTTGTCAGCAAAGGGAAGGTGGGGAAAGCACAGAAGCCAAGGCATCTTTGCCTTTCTTCATCTTCTACTAAAAATAAGCTATGAAATAAGCCACTTAGGGAGAGGGGAAAAGAGACACCCTGCTGTTCTTTGTCTGTTTCCCTCTCCCTCACCACCCCCCACACACACCCGGACTCCTAAATGCAGTAATCATTCTAGATGCCACAACTACTACGTGAACAAAAGGCATTCTATGGCAAAGGCATCAGGTCAAGCTAGGCCTTGATCTTTATCCTCAATCTTTAGGAAATCTATGCATGAACATAATTCGAGGAACTGACATCGATCAAAAACAGCTGGATTCCCCCCCCATCCCAATTATATATTAGGGTGAAATTCACATTAGGTGTGACAGTCAACTCTCAATTCAAGTCAATAATAACTTCTGAGTCTGCCACCATGTCATTTCCTAGTTTCTAAACAAAAATAAAGCCTCAAACTGCCTTGTGTAAAATGTACACACAGCCATAGTTACAAGTTTTCCTGTGGTCTTAGGAAAAGCCAACATTCCTGGTATAATTCAGATTTAAAAAGCAATCAGCCACAAACAGCTCATAAAGAGTTGATTTCACTTGTGCCTAGGTGTATCTGGCATATTACCTTTTATTACTGGCTGCTCTGATCCCTCCTACTACCCTTTCCCCCAACCCTCAAACTTCAGAGTTTACCCAGTATTCAGTATTCTTAATGTCTAGCCCCTGGCAAAGGAGAAAAACATGGTCTTATTACTGAAAAGATGGATTGGACAGAAAAAAAAAAGAGAAAAAAAACAACAACTTTTGCCTAGGCAACTTCCTCTCCCATCCCCCAAATTAAAATCCTATGCAAAAACTACTTTTTAAAAAACTTCAGCAAATTTCATAACTGAGTTTCTGCCAACCACCACGGATCGCTAGAAAAGGTAAAACAATCAAAAACAGTAACAAATTAAAGAAGGAATTCACCTGAAGAATCTAGCCAAACAACTTGAGTTATATAAACAAAATCCTGCAACAGGGGGAAATGGTGGGGGAAGGGGGCGAGGCAGAAAGAGAAACAGGAGACAAGACTCTTTTTAACAGCCTTTCACCTTCCCCCGAGGGATTAGCTATTTAGAACACCAGCTTCTAGCCCCCCCCCCCCCCATTGGCCCTCAAAAAATAAAAAACGTTTCTTAAATACTCGATTTGTCTCAGGAACCTTCGCGAATTTCTCTAGCTAGTCATGAAATAATCAGTCTGAATTCCAACCAAAACCACTGCCTGGAAGACTTATCAGTTACAGTTCTCCCACTGCAACCTCGGGTGCACATATAAAGTTGGGGGAAGGGGATAGAAAATAAAAGAAAAGATGTCACTCGGCCCAGATCAGGGCAAGCAGTCCCCAAGAACCGTACTCTCACAGAGGGAGTTATGCTCAAGTGGCTAGGACAGGACTATTTTGTTCAGGAGCTCCCCTTTCTCTCCTTCCTCCCAGCTGTCAGATCCACAATATGGAGGAGGGTGGCCTGCCTGCTAAGAGGGCCTGGGGGTCCACACTGCACGCACTACGAGTGGGATAGGCTTTGTCAGTCGAGAGAAAAACAGGGACGTTCTCCAGACCAGAAGGCTTAACAAGAGTGTCTGATTTAAAACACACGGAGCTCTTTATTACAAGAGGGGCCTGAGTAGACTACTCTCTTCCTAATATAGAAAGGAATTAGGGATAAAGAAGGTCGATTGAGTTACCCCAGTTTAAACAGCACTGTGAGTGGAAGGAACCCGGACACCTCAGAAGAAAAAAAAAAAAAGAATAAGAAGAAAGGTTTCCCTCTCAGGAAATTTCTATCATGAGTCCATAAATCCAAAGCTAGCAAACAGGAAGCAAAGACCCTGAAGATGAGCTCCCGGTGACGAAGGAGGTGGCTAGTTAGCCACCCCACCCCCCAAGAAAGGGCCGTCTTAGGAATCCAAACGTCGTGGAGGAAAAGTCACGGGCTCCGGGGGGTGCAGGGACAGAGAGGAGCAACGCACATCTCGGGGGGCTGCAGATAAAGGGGACCTGAAAAAGCCCTCGGCTCCGGGGAGGTGCTAAGGGGCCGCCGTAGGCACCGGGGGAAGGAGGGGAGGCGCGGCCAGTGGCCTGGAGTGCCCCGAAGCCCTCGCCTGGGCACCCCCACCCGCCCCACACGCAGTCCGAATTCCCCTCCATGAAGGATACAGCTTGACTACGTCCGTGTCCATCCGCCTCTTGCCGGGACTGGGGGATGACATGTTGTCGCCGCCGCCGCTGCCTCCCCGTCGCCTGCGCCGCCGCCGCCTCTCTCCCCTCCTTGGCCCGTCTGTCACGGGCCCCGGGCCCAGCTCGCAGGGTCCCGCGGCCGCGCCGGCTCCTCGGCCGAGGTGGCAACACCCGCGCGGTCCCCTGGGGTCCGCTCAGCCGCCGCCGCCGCCCCCCGCACGGGGGAACACCGGGCACTGCCCCGCCGAGTGGGGGCGGGGATCCAGGCGCCCGCTCGGGCTGCCCTCCGGCTGAGGCTCCGCCGCGGCCCGGGCAGGCGCTGCTCCGCGCCGTGCGCCGCTCCCCCCCGCCTGCGCTCGCTCGCTCGTCCGCCTGCCCGCCCGCTCACGCTCTCGCCAGCTCCCAGCTGCTTCCTCCACAAGCCGACGACTCCAGCACGGTCGGCCTCTCTACCCGAGCCTCGCTCAAGGCGCCGTGATGTCACCTCTGTGACGTCATCTGAGGGGCGGGGATCTGGGGAAGGGGCGGGGCGTCGTCGCGGGGTAGATTTCTCCAGGGAGTTCTGGGAGATGTAGTTCCTCTTTCTCCTGCCCGCCTGTATCCCTCTGTCCCCTCCCCCAACCCCCCCCCTCACACTTCATCGCTCAACTGCCAGTGTCGTTACCATCAACATAAACGATGGTAGTAAATAATGGCAGTATGATTGCATTCATGTGCTTTATGAGCCACCCTCACACACAATGTTACAAAGGGCTGTTTGGATATGGAGGAGGCCGAAGTGGCAATTACTCAGACTGGCGTCCAAATCTGGAAATTCCCATACCAGCATGTTCTCTGCACTCTACTTCCTTTTCAAATGGAAAGAATTCGTTTGCAGGGATTGTAGACTACAGCAAGGCTTCCTCAGAGCTTGCAAACCAGGCTTCATTAATCCTCCATACGAGACCCGTAATTCCTGGAGTGCAGTAGAAGCAGCAAGGTGGCAAGAACAGAAATAATTGGGTACCAACATCCTTGTTCTACAGAATCTGAGGTAAGTTTTAAACTCACAATGTGTGTTACTGATAGACGGACCCTAAATATGCCCTAATTCAGAACAAAGATGGTTCTGCCCTCCAAACTCCCATTTCAACCACGTGTATTTGCTTATTCATTTAATGAACATTAAGTGCCACTGAGTTCTTATGGCTGTGAGTTCATGAGGATATAGTGGGAATGAAGATAAAATTTACACAGTCCTCCCAGAATGACCTGAGTGTCAGAAACACCACTAAAGCAGGGCCTGTCTTGAAAAACAAACAAACAAAAGCCCCTAGAAGGGCCTTCGGCTTACTCAGTTAGCATAGGCAGTTGAACAAAGTTCTCAGGTGCTTCCCTCACAGTGAAGTTTGAGAGATATGCTCTGCAGAGCTCCAAAGCTTTAGCTATCGTCTTTCCCCTGGGACTACACTTGTACCTTGACAAGTCAGGTGTTGTGAGCTGGGTCCCCTTACACACACACACACACACTCACACACTTCTGGGACCAGAGCAATGGGCTAAAGTTGAGCATTCTTTGCTCCTATCATTCTAGCCCTCCATACGCCAGCTATTTTTTTAATTGCAACAACCATATTTAAATATTCAATGCAACAGCACGAAACAGCCTTAGCTATTGTGCAACTGTCACTACTGTTCATTTCCAGAGACTTCTCATCCATCCCAATAGAAACTGTGTACCAGTCTAGTAATAACGTCTCACCCCCATTCCCAGCAGCCCCTGTAACCTCCATTTTCTGTTCTGAGGAGAAAAAGCATGATTCACTGCCTTCTCCTTCAACACATGCACGAGCAGACATGTGGAAGGACTTCCAGCCCCCTTTATCTGATCACTTTTTTGAAGGAAAGAAAAACCAAGGGTTGTCTTTCTCACTGTCCACACCGGACTCCCTAGGCTGTTACTGCTGCTACCTGCTCTCCTAGAGTGGCTCCCCCACCCTCCGTGGCCTGATGTACTCCCACCCCTCTGCTAAGACAGTGGTTTTCACGCATGGCCCAATGCTTCAGAATCACCTAGAGAGCTTTATAAGCTCACAGGTGTCCAGAAACTGCCCCTGGGGACTGAGTCAGAAGGTCCAGGGTGAGTCCACAATGTCTGTCCTTGTCTTTAACGGGTAACCTCAGATGGTTTTGAGGCTGGCCAAAGTCGGAGAGCCTCTGCCTTCAGTATTCCAATAGGGGTCTCAATTTCAGAACACCTATCACCCCTTGCCTCTTAGTACATTTATACAGTCCTAGGCCAAGAAGGCAGAAACTGTGTACCCTCTGCTCCCCCTACACCAAGTGGCACTTAGAGGACCCATGGTTATTGTCTCTAAAACCACAGCATAGGTACAGAACAAACAGGAAATGGGGGGGGGGTCAAGGAAGAGAGGCCTGGAGTGGGGGCCTAGGAATTTTACCTGGTGCTTCCCTCTTCGCAGACAGAACTACTGTGAGCAAAGAACTCGGCAAAAGAATCAGAGCAGTGTTTCATAATGGAAACATGCAGGCCACACTGATGGTGGCAAGGCTGCTCTCTCCCCATGTTAACCCTTCAAGTGGTCTCAGCAGACAGAACATCCTAAAGGAGACTCCTGGTGTTACTACGAACTATTTTGTTTTCTTTTTTTGTTTTTTGTTTGTTTGTTTGTTTTCGAGACAGGGTTTCTCTGTGTTGCTTTGGAGCCAGTCCTGGAACTAGCTCTTGTGGACCAGGCTGGTCTCGAACTTACAGAGATCTGCCTGCCTCTGCCTCCCGAGTGCTGGGATTAAAGGCATGTGCCACCCCTGCCAGCTGTTTTCTTTCTTAAAGATGCATTTATTTCCCTTTGACACATATGAGTCTTTGCTCACAGGAATGAAAGTGCACCCCGAGCTGGGTGTTGGTGGTGCACGCCTTTAATCCTAGCGCTTGGGAGGCAGAAGCAGGTGGATCTCTGTGAGTTCGAGACCAGCCTAGTCTACAAGAGCTAGTTCAAGGACAGACTCCAAAGCCACAGAGAAACCCTGGAAGGAAAGAAAGAAAGAAAGAAAGAAAGAAAGAGAGGTGCACCCTGTGCCTGGTGCCCTTGGAGACCAGAAAAGAAAATCAGATGCCCTGGAACTGGTGTTACAGTCAGCTGTGAGCCGCAGGGAAACAAACTTAGATCCTGCTCAAGAGCTGCGCCTTTTCCTAACTGTGGAGCCTTCTCCCCAGCCCTAGGAAGGACTTTAACTCTCTCGGTTACTTAGGACAAATCCACCCCTCCCTGCTTTTAATTATGCCTCAGGAAGTTGTTTGTATCCTCCCTGAGTCTCAAATTTTCTCATCTCTAAAATATGGACTCTGATGCTCTTACTCTGCTTGAGTCGGTTGATGGAGTCAGTGGAAAAGATCGATGTGAGAGCCCTAGATCCGAGGGCTGGAACCTGTGAGCAGCTTTCATAGAGGGCATGGGAAATCCTGATGACAAGGTTTGCTGTGGACTGGCGCTGGCCTTATCTATAGCCCCCTGTACCCCATTTTCCACACGACTTACATACCATTTATAGGAGGAAGTTCTTCGCTTTGGGGCAATTGATTTTGTTTACTTGTTCTTGAGTATCCATTTTCCCTCTCTGTGTCAAAAGTAGGCACACATTTCTCTCTGGGTATTTTGCCAGTTGTTCTTTGGTGAATGCACCTCCCCTAGTCTGACCTTCCTTCCTACTTCCGGAGCTTTAGGCAACTCCTTAGCCAGCCCTTGACTGTGTAAGCTCAAAAACTATCCGGCGGTTTAGCTAAAGAAAACTGAAGTTACCACTGAATCTGTTAGATTTGCTTTCGCCTTTTCCCCGTTTCAGCTCAGAATGTCAATAATTTACTCTAAGACAACACCGGGGCCTGGGAGTGTCTGTTTATACTTGTGTACTTGAAGAAGGTGCTCTGGAATGAGCGATGTGCTTCCTTATCAGGTACAGCCAAGGGGCGCCTGGGAGGGAGCAGCTGTCTGACCCCGCCTGACTCACCGGTGTTGCAATCTGAGAAATGGATTCTGGGCCTGTTTATCTCTGCCCAGGGCAAGGCTAAGCTTGACCAGCTGGGCCTCTGAGCTCAGAAGCAGCTTCTGCGAGGCAGGAAAATGAGCTTGGAGAGACTATAATGCTTCTAGCAAGACACTGAGATGAGACCAGTTATTTGGCAGAGTAAGTGGAAGAGGGCAATGAGGACCCAAACAGCTTCTGAAATGACCTGTTAATCCTTAAGGAGAATTTATGGCTTTCCCTTCCTTCCCAGTGTGAAAGTCCCCCCAATACAGTCTCCTGTTTCCATGGAGCTGTTGCTCAGAGAAAACAGTTCCCAGGGAAGGTCTGGATCCCTTCAGGGGTTCATTATATCAGCAACTCTACTCCCGGGAACAAAAAGCTGTAAAACTCTGCCCTGGGGCCTTGGCTGTGTCAGTAGACTGCTTGCCACCTGAGCACAAGGACCTGAGTTCGGATCCCCATGTATTACCCTGTAATCTCAGTGTCTTCTCAGGGGGATGGGAAGCAGAAAGCCTGAGAATCTGCGGGAGATCCTGGGCCAGGTAGCCAGTGGCCAGTCAACAAAGTGAAAGGCAAGGACCGGCGTCCATGGTTGTCCCTTGACCTCCACATGCATGTCTGAACTGAAACACACATGAATGTTTGCACGTACACGTACACACACACACATACACATGTACACAAATTAAAAACTAAACTTAAAGCTCACTTCAAGTCATCTCTATGCAACCCAGTCATAGTGTGTCCCCAGGAGCAGTGAGAGCTAAGCATGCATGACTCAGTAGAGGCTTAGAGACCCGGATCCCTTCTTCTGCCAGTCCCACCTGTCGCTAAGAGAACCTTGGATTAGGTCACCTGGGCTTTTAGTTTCTATTTTCTCATCTGAAAACAAGAGGACAGCCTCTGTCAGGCTCACAGACACCAGTCATGTGTGACATCTAATGTCTGCTCATGCGTGCACACGCAACTTCACACACACTCCCCAGCAGCCAACTCGAGCGAGAGAAGAAGCCTGGGAAATTACTCACACCTACATCTAGGGAGCTCCCACTTGGTTCAGGTGCCCTGGCTAGAGCCCTTGTTTCCACAGGTGGTATCCTGCCTTTTCTTTTCCATGGTTATCTCCCTATTCTGGAGATAAGGATGCCTCAGATCTCCACGCTGCCTAGTCCTCACGTGACCTCATTCAGAGCTTTAACTGCTATCCCTACTAACTCCTGAGAAGTTGTCAGTGATACAGGTCTTCACCCTTCAACTTCAGCATCTCCTCAGGATCCAGAATGCATTTCAGGTTCCACACCCTTTCCTCTTCCTCACAGGTTTCTTCATCTTGGTAAACATCAACTTAGTTAGAAATAGACAAAATTACTATCTAAGGTCAAGAACCGTCGTTTAAACTGGGTGGTGGCCGGGCAATGGTGGCGCACGCCTTTAATCCCAGCACTCGGGAGGCAGAGGCAGGCGGATCTCTGTGAGTTCGAGACCAGCCTGGTCTACAGAGCTAGTTCCAGGACAGGCTCCAAAGCCACAGAGAAACCCTGTCTCAAAAAAACCAAAAATAAAAATAAAAATAAATAAATAAATAAACTGGGTGGTGGTGGCCCATGCCTTTAATTCTATCACTTGGGAGGCAGAGGCAGGTGCACCTCTGTGAGTTGGAGGCCAACCTGGTCTACAAAGAGAGTTCCAGGACAGCCAAGGCAACACTAAGAAACACTGTCTCAAAACAAAACAACAACCAAAAGAACCATTGTTTAACCTAATGTATCCAAAGACCATGTCATTGTTTAAAATCTTTCTCTAAATCTTATTTACATCAGAAGATCCGTAGCTTCTACCATCCAAATATATCCAGACTCTTTATCTTATCTGCTTTATCAAGACTCAACTACTCCATTTGGACCAACATATCTCTCTCTCTCTCTCTCTCTCTCTCTCTCTCTCTCAACCTTGAATATCTATCTGCCTTGTTTTTTTGAGGCAGGGTCTCTCATTGGCCTATAGCTTGCCATGTAGGCTAGTTTGACTGGCCCCTGAGCCTGGGATCCATCTGTCTTTGCCTCCCCTTATGAGTAGGGCCAGCAAAAACACTGTGGTGCCACCATGTTTTATGTGACTTCTGGGGATCAAATTCAGGTTCCCTTGCTTGCAAGGTAAGCACTTTGACAACTGAGCTGTCTCCCCAGCCCCTTGTTTGTTTTGGAAGACAAAGTCTTACATCACCTAGGCTGACCTAGAATTATGGTATCGATCAGGCTAGCTTCTAACATGTGGTAATCCTCTTGCCTCTGCATCCTGAGGCCTGGGACTATAGGCATGTATCGCTATATCCAGTTTACAAACCATGTATTTTTAAACCCATGAGCCAGCTATTGTCTCCTTACTGTTCAAAACCCTTCTAAGGTTTCCTGTTTCAAACTGTAAAAAACCAAAGTCATCGCGGGTTCCGAGGCCCAGCAGAAGGAAGTCCACCACGTTTCCTTACTCACTTCTCTCTAAAGGCGCAGGATCGGTTGCTCTTCACATATATGAAGCATGTTCCTAGGCCTTTGAACTTGACCCTCTTTTAGCCTGAAATTATTTTCCCTCTAGAGAATTAGCACTGTCTAGCCTCACTTAAGTCTTAGCTGAAACCAAGGGAGCCCCTCTCCCTCCTCCTCCCCCCTGAACACTGTATTTTAGTTCCCAGTCTACCTTAGCACAGTCTTCCACTTCCTTCTTCCATAGCACTTCCTATCCCCTGCTCATTGTCCTCTACTACCAGAACATAGGCTTCACGGAGAGAGAGGTTTTGTCTGTCTCACTTACCCCTATACATGGAGTGCCTAGATCAACATGTGGAACACAAATTGGCTATATTAAACAGGCCTGGTGGCTCATACCTATAATCCCATGCCAGCTCTCATGAGGGTGAGACAGGGAAATTGCCAAGAGTTCTGAGACAATCTGGGCAAAATAATAAATAAATAAATAAATAAATAAATAAATATCATACCCTAACTCCGAAGGATGGCACACTCTTGTGAACCCAGCACTTGGGAAGCAGGAGAATGGTAGCTCAAAGTTACCATCAGCTGCTTGAGCCCGGTTTCCAACCAGGGGCTGGAGAGCTAGCACGTTTATTCGGTTGAGTGTTTGGTGCATCACGCAAGGATGTGAGTTTGACCCTCAGAACCCACGCAGAAGATCCGGGCATAGTCGCACAAGTTTATAACAGTGCTGAGGAGCCAGAGACAGACTGGTAACTAATCAGTGGGTTCTGGGCTCAAAAAATAAGGTGAATGGCACCTAGGGAAGAATAACACTTAAGACTGTCTGCTAGCCGGGCGATGGTGGCGCACGCCTTTAATCCCAGCACTCGGGAGGCAGAGGTAGGCGGATCTCTGTGAGTTCGAGACCAGCCTGGTCTACAGAGCTAGTTCCAGGACAGGCTCCAAAGCCACAGAGAAACCCTGTCTCGAAAAACCAAAAAAAAAAAAAAAAAAAAAGACTGTCTGCTAGTCTCCATATGCCTGCGCATACATGTGCCCCTATACACACTACACACACACACACACACACACACACACACACACGGCTTGGGGAAGAGAACTGGCTAAAAAGGCTACAAAAAACTAACAGCTTCAACTGTTGCTTCTCCCAAAAGTTACTTCTGGGCTGGTGAGATGGCTCAAGGGATAAAAGCACTTGCCCAGCAAACCTGATGATCTGCTGAGTTTGAATCCCAGCACTCATAACTCACAACTTGGAAGTTGTGTCCTGACTGTCACTGATACCTCTTGGAGTCTCATTAATCAAACAGAAGCTCAAGGACAATTTTATTAGAATTTTAAAGAAATGCCTAAGTGTAGGCCAGACGTAAACTTCAAGGCCAGCCCAGAGGAGGACAATGGCAGAAAGAAGCTGGGGGGGGGGGGGGGTGCATGCCATTTAAACTAGCATGGAGGTCAGACATATCATAGACAAGTAGCCACACAGTGGGAAGGGAAGCTTATTCAAATGGTGAGGGGAAAGTCCAAAGTGTTAAGGAAAGCAGTCTAGAAAAAGAGATAAGGGAGAAAAGGGAAAGTCGTGACTTTCGGAATGATTCAAAAATAACAGAGGCCAGGGGGCACCTTTACTCCCCACACACAGAAGCAAGCAGGTCTCTGTGAGTTCAAGGCCAGCCTGGCCTGCTGAGTTCTAGGACAGGACAGCCTCCCAAACTACAGAGAAACAAAACAAAAACAAACAAATAAAAATCCAGAAGTAACTGAGAAGTGTACACGCTGCACGCCTGCGGCACCGCAGCCCTTGCAGCCCTTGCAGCCCTTGCAGCCCTAGTCTACAGCCCTAGTCTACAGCCCTAGGAGTGAGACTATGGAGAGGAACAGTAGAGAACATCTTTAAAGTACTAATTACTCTCCTTATCTCTTTTGCATGGCTTAGAGTGAGCCCACCTCCTACGGGTAGGCCCTGGGCCATCAGGAGTGTTGACTAAATACCCAGGCCAGAGATTCATTCTCTCTCTCTCTTCTCTCATATATTATTAGACTTATTCATTTTATATTACGTGTGAGTTTTTTTTTTTCCCTGAATGTAGGTAGGTATACCACATATACTGTGCTTAGTGCCCTCGAAGGTCAGAGGCCGCATTGGAATCCCGGGACTGCAGTTGTGGGTGGCTGTGAGCCATTGTGTGGGTGCTGGGAATCAAATCTGGATCCTCTGGAAGAGTAGTATGTGCTCTTAACAACTGAGCCATCTTTCCAGACCCTCCTATGCTCTTGCCCAGAATTTTTTTTACTCTAACAACATGTTCACCAGGCACATATGTTCCTACTGTATCACACATGTGCAAATACACACACAATACCACTGCAATACCAATAACATTTAAAATGAGATGTCTCAGGGAGTAAAGGCGCTCACAACCAAATCTGAATTCTACCCAAGAGACCAAGAGGCTGGGAGGGCAACACCAACTCCCATAGTTATCCCCTGACCTACATATATCATAGAGGCATATGCAGCAGCCACACACACACACACAAATTAATTAATTAAAATATTTTTAAAAATGTTGCTGGAGCCGGGCGGTGGTGGCGCACGCCTTTAATCCCAGCACTCGGGAGGCAGAGGCAGGCGGATCTCTGTGAGTTAGAGACCAGCCTGGTCTACAAGAGCTAGTTCCAGGACAGGCTCCAAAACCACAGAGAAACCCTGTCTCGAAAAATCCAAAAAAAAAAAAAAAAAAAAAATGTTGCTGGAGCCGGGCGGTGGTGGCGCACGCCTTTAATCCCAGCACTCGGGAGGCAGAGGCAGGCGGATCTCTGTGAGTTCGAGGCCAGCCTGGTCTACAAGAGCTAGTTCCAGGACAGGAACCAAAAGCTAAGGAGAAACCCTGTCTCGAAAATGCAAAAAAAAGGGGGCTGGAGAGATGGCTCAGTGGTTAAGAGCATTGCCTGCTCTTCCAAAGGTCCTGAGTTCAATTCCCGGCAACCACATGGTGGCTCACAACCATCTGTAGTGAGGTCTGGTGCCCTCTTCTGGCCTGCAGACATACACACAGACAGAATATTGTATACATAATAAATAAATAAATAAATATTAAAAAAAAAGAAATTGCAAAAAAAAAAAGGTTGCTGGGCGGCAGTGGCACATGTCTTTAATCCCAGCAGAAGCAGAGGCAGGAGGATCTCTGTGAGTTCAGGGCCAGCCTGGTCTATAGCACTAGTTCAAGGACAGGTTTCAAAACTACAGAGAAACCTTGTCTCATAAAACCAAAGCAAAGCAAAGCAAAGCAAAGCAACAACAAAAAATGTTTAAGTAGTTCTTCCTCAAGTTCTCTTTGGAGTGGCTGGAAGGCTCATGTTCTGAGCCTCCCTGAATCAGGCACTGGGCCAGGGTGTGACATTTACAACCCCACCATCTGCAGGACGGAGGAGGGCTCCAAGAAGTTAAATGACTTGCCCAGGGTCACACAGATAGGCAGTGGTAATGTCAGGATTCAGCCATTCATTAGGTTTGGCTCTGGAGATGCAGCCTCGTTTGTTAACTCCAGGGGAAAACTTCATTTGTAGATGTCGATGGATATTTTTTCTGTTTCCTACTCCAAATTCCACTTCTTTCATAACCTTGGAGATACCTGGCCCCAGCTGGGGCTGAGGAGAAGGCTAGTGGCTAAGAGGGCTCCTTGTTCTTCCAGAGGATAAGAGCTCCCATACACACATACCCATCCGTGAAAATAATTAAAACAAAGGTTTCCAGACTCTTCGGATAATGTTCTTTTTTTTTTTGGTTTTTCGAGACAGAGTTTCTCTGCGGAAGAGAAAATGTCTCCTCTGTACTCCCCGGACAGTGAGGTGACAGTTCCAGCAGTTGCTCTAAGGTCTTGGAGCAGCCCTTGACCTTTTACTCACACCAGTACGCAGTCCACCAGCCAGGCCAACATCTATCACCTCTGCCGTAAACTCCACTAGCCTTTCTGGACTCTTGCCCACCTTCACCCCACAGTCCATTCTTCACCCATGTATTTTAAGAGATTCCAGGACTCCTGCAGATACCTGAATCCATACATGCTCAGATCACAGATATAATTAATAGACTGGCCAGTCAGTGATGGCACATGTCTTTAATCCCAGCACTCAGGAGGCAGAGGCGGGTGAGTTTGAGGCCAGCCTGGTCTACAAGAGATAGTTCCAGGACAGGCTCCAAAGCTACAGAGAAACCCTGTTTCAAAAAACCAATAACAACAACAACAACAACAACAACAACAACAACAACACACTGCTTGCATAACCACCTCCAAATTTATCTTTCTGTTTACTTATTTCTTTGGCTTTTTGAGACAGAATTTTTCTTTGTATAGCCCTGGCTGTTGCTCTGTAGACCTGGCTGGTCTCAAACTCAGAGATCCACCTGCCTCTGTCTCCCAAGAGCTGGGATTAAAGACGTGAACCACAACAACCAGCAATTTCTTTATTTCTTTAAATCTGGGGCTTGTGGGCCAGGCAGTGGTGGCACATGCCTTTAATCCTAGCCCTCGGGAGGCGAGAGGCGGGTGGGTCTCTGAGTTCAAGGCCAGCCTGGGCTGCTGAGAAACCCTGCCTCAAAAAACAAAAACAAAACAAAACAAAAGTGGAATTTGCTATGCCAGTTGGCCTTAACTTTCTGAGTTGCTGGTACCCTAGGCCCAATAATGCCTCACCTTCCCAAACATTCAGTAATCTCCAGATTGGTTTAATATCCCTCACATGCATTCAGTGTTAAGTAAGGACTCACCATAGTGTGTTGTTAGGGAGTAATGAAAAAACAATGAAAAAGAAATTTGTACATATTCATATAGAGATGATATATTAAAGTTTTAAATTATTTATTTGGGTTTTTGAGACAGGGTTTCTCTGTACATATCTGTAAAATACTTGTTTTTATTGTGTGTGTGTGTGTGTGTGTGTGTGTGCGCACGCACATGCGTGTGTGAGAGACCACAACTTAAGCGTCAGTGTCAGAGGACAAGTTTTGGGAATCTATTCTCTCATTCTAGTGTGGGGTCTGGGGCGCAGACTCAGGTTATCAGGCTTATGCAGGGCCTGATGAGCCACCTCCAGGTTAAAAACATGATTTATGTCAGATTATATCTAAGATGAGTGTGGTGGCACAAGCCTTTAAACCCAGCGCAGCAGAGGCAGGAGAATCTCTGAGAGTTTGAGGCAACCCCATCTACATAGTGAGTTCCAAAACACCCAGGGCTACATAGTAAGACCCTGTTTCAAAAAAAAAAAAGTAAATAAATTAGTGTGTGTATGTGTGTGCATGTGTGTGTGTGTATGTGTGTATATCTTTTGACATTTCTGCAAGCCTTTTTTCCATTTCTTTCTTGTTTTATATGTGGCATATGCCTTTTTGTTATTTCTTACTTTTAATTGATTTATAAGTAGCTTAATTAGTTAATTTTGATGTCAGCCCCAACTATATGTAAAGTTCCAGGCCAATTTGAGCCTTTGGGATAAGTGATATGAATCCTGGCTCACTCCCTCATCAGCTGTATGACTTCCTTCAGTTTCCTTAGACAGGAGGGCTAATCCACTGTGACCTGGTTTTCAGAATTAAGTACTCAAAAGTGAATGGTTGTTTTTTGTTTGTTTGTTTTGTTTGTGTTATGGTTTTGGTCCCTTTAAGAGACAAGCCACGCCCACTCCTTCCCCCATCCGCTGAGCTTTGCTTCTGCCTCTCTCCCCACTTCTCTGCTTCCCCCGCTTCTCTGTCTCTTTCTCCTCTTCTCTCTCTCTCCCTCTCTCTCTGTCCCCCCCTTCACCCTTCCTCCTCCATACCCCCCTGAATAAACATTCAACCTCACCCTGCATATCCTGTCTATCCATGTTTCTGTCTTCTGGTCTCAGAACAGTGGTGGCGGGCCATGTGGCAGCAGGCAGTGGGCCCCAGGCAGAGACGGCTGCTGGTCCCTGAGCAATGGCTGGTCCCAGGCAGGTTTTGGTTCCTGTCCTGGAACTAGCTCTTGTAGACCAGGGTGGCCTCGAACTCTCAGAGATCTGCCTGCCTCTGCCTCCCGAGTGCTGGGATTAAAGGCATGTGCCACCACTGCCCGGCTGAATGGTTGTTATTAATTTAAATATTTTTTAAAAACACAGTCTGGGTCCCGACCCCGCCTTTATCCCCCGCGGGCTTTCAATGGTCAGTATCCTGACGTTTTCTGTGCACAGCCCTAGATCGAAGTTCCCGCACGGGCCGGACCTTGAGCGCGATCCCCCGCGCGCGCGCCATTGCCGGACTGTGCGCGCTCTGCTGCGCAGCCAGTACCGCGAGGTGTGGCCGCTGGCAACCTTCGTGCGGCGCCTGGGAACTGAGGGCAGGCGACTTGTGCAACCTGGGGATCCAAAGGCCTTCAGCACGTTGGTGGCCCAGTGCCTAGTGTGTGTGCCCTGGGGCTCGCAGCCTCCACCTGCTGACCTTTCCTTCCACCAGGTGTCGTCTCTGAAGGAGCTGGTGGCCAGGGTCGCGCAGAGACTCTGTGAACGCGGCAAGAGAAACGTGCTGGCTTTTGGCTTCTCACTGCTTGGCGGGACCCAAGGCAGGGCCCCCGTGGCCTTCACAACCAGCGTGCGAAGCTACTTTCCCAACTCTGTGACTGACAACCTGCGTATCAGTCGTGCATGGATGCTTCTGCTGAGCCGAGTGGGCGACGACCTGCTGGTCTACCTTCTGACCCGCTGTGCGCTCTACCTGCTGGTGCCCCCGACCTGTGCCTACCAGGTTTGCGGCTCACCCCTGTACCAAATAGATAGCCCCGCGGATACCTGGCCCCTCTGTGCCCCCCAGATACAGGCCCACACGACCCGCGGGCAGAAATTTTACCCATCTTGGATCCACACACCTGGTCAGGAACAGCAGTTACCAGGAAGCATGGAAACCCTTGGCCTTGCCATCTCGAGGCGTAAAGCGGAGTCTGAGCATCACGGATAGAAGTGTGCCTTCATCCAAGAAGGCCAGGTGCAATCTGGCCCTGAGACGGAAGGAGGGACCCGTCAAGCAGGCCGTTCCAACCACATCAGACAAAACACAGGTGTCAAGGCCTGCCCAGTTCCCCACAGTGCCTACTAGCAGAGCTACCAAGGGAAATTTGTCTTCCAGAGGAAAGGCACCTGGCCTGAGTCTCTCTGGATCAGTGTTCTGTGAGAACAAGTGCAGTTCCACATCCCTGCAGTCACCGCTATGCCAAAATGCCTTTCAGCCCCAACCTTTTACTGAAACCAAACGCTTCCTCTACTCCAGGGGAGATGGCCAAGAGAAGCTGAACCCCTCATTTCTACTCAACAACCTCCAGCCTAGCTTGAGTGGAGCCAGGAGACTGGTGGAAATCATCTTTCTAGGCTCCAGGCCTCAAACATCAGGACCACTACGCCGGATACGCCGCCTGCCGAGGCGCTACTGGCAAAGGCGGCCCCTATTCCAACAGCTGCTTGTGAATCATGCAAGGTGCTCATATGTCAGACTCCTCAGGTCACATTGAAGGTTTCGGATAGCAGCCCACCAGGGGGCTGGTGCCTTGAACACCAGCCCACCGCACCTCATTAATTTGCTCTGCCTACACAGCAGTCCCTGGCAGGTATATGGTTTTCTGCGGGCCTGCATCTGAAAGCTGGTGCCTTCAGGTCTCTGGGGTACGAGGCACAACAAGCGCCGCTTCTTGAAGAACGTGAAGCAATTCATCTCCTTGGGGAAGTATGGCAAACTCTTGCTGCAGGAGCTGATATGGAAAATGAAAGTGGAGGACTGCCCCTGGCTTCACAGCAATCCAGGAAACAACTGCGTCCCTGCTGCAGAGCACCGTACGAGGGAAAGGATCCTGGCTGCATTCCTATTCTGGCTGATGGACACGTACGTGGTAGAGCTGCTCAGGTCATTCTTTTATGTCACAGAAACTACATTCCAGAAGAACCAACTCTTCTTCTACCGTAAGAGTGTGTGGAGCAAACTGTAGAGCATTGGGGTGAAGCAGCACCTCAAGAGAGTGCAGCTGCATGAACTGTCACGAGAGGAGGTCAGGCAATACCAGGAGGCCTGGCCGGTCACCCCCATGTACAGACTGCGTTTCATCCCCAAGACCAGTGGTCTCTGGCCCATTGTGAACATGGGTTACAGCATGGGCCCCAGAGTCCTTGACAAAGAGAAACAGGCCCAGGATTTCACCCACCGTCTCAAGATGCTATTCAGCATGCTCAACTATGAACGGACAAAGCATCCTAACCTCCTGGGGGCTTCTGTCCTGGGCCTGAATGACATCTACAGGACCTGGCGGACCTTCGTGCTGCACACGCGCACTCTGGGCTGGGCACCCAGAATGTCCTTTGTTAAGGCAGATGTGACAGGAGCATTTGATGCCATTCCCCAGGACAAGCTCATGGAGGTTGTCGCCAATATGATCAGACACCCAGAGAACGTGTACTGTGTCCGCCAGTATGCAGTGGTTCAAAGAAATCGCCAAGGCCAAGTCCATAAGTCCTTCAGGAGAGAGGTCTCCGCCATGTCTGACTTCCAGCCGTACATGGACAAGTTCGTGACACATCTGCAGGAGTCCGATGCCAGCACACTGAGGAACTTGGTTGTCATTGAGCAGGTCCTCAGGCTTCCCACTCGTGGGCCACACCTGAACTTCTCTCTGAATGAGACCGGCCACAACCTGTTCGACTTCTTCCAGCACTTTGTGCGTAACAGCATCATGAAGATTGGTGGCAGGTGCTATGTTCAATGCCAGGGCATTCCCCAGGGCTCCAGCCTGTCCACCCTGCTCTTCAGCCTGTGTTTCGGAGACATGGAGAACAAGCTTTTTGCGGAGGTGCAGCAGGACAGGCTGCTTTTACGCTTTGTGGATGACTTTCTATTGGTGACACCCCACCTGGTCCAGGCAAAAGCCTTCCTCAGGGCCCTGGTCCACGGCATTCCTGAGTATGGCTGCACCATAAACTTACAGAAGACAATGGTGAACTTCCCCATAGAGACTGGTACCCTGGACAGTACAGCTCCACACCAGCTGCCTGCTTGCTGCTTGTTTCCCTGGTGTGGCTTACTGCTGAACACTCAGACTCTGGAGGTGTTATGTGACTACACCAGTTATGCCCAGACCTCAGTTAAGACCAGCCTCACCTTCCAGCGCACCTTCAAGCCCGGGAGGAACATGCGGCACAAGCTCTTAGCTATTTTGCGGCTGAAGTGTCACAGTCTGTTTCTAGACTTGCAGGTGAACAGCCTGCAGACTGTCTGCATCAATGTTTACAAGATCTTCCTGCTGCAGGCCTTCAGGTTCCATGCATGTGTGCTTCAGCTTCCCTTTGACCAGCATGTTAGGAAGAACCCCGCATTCTTTCTGGGCATCATCGCCAGCTCAGCATCCTGCTGCTACTCTATCCTGAAGGTCAAGAATGCAGGAGCAACACTAGGGGCCAAGGGAGCCTCTGGCTTATTTCCTCTTGAAGCTGCACGTTGGCTCTGCTACCAAGCCTTCCTGATCAAGCTGGCTGGTCATTCTGCTGTCTACAGGTGTCTCCTGGGACCTCTCAGGGCCGCCCAGAAACAGCTGTGTCTGAAGCTCCCTGCGGCAACAATGGCTATCCTCAAGGCTGCAGCTGGCCCAGCCCTAAGCACAGACTTTGAGACCATTTTGGACTAAGTCCGCTTCCTTCAGTTGGATGAACATGGGCACTTTAGCCTCTCCTTTCATGGATTCACGTCACAAGAGGGACTGGCCTGTTGTGTAGGAGGAGTCTCTGTTGTTTCCCGGCCGCTTAGCCCCTAAATGAGCACGTAGAGACTGTATTGATTAAATCGCTACTTGACCCATTAAAAAAATAAATAAATTTTTTGGGTTTTTTTTTTTTTTTTTCGAGACAGGGTTTCTCTGTAGCTTTGGTGCCTGTCCTGGAACTAGCTCTTGTAGACCAGGCAGGCCTCGAACTCCCAGACATCCACCTGCCTCTGCCTCCCGAGTGCTGGGATTACAGGCGTGCGCCACCACCGCCCAGCATAAATAAATAAATAAATAAATAAATAAATAAATAAATAAATACACAGTCTGGGCCGGGCAGTGGTGGCCCGTGCCTTTAATTCCAACACTTGGGAGGCAGAGGCAGGCGGATCTCTGTGAGTTCGAGACCAGCCTGGTCTACAGAGCTAGTTCCAGGACAGGCTCCAAAGCTACAGAGAAACCCTGTCTTGAAAAAAACAACAACAACAAAAAAAAAAAAAAGCAAAAACACAGTCTGATCTCCCCAACCAGTCACAGAACAAAGACTACATTTTGTTTGTTTTGTTCTGCTCTGTTCATCAGACAGGGTTTCTTAGTTGTCCTGGAACTAGCTCTTGTAAACCAGGCTAGCCTCAAACTCACAGAGATCCACCTGCCTTTTCTTGCCGACTGCTGGGATTAAAGGCCATCACTGCCCGGCACATTTTTTTTAAATAATTTATTTATTTTTATTTTGTGTGCATTGGTGTGTGTGTAGAGGTGTCAGGTCCCCTGGAACTGGAGTTACAGACAGTTGTGAGCTGCCATGTGGATGCTGGGAATTGAACCTGGGTTCTCTGGAAGAGCAGTCAGTGCTCTTAACCACTGATGCTGAGCCATCTCTCCAGCCCCCAGTGATTTTATACTCATAGATCCTTGGGGTCTCTGCCTTTCTACATTTCTTCCTTCAGCTTCCCGTTTACCCCGTGCTATGTGCACAGCAGGCAGTTAGTAAATGCTTGTTAATAATTAACTGAAAAGCTCTACCCGTCCACACAAAAGCCTGCACACTATTCAGGCCAGCCACACAGCAGAAAAACCCAAAAGTCCAAATTGATGAATAAACTAAACACTGACTTTATTATTATTATTATTACTCAGCAATAGAAATGTCCAAACATATGCTATATCACAGGTGATGGCTGAAACATTATGTAAAGTGAAAGAAGCCAGGTATAGACTTCCCGCATGGTGTGTGCCTGCACAGCCGTGAAACACCCACGAAAGGTGTCTAGGTGTTCTAATGGGTGCAGGAGGTTTCGTTATGATTATTGTCGTTTTTTTTTCTTCTTTCTTTTTTTGTTTGCTTATTTGTTTTTAAGATAGGGTTTCTCTATATAACAGTCCTAGCTGTCCTGGAACTCACTCTATAGACCAGGCTGACCTCGAACTCAAAGAGATCCACCTGCCTCTGCCTCCACAGTGCTGAGATTAGAGGCATGTGCCACCATGCCCGGCTTACTGGTTTTTTGTTTTTAATTATTCTGTTTTTAGTCATTTATTTCGTGTGTGAGGAAATTGTGAGTGCTGAGGCACGCCTGTGGAAATCAGATGATAATCTGTAGGAGTTGGTCTTCTCCTGCCATGTGGGACCTAGGCATGGGACTCAGGTCATCAGGCTTAGCCAAAGTACCTTGACCCACTGAGCCATCTGGCCAACTTCTCTGGGGTCCAATCCAGTCCCTTTGACTACTGAGTTACGTCACCCTTCTTTAAAGAGTTGTTTTGTACTGGTGAGATTGCTCAGCAGGTAACCTGCCTTATGAGCAACTTGTCAACTGAGGGTGGAAAGCTAGAACTCACTCTGTTCAGTTGTCCTCCAGAGACCAGGAAGGTGGCTTCGCAGTTAAGAGTACTTCCTGTAACTGGGTGTGCATGAAGCAAGCCTTTAATCTCAACACTTGGGAGGCAGAGGCGGGTGGATCTCTGTGAGTTCGAGGCCAGCCTGGTCTGCAGAGTGAGTTCCAGGACAGCCAGGGCTGTTATATAGAGAAACCCTGTCTCAGAAAACTAAAAAAGGAGTGCTTCCTGTGCTTGCAGAGGATCTGGTTCCGTTCTCAGCAGCTGCCTGTGACTCCAGCTCCGTGGGATCCAGCTCCTCCTTCTGAACTCTTAGGGCACCTGAACGCACAAGTGCACATCCCCCACACAGACACACACATGTATACGGAATTTAAAGTAAAATAAACTTTAAAATGAGAGAGCTGGGAACATAGCTAACTCTGTGGTAGAGTATTTGCCTGGCCCAGGTTGAAATCTTCAGTAACACACACACACACACACACACACACACACACACAACTGTCTGAAGCAGGGTCTCACTATGTTGTCCAGACTGGCCTTCAACTTCTGGGCTCAAATGATGGCTCCACCTCAGACTCTGAAGCAGACAAAACTCCAGGCACCCATCACCATACTTAAAGATTTTTGCTGTTGTTATTTTTGTCAGTTTGTTTTTGAGACAGGGTTCCTCTGTGTAGCCCTGACTGTCCTGGAACTCACTCTGTAGACCAGGCTGGCCTTGAATTTATAGCGATCCACCTGATCCACTTGCCTCTGCCTCCCTAGTGCTGGGAATAAAGGCGTGCACTCCCACTGTCCAGCTAGCTTTTTTCTTTTTTCTAATGATCCTCCATGGTATAGTGTTTGCCTGGCATGCACGAGGCTATCAGTTCAGGTCAGAAGCCGGGCATGGCAGAGCACTCTTGGTACTCAGCAGGCAGAGGCAGGAGGATTGCCTCAAGACCTGTTCCAGGCCAGTACTTTACAGTGAGACTCTGTTCACTCTACAAAATAATAATGATAATAAAGAAAAAGAAAAGGAAAATAAGAATGGAAGGAAGGAGAAAGAAAGGGAAAAAAAACCAAATCAGACAGCTTATGCCTATAATGTCAACTAGCAGGGCTACGGCAGGAAGGTTATCAAAAATGTGATGTCATTATGAACATGGTGAGTTCCAGACTAGCCTGACTACAGAGTGAGCGCTTGTTGCAATAAGCAAGCAAGCAAGTAAGCAAACAAAATAAATAAATAAAAAACCAACTTCCTCTTCCTTGCTCCATCAGTGACTGACAGAGGCTGACAGAACATTCTCTCCTGGGGGCCAGGGAGAGGCAGCTGTAGGGAGGACGGAGAAAGCTTCCTCAAGAGCAGGCTTCACCTGTTGCCTCAGAGGGCTTTTATCTCGTCATCTTCCGAGAAGAACCACAGCTTTTTCTCTCAGTGAGCACACCGCTGTGCCCTTTCTGCCGCTATCTCCCACCAAGTGTGCTTTCCTCCCAGCCCGTAGCAGCTGCTGGTCAAGGTGAAGATCCCATCTGCGCCCACCCACTGCAGCCAAGGGGGCCTTGCCTTGTACACAGGCGCTTGCATAGCATCTCTGTCTTCCTGGTGCTGAGGGCAGCTGAAAGGATTCCTGAGCCCATTACTCCTTGGGCCGGGTTGGTGCGCCCCCTCCATGTGATTTGCATTGAAAGCAGCCATCTGTGTTCAAAAGACAGAGTATGTGGAATCAGGGCTTCCGCCTCACCTTCCATACTGGCTGAACTCTAGGAAGAGGAATAAATGGGGTCTGTGACCCCCAAATCCCAGTCCCAGCTCCATCTCTGAGCATACAGGGAATCTACCTGCTCACTTCCTACGAGCAGACTACGGGGACTGGACAGTTTAACTTGGGATCCTTTACAGTGAGTTAAACCTCCATGAAAAAGAAGTCAGCTAAGAACCAGACAGAGCGGCTGGTGTTGCACAACTGTGAACCCATCATTGGGAGGTAGAGGCTCAGAGGCTCGAGGACCAGAGAATTCATGGCCAGCCTCTGCTACACAGTGAGTTCAAAGTCAGCCTGGGCTATGTAATACTGTCTCAAAAAAAAAAAAAAATTCAAAAGGGCCAGGTGTGGCATTCCAAACCTTGTAGGAGTTAGGTGGTGGAAGATTTCTTTCTTTCTTTCTTTTTTTTTATGATTTTTCGAGACAGGGTTTCTCTGTGGTTTTGGAGCCTGTCCTGGAACTAGCTCTTGTAGACCAGACTGGTCTCGAACTCACAGAGATCCGCCTGCCTCTGCCTCCCGAGTGCTGGGATTAAAGGTGCGCGCCGCCGCCACCACCACCCAGCGCGGTGGAAGATTTCAATTTCAAGGTCTGCTTGGGTTACAGAGTGAAGTCAAGGCCAGCTTGGGCAAGTTAGTGACACCCCATCTCAAAACAAAAAGTAAAGATTGGGCTGGAGATATTGTTCAGTAGTCAAGAACTTCCTAATATGCAAGGGATTCTGGGTTCAAATAGGAGCACCGGCGCACGCGCGCGCGCACACACACACACACACACACACACACACACAACTCTTGGCCAGCAAAGGGGTGTGTGAAGGAGAAATGGGTGGGGTTACATAAGGGGAAAGTGAAAAGTACAAGTCTTCATTGACTTAAGAGCAAGAAAGCCGAATCTAGAGCCAGGGTGGGGGATAATGTAGTTCAGGTAGTAGACTATCCGGCTAGCACACTGGAGGCTTTGGATTTCATCCCTAGTACAGTGTAAACCAGGTGTGGTGGCATGTATCTATCTGTCCTGCCAGCCCTTGGGAAATAGACACAGGGTGATCAGGAGTTCAAGGTCAGCCACAAACGGAGAGGAGTCTGAGGCCAGCCTGGTATATAGGAGGGAGGAGGAAAGGAAAAGGACGGGGAGAGGGAGAGAGAAAGCCTGAAGTCTGACTCTACCGACGTTGCTAGAGCCGTGTGTGTCCCCAGGGTGCTCTGGCAACCCTGGTATGGGAAGGCCTTTGGCCTCCTTCAGATAACAACACGGCTTCCACTGAAACTGGTAATGATAGGGGGGGAAGAGAAGAGGGAAGAGCAATATAATTTTTGCCAAACAGTGTGATGACTGACTTGATTCTGATTGCTTGGTAAAAACATAAAAATTGCTGCTATTGCAGCATTTCGGCTACCTGGTCCGTGGCTGGGCCAGGATCTAAGCCTTGTGCGTAGTTGCAGGCCCAGACCCAGCGTGTAGTCGGGGTCCTCACAGATCCTGTTTAGTCACGTCACAAGGAGGGAACATGAGAAGCCTCTCCAGCCACAGGCTTTTCTTCCTTTTTTCTCCTCCTCCTCCTCGTCTTTTCTTCTTACCTAGAGCATACCGAAGTTGTCTAGTCCACTCACACATAGGTTCCACCCACGCTTGCCCCTTCACCGCTCCTCAGTCAGAAAGCACAGGTTCACCGGGGCGGTCCGATCGCGTGCCTGGCTCTCATCTGCTTCAGCACCGGTCATGGCTGGGAATATCCTGTTTGATTACGACGATGACAGCCTACCTTCCCCTCAGGCTAGAAGAGGCCTCTTGAAAGACCACCAGACATCCCCAGCAGGCCACTGCTGGCCAAGGGTTCTCAGTTGCAGTACGGGGCATGGAGGACTGGCCAGAACTCAGCATTAATAAGGCTTCTGATAGAGATAAGAACATCGCATTCATATTTTGCTTTGGGCCTAAAGCCTCGTCTACACTGAGATTTATATTTCATCTCATCACTATGTCAGAGGCAGATGCATTGTTTATTAATTCCAGGTGACTGCTTTATTTTATTCTTTTGTTTTGGGGGATCCAATGGCTAGACTTCTGCTGTGGTTTGAATCTGAAATGTCCCCTACAGAGTCATATCTTGCCTGTTTGCTCCCAGCTCCTGCCATTGCTTTGGAGACTTTTGAACCTTGAGGAGGTGGAGCCTGGCTGCGGGAAGGTGGCCACTAGGAGCTGTCCTCTAATGGTTATAAAATAACCCCTGGGTCCAACTGCTCTCGGCTCCCTCACCTGCTGTGATGTGAGGAGTCCCTGCCACATGCTCCAGCCATCATGGACCCTGTCATGCTTCCCTGCCAGGATGGACTAGCATCTCAGAAACCACACATCGAAATCAGTCCGCCTTTCTCCCCTAACTTTGTTTCTGCCCAGGCATTTTGTTTACAGTGGATGTGACAGACACAGATGTTTGTGTGAGATGTGGCTTCCCAAAGTCATGTCAAGAAGTGAATTATAGGGGCTGGTGAGATGGCTCGGTGGTTAAGAGCACTGACTGCTCCTCCAGAGGACCCAGGTTCAATTCCCAGCACCCACATGGAAGCTCGCAGCTGTCTGTAACTCCAGTGCACATGAAATAAAGTTAAATTAAAAAAAAAGAAGAAGTGAGTTATAGATGCCGTGTGGGAGTTGGGGTGACCAAGAATTTCTGATCCCCCTGCCTCTACCTCCCTAGTAAATAACCAGAAAAGGCTGAAGGTTCCCAACACGTAGAGCCGATCAAGAGCCGAGTGTAGTGGTATGGGCCTGTAATTGCAGCACTTGGGAAGCTGAGGCAGGAAGATTTTTTAGTTCAGCCTGAATTACATAGCAAGATCCAGGCAAACCTGGGCGATATAATATCCTGCTTTAAAAGCATAGAAAAGAGACTCCACAGTTGTCTTCTTACCTCCACCCATGTGCAGTGGTTCGCATGCCCCAGCACTCTCACGTGTGTAATAAACAAATAAATAAAACAGTCTGGTAGTGGAATCACAGGCCTGTAATCCCAGCATTTAGGAGATGGGGGGGGCAGGAGGGTTTGGAGATCAAGGTCATCCTCAGTCATATAGCTAACCTGGGCTACATGAGACCCTATTTTAAAAAAATAATTGATAAAAACAAAACCCCCAAAATGAAAAATAAATAATGAGTAAGCAAAATTTTTTTTGTTTTTTGTTTTTTGTTTTTCGAGACAGGGTTTCTCTGTGGTTTTTGGAGCCTGTCCTGGAACTAGCTCTTGTAGACCAGGCTGGTCTCGAACTCACAAAGATCCGCCTGCCTCTGCCTCCCAAGTGCTGGGATTAAAGGCGTGCGCCACCACCGCCCGGTGAGTAAGCAAAATAAAAACCTTTGAGGAGATGGAAATGGTGATCTTCTTAAACTGATCAATACACATTGAATGTATTTAAAGAATCATTGTACCATACCCCACAGATATGTATAAATATTGTGAACCAGATAAAAACAAATCCCAGCTCTTTCCCTTTCTCCCTTCAGTTCGCATCTCTTTGCCGCAGAAGCACCTTGGAGGCTGGCACAGGCCTTCCCTAAATTACCGCCTCACTTTTTGGTTCCTTGAGGCTGTTCCCCTGCTGCCTCCAACCCCCAGGCAGTCCTTGTTTTCTGGAAGATGCCCCTGTCCCCCAGGCCTCACTTGCTGCCTCCTCCCAAGGGATGCCGGCTTTCAGTACTGTGTGATTCACTCCTGTGCCTCCTGCCTTTGCTGGAGGCTTGGATTTTGAGTTCCCGAGAGGGAACCCTTCAGGGATGGAGGGATTTTACAGTGTGGAAGGATTCCAGCACAGGCTGGGTGTCCTGAGCTGCATTTTTGCCCAGAGTGAAGCTCAGAACCTCTGGTCAGATCTCCTCTTGCTCCTGCCAAGGCCGGCATTGGTTCCCCATAGTTACCAGCCAGGTAGCATCTGGCCCAGCCACGGTCACTCAAGGTTGTCTATCATGTTCGTGGTTCCCCATTGTACTTCTGATTCCTAAGTTACCCCCAAATCCTTGTAGGGAAGAAAAGGGGATGCAGTGGCTGCTGGGAAGGCCTGTCTCCAGGGCAGAGAGATAAGATGAGGTCTCCAGGGCATTCCTGCCCAAGTCTCAGTTCCCCCTTGGCATCTTTCACTGTCCTCAGAGCAATTTGCTTCCTCCTGAGGCCCCGGAATGGCATGCTTCCTTACCTAGCCTTCGTGTGAAGTTCACCTGCACGCCCGCCACACCCTTCTAATGGGCTACAACTGGAGGAGGTAGACTGGCCTAGGTAGAAGCTGTTTCAGGGCAGCGCCAGGATCTTCCACGCTTACAAGACCAAGGGCTGGGCCCTACCTCACGGGCCCTTTACCCTTCATTCCTAAACCGGGGACAGAGAAAGAGGACTACTGGGAAAGCTAGACTCCTAAAGAAAACACATCTGAGTGTGGTACTTCTACCTGTAATCTCAGCACTTGATAATCCCCTTCTCTGTCTGCCCCTGGCTGGGTGATAATCCTCCCCTCTCGGAAACTCCCACAGGAAGGACCACGTTGTGTCTGCTCGCTGTGTCTTTGTTTAGCATTGATAGGAAGGCTTTCCCCATTCAGGGGTTTGCTTCCCACTGGGTTTCAGCTACGATCAATAAGCAAGTCCAGGAGGGCTGGGGGGATGGCTCACTTGGTGGAGTGTTTGCCTAGCGTGGTCAAAGCCCTGGATTTTATGGCCAGCCAGGTGTGGTGACAAACACTTGACTCTGAAGCACTCTAGAGGTAGAAGCAAGAAGATCCAAAGTTCAAGGTCATTCTCGGCTTTACAATAATTTGGGGGCTAACCTGGGCTACATGAGACACTGTCTCAAAAAATGATAATAAGGCCAGGGTGGGCGAGAATTTGTATCCTTATTTGTAGGACCTGTTTTCAGGAACGCATGCTGGTTATTAGGACCTTTTCTCGACCCCTATGGGCTTTGGTTGGCATCCCTCGAGCTGACTGGAATTAAATTTCTCTCACTCAAGAGCAACCCCATTGTCTGTTCTGAGATCACCGAGTGCAGAATTAAGCACCCGTCTGTGTCCTAGGGAAGGGAAGGAGAACTTGGTTCCCAGTCCTAAAAGAAATCTGGCTGAGGAGCCCTCCTTTGGCTATGTCCTGCTGGGAAGGAGCAACCCATCACCTGGGCAAAGCAGGCTCATTTGTAGCCTAGATGGAGGCACTGCATCAAAAGGCACCTGGGACTCCGGAGCTGCGATATTTTGCTGATCATATTTGGTCAGTCTTATTAACGTGCTAAAGGCAGGGGCTGATGGAGGAAACACAAAACCAAACCAAAAGATACCCCCAGCAAAACAAACAAACAAACCACCACATACTTACAAGCGAAAGAACCAGCAAACAATAAACCTGCCTAGCCACACACAATCTTTCAATGTTCTCCTTGGGTACTAAGTCTGTATTTGTGAAATTAATTTTTTTTGAAATAGAGTCTTTGTGCAGCCCAGACTGGCCTCAAACTCACCTGTATTTGAAGATGACCTTGACATTTTAACCCTTTCACTTCTGCTTCCATAGTGCTTGGGTTCACCGCATCTGGCTTATGCAGCACTGGGGTCAGGTCCAGGGCTAGGCAAGCACTCTGCTAAAAATGTCTGGCCTGTGATCATCAACTTCTCACCGCCCAGAGTCAGAAAGTTCCCATTGATCAGTTTGACCGTGGGATTGATCTTCACAGGTAGCCAAGATCTGATGGCATGTAAGAGAAGATTCCAGTACCGAACATTCTACCTTACAGAAGCTTCTCCCACAGACAGTCTGTGAGGATGAGCCTCCATCGTGCTTCAGAAACCGGAAGCTCTCTGCCAGTGCAACGGGATGCTAGAGGTCCTGGGATTTAAGCCTCCTGATGCCGGCAGTAAGCACAATATTTAGGAAGAGTTCTGAATTCCTTGAGCAATTCATTCATTCATCCAGCATTTATTGGAACATCTGTATTGGAACACAAAACTGTTTAATCTGGGGTATCTGCCCTTAAGCTGTCCCTGTGACTATCAGGGAGACGGCAACACCCACGATTACAATACAGGTAAAACCTTCCCTCTGCCCTCTTCTCTGTTCTCTGGTGAAGGGAACCATTGCGTAGGATGGTAGCAGAGGAACTGGCTGAGAATCAAATCCCATTTGGTTTTGCTGCTGTGGATGCCTTAGGAGGAATGAAGAGCACTTTTCCCCTCCAAGCGGGGTAAGCGGGTCTCTGTTTGGGGACATCTTCTCTCCGAGAGCTTATAATATGAAGAGATGAGGGACTTCCATGTGCTCTGTCAGCGAGATCGGATTTTATGATTCTGAGAAAGAGAAAGAGAAAGATACTTGCCTACCTGAGTTCAATTTTTGGACTCACATGGCAGAGGAAAAGAAGTGACTCCTTTGACCTCCACAAGCATGCTGTGGCACACACACATGCACACACACACCATTTCAGGGATTGGGGGAGATGGTTCTGTGGTTAAGAGCACTTGCTGCTCTGTCAGAGGGCCAGGTGTGTTTCCTAGCATCCTCGCAATGCAGCTCACAGCCATGTAACTCCAGCTCCTGCCAGGGGGAATCTGGCCTCACACTGGACACATACTTATACATACAGTATCTTTAAATAACTCCTCACTTCCCTTTACAGAAAAGGATGGTGAGAAATCTGGATGACTGAGGGCTGGGGTAGGGATGCTAAAGAGCCAGGCCCATGGAGCTTAGTCCTGAGTTCCAGCAGGGAGCTGGAACAGGGAGCTGCAGAGGTCTCTGGGTAGGGATCGTTACAGAGTAGCTGCACAGGCCTTGGAGCTGAATCAGAGAGGTAAGGTCTCCTGCTGAAACCCTGGGCACCTGGGGGACCCCTTCACATGCCCAGGATGAACAATGGTCCATAGTAACAGACCTGCCCCCTGGAAGGACTGACATCAGACCATCCTCCACAAAGGCAGGTGGACCTGAAGTTGTTTCTCAAGACAGCCAAGATTAATGCAAGAGGAATATGATTAACATACCACATGACTTTCTTATAAGGACACCTTAATAGTCCCATTTCTACTTAGTCACCTTTTTAAGGGTATCTTCAAATGAGGCTATGAATGGCAGGTGGGGCGTAGGCCCCTCCGTACAGCTGCTAGAGCGACCCCCGCGGCAACTCCCTTGCAGCTCCTTACTGTGAGGCTCATCTAGCAAAAGTCTCTCTGGTTTATATCCCCTTGACAAGGGTCGAGCTGTGCCCCTCTGAAAGATATGTTGAGCTGGGTCTAGTGACTCAGGCCTGTAATCCCATCCTCTCTGGAGACTGAGGTAAGAGAATCAAAATTTTAAAGCATGTGTCAGGTGGTAGTGGTGCACACTTTAATCCCAGTAGTCTGAGTTCCAGGACAGCCAGGGCTACACAGAGAAACCCTGTCTTGAAAAACCAAAAAAAAAAAAAAAAAAAAGTTTAAAAGCAGGCTGCTTGGAGATATAGAGTGTGTTCAAGGTTAGCCTGAGGGGCTGGAGAGATGGCTCAGTGGTTAAGAGCACTGACTGCTCTTCCAGAGGTCCTGAGTTCAATTCCCAGCAACCACATGGTGGCTCACAACCATCTGTAATGAGATCTGGCACCCTCTTCTGATATGTGGGCATACATGGAGGCAGAATGTTGTATACTTAATAAATAAATCTTTTTTTTTTCATTTTTGGATTTTTCGAGACAGGGTTTCTCTGTAGCTTTTGGTTCCTGTCCTGGAACTAGCTCTTGTAGACCAGGCTGGCCTCGAACTCACAGAGATCCGCCTGCCTCTGCCTCCCAAGTGCTGGGATTAAAGGCGTGCGCCACCACCGCCCGGCTTAATAAATAAATCTTTAAAAAAAAAAAGGTTAGCCTGAGTAGCTGAGGGAGACTTTGTCTCAAATAAAAAGGAACAAAAGAGCTGAGGATATGAGTCAATAGTGGGATACTTCACCTAGTATACAGGAGGCCCTGTGTTCGACACCCAGAACTGAAATTAGTATTGTTTTGTTTTTGTTTTTGTTTTCTGAGACAGTGTTTCTCTGTAGCTTGGGAGCCCATCCTGGAACTAGCTCTTATAGACCAGGCTGGCCTCAAACTCTACTACACAGAGATCTACCTGCCTCTGCCCCCAAGTACTGGGACTAAAGAAAATAGTATTGTTAATAGGAGCTAAAGAAGTCACTCATCAGTTTAGAGCACTTGTTACTCTTGCAGAGGACCGGGGTTCAATTTCCAGAACTCTCATGATGGCTTGTGACCACCCTGAACTCCATTTTCTGGGACTCAAACACTCTCTGCTGACTTTGATGGGTACAAGGGACACACACACAGTGCAAGTACACATATATGCAGACAACACACACACACACGTGTGTGTGTGTGTCCAGTGGTGGTGGTGCACACCTTTAATCCCATCACTTGGAAGGCAGAGGTAGGTGAATCTCTCTGAGTTTGAGGACAGTCCAGTTAGTCTACAAAAAGAGTTCCAGAACAGCCAGGGCTGTTACACAGAGAAAAATCTGTCTCAACAACAACAACAACAGCAAACAAATAACAACAACAAAAAAAGATAATCATAAGACATTGAAGTAAATGTAGCCTTATTTGGAGTAAAGGTCTTTGAAGAGGTCCTCAAATTTAGGTCACACTAGATGTAGATCAAGATGACTTTGAATGAATGACTGGGGTCCTTTTAAGAACTGGGACAGTAGGGCGGTGGTGGCACATGCCTCTAATCCGAGCATGCAGGAGGCAGGGACAGGTGGATCTCTGTTAATTTGAGGCCAGCCTGGTCTACAGATAGAGTTCCTGTACAGGCTCCAAAGCTACAGAGAAACCCTGTATTGAAAAACCAAAAATAAATAAAAATAAATAAATAAAGAACTGGAATGTCAGAGCTGAGTGGGATAGTGCGTACCTTCATTCTCAGCACTCAGGAGGCAGAGGAATCTCTGTACATGGTCTAAAAGTTTCAGGCCTGCCGGGGCTATATAGCGATACTCTGCCTCAAAAAAGAAAAAAATAAATAAATAAAGGAAACCATTGCGGGTTGGTGGGGGTGGGTGGTCCTAGGTAGGAATGGCTCAGTGAAGTGCTTCTGGGGTGAGCATGAGGGCCTGAACTAAGTACCCCCAAACAAGAAAAAACAAAACAGTCGACGAACGTGAGCACAATTGAGGAACACCTGTGCACATACATAATACCACACACACACACACACAGTAAAAAAAAAAAGGGGAAATTGGGACACACATGCTGGGAAGAACTCTGTGTGACAGCAGAAGCAGAGGTGGTAGTGGGAAGAGGCCATCCTGTTACCTTACGCCACCCCCTTTTGTGCAAGTTGATTACAACAGCACAGGAAACCTTCTCAGCTGTTTGGTGGCTGGAGTAGGGAAAGGCAAAGCCCGCTGGCTGCCGTGGCCGCTTTTCCAGTTGCGGTGATGGAGATTCTGACAAGAGCACATTGAAGGTGAAGGGGGTGGTTTTGCCTGCAGACTGAGGGCTCTGTCCCTTGTGGTGGGGACATCAGGAGCTTAAACTAAACTGTGTTGGGGGAGGCCACTAGTTCATTTCTCGACGGCCCAGACCCGAAATAATCACACAGAAACTATATTATTTAAATCACTGCTTGGCCAATCACTTAAATGTATTGCTAGCTAGCTCTTATATCTTAAATTAACCCATTTCTAATATTTTTTTATTTTGAGCTTTGTGGTAACAAGGCTCATGGCCTACTGGCAAGATTCTGGCTGGCAGCTTGTGTCTTTCTCCTCTGGTAGCTACATGGCTTTTCCCTGACTCTGCCTACTCTCTCGCTCTATTTTTTCGGCCTGGCTATATTCTGTTAAGCCATTGGCCAAAGCCGGGTGGTGGTGGCGCACGCCTTTAATCCCAGCACTTGGGAGAGACAGGCGGATCTCTGTGAGTTCGAGGCCAGCCTGGTCTACAAGAGCTAGTTCCAGGACAGGCTACAGAGAAACCCTGTCTTGAAAAACCAAAAAAAAAAAAAAAAGACATTGGCCAAAAGTAGCTTCTTTATTCATTAACCAATAAAAGCAACACATACAGAAGGGCTTCTCACATCATTTCCCCTTTTCTGTTTAAGTAAAAAGGAAGGTTTTAACTTTAACATAGCAAAATTACATATAACAAAAGAGATATCAAACAAGAATTACAGTTACAATATTTATATCTGTTTTATTTTATTTTTGTTTTTTTGAGACAGGATATAATATTACCTAAGTTAACAGGACGTGCATTGTAAGCAACTTTCAAAACTCTAGAATTGACAGAGACATCTTGCTGCCTGGACAGTCACCCAACTTTTTCTGTATCATTGGAGCATTCATCTTCAGCCTACAGGCCCATAGTATCCAACAAACTTTTCCATGAAGCAGAAAATTTGAAGATCTGTTCTGCCTTGCAATGGCAAAGTCCATCTGTTGCTTTCTTCTGTGTCCTGCAGACTCTCATGCAGTAGGAACTCTGAAGGACCATCTCACCTTTAGGCAAGTTCAGCAGTCATCTCTCTGTGGGTTCTGCCTGTTCCGTTCATGCAGCATAACATCAAGCAGTCCAGGCAAGAGCAATTTCTTTCCCAAATGGCTAGTAAACTCCATAAGGAGCCTCTTTGATGCCCATCATCCTCTTGAAGTACATTGGTGCTGCCAGGAGCAGATGTGCCTCATTGTCATGAAAGTCCTAAATTCAGACAAGATCTCCTGAGTAAATTGGGAGCATGGGGGACCTTGGGGGAGGATTGAAGGGGGGAGGGGAGAGGCAGGGAGGGGAGCAGAGAAAAATGCAGAGCTCAAATAAATATCATGAAAAAAAATAAATAAAAGAAGGCAAAAAAAAAAGAAAAGTCCTAAGTTCTTAAAACATTTTAAATGCCATATTCTGGATGTCTCTGAAAGATTTGAATAATGCCTATCTAATTGAATATATATATTATGTATATATTATATATAACCTAACAAACATGACTATAAGCTTGACTTTTATAGACGATTATCTACTAACATATTTCTGAATTATACATTACATTTTAAATGAGCTGCACAAACACAATACCTTAATCAAGAGCAGATATATATAAATAAAACAAATTGATATTAAATTTGTATCAATAAACCAAGATCCATACCAATGCAAAGTATCCATCTCTATAGCATATCCCCCTTTAAATGTAAAGAAAATTTTATGGCTGGGCGGTGGTGGCACACGCCTGTAATCCCAGCACTCGGGAGGCAGAGGCAGGTGGATCTCTGTGAGTTCGAGGCCAGCCTGGTCTACAAAGGGAGTTCCAGGACAGGCTCCAAAGCTACAGAGAAACCCTGTCTCGTAAAACCAAAAAAAAAAAAAAGTTCTTTGCAAACTACTTTCTGCTTTTTGTTGGGCGAAGTAATTTTTGGGGGTGTTTATGGTGACCTTTCGGGGGATCTTGGTCCATTAAACCACATTAATCTGGAAGGAATCTACAGATTCTCATCCCCTGTGGAAACAAAAGAAGAATGTTTTTTCCTAAACAACAAATCCTTTGACCCAAATTTTGAAGTCAAGATTCCTTTAAAACATATGTGCTGGCTTAGCTTAGCAGCATGTACAATGAAATGTCTCTCTGTACTTAGCTCCTTCACAGTCAAAAAATTCAAAGAAAACACAATAATATACATAATTCAGACGCTCTGTGAATTTTCCATCTTATTTGTCTGTACTCCTTTAATCTATGACTGTCTTACTCTGTCTTTTTAAAGACTTTACCATTCCGGACAATGGTGGCCCACACCTTTAATTCCAGAACTCAGGAAGCAGAGGCAGTTAGATCTCCACAAGTTCAAACCTAGCCTGGTCTATACGTGCTAGTTCTAGGATAGCAAGGACTGTTACACAGAGAAACCTCATCTCAAAAAACCAAAATAACAAAACAAAACAAAAAACCCTTATCTTTCTTTTTTAAAAACCATTTACTTCTTTTTAGAACGATCTATATTCTTTTTCTTCTCTCTCTCTCTCTCTCTCTCTCTCTCTCACACACACACACACACACACACCTATGTTTATTTATCCAACACTGTGATCCATTTTAGAGGTCTTTTTTATCTGAATTTGTCTTTATTGCATATCTATAATTATTTTCTGAACTGGAGCACCTTTTTAAAAAAACATGCTAAGAGGGTGTGGCTAGGACTAAGGCTGTTTTGTCTTTTGACTCCCCCCAGTCCAACATGGCAGAGGCATGTTCACTGCCTCTGCAAACCATGCACACTGCCCCCACTCTAAGTATGCAGGAGGTCTATGTCTTGCAATCAAGCAGTTTGTAACATGCTGCTCACAAACCCCATTTAAATGCTCTGTCTCCAGAAAGAGCCAAAGCTGTTTGTGTAACTAGCAGGAACCAGGAAGCCTTCTTAAAGGAGTTTCGTGGTTTTTGCTGCTATTGCTGAGTCAGGAAAACCTCTCTTAAACTCACCACCAGCAGAGTCCATCCGAAACAAAAAATTGCTGGCTACCAAGAAGCCATGTTTTTATGTCTAGAATTCCTTTCCAAGCTCTCTCAGGCTTTATGTGGATTTAGCTGGCACACATTGGCATGCCAATTTGTTGATGGAGGCTGCTAGTTCATTTCCCGACCGCCCTGACTGGAAATAATCACACAGAAACTATATTATTTAAATTACTGCTTGGCCAATCACTTAAGTGTATTTCTAGCTAGCTCTTACATCTTGAATTAACCCATTTCTATTATTTTATATTTTACTATGAGATTTGTGGCCTACCGGCAAGGTCCCAACTAACAACTTGCATCTTTCTCCTCTGACAATTCCATGGCTTCTCCCTGACTCTGCCTACTCTCTATATATATCTTTTCCACCCTGGCTATATTCTGTTAAGTCATTGGCCAAAAGCAGCTTCTTTGTTCATTAACCAATAAAAGCAACATATATACAGAAGGATCTCTCACACCAAAGCTGGCCACTGGACACCCACAAATAGGAAGCAGAGAGCTTGACTGCTTGAGGCCAGTTAGCTGTCTCCTCTTCATGCAGTTTAGGACCCAAGTTCAGGGAGGACTCTCTTTTAGTATAGGTTTTCCAGCCCGCAATTAGCCACCTCACCATCATTCCTCACAGGCATACCCAGAGGATAAATAATCCCTTGCGGTGTATCCGGAAGGTTGTTGTTAGGGTGTTCCTAGATCACATCATACAGGCAGTACTGGGCAGTACTAGCTGTCCATTTCAGTGGGTTATCTCCACTGTCCAGACGGAACAGTGGTTCTCCTACTGTCTCCCACATCCCTCTCATCTTTACCATGGACACCATTGCTGTTTAACCTCACATTTGGAGACTCAAAGCCCCCCAAATGTTTTTACTCCCTGAGCTTTCTCCTCCCCTCTTTTCTCCCTTCCTATCTTTCTTTTAGTCAGGGTTTATTGATAAAGCCCAAACTGGCTTCCAGTTGGTGGTTTCCTTCCTACCTTCAGCTGCCTAGTGCTTGGGTATTGTTTCAACCTGGCTATTGAAACACTTTCAACTTTATGTCTCTAACCCTGCCTCTTTTCCAGGCTCCAAACGCGTCTATGGAAGGGATTGCCATCCTTCTAACACTGTGTTATGAGCATAGAGTCTGGGGGTCAAAAGTTCACACAGACCTTAGTGAGAATGGCTTGTTTCTGCTACACAATGTCTGGGGACTCAGCCAGAAAGACTGACACTAGCTGGGAACAGACAGCCAGAATCATCTTCTGCACGCCTGTACCTAGGCTAGGATGACTTAAAGGCAGAATTGTGCCCAGAGTGCTAACATGGGACTTCTTCACGCATGCTCTGCTTTATGGGTTGTGCTTTTTGGCAATATATGTCATCTTTGCCTACCTATATGGCGTGTTCTTTTTGTTGTTGTTGTTGTTTATTTTTAGTTTTTGTTTTCAAAACAGGGTTTATCTGTAACTTTGGAGCCTATCCTGGAACTAGTTCTTGTAGACCAGGCTGGCCTCAAACTCACAGAGATCCAGCTGCCTCTGCCTCCCAAGTGCTGGGATTGCTTTATTTTTTTTAAACTTTATTTATTTATTTAACTTTATTATGTTCGTTGGTGTGAAGGTGTCAGATCTCGTGGAACTACATTTTCAGACAGTTGTGAGCTGCCATGTGGGTGCTGGGAATCGAACCCGGGTCCTCTGGAAGAGCAGTCAGTGCTCTTAACCGCTGAGCCATCTCTCCAGCCCCTGGGATTGCTTTATTAAATGATTTTAGAAACACATACAGAGCTATATATATATATATTATACAATATTCTGTCTGTGTGTATGTCTGCAGGCCAGAAGCGGGCACCAGACCTCATTATAGACGGTTGTGAGCCACCATGTGGTTGGTGGGAATTGAACTCAGGACCTTTGGAAGAGCAGACAATGCTCTTAACCACTGAGCCATCTCTCCAGCCCCCTCCTGGAATTGTCTTATGGGCAAAAAGCTTCGAGAAGTCGTGAGATCCCAGGGGCTGCATCTCTCATGAGGAGCTAAGGATAACATGCTCAGAGATTAACAGCTAGCCTGGGCAGGGCTAGGAATACTGCCCATGTCCTCCTCTCCAAGTTAGCTGGAGAATGTGGTTTAAGGACTACGAAACCACCTTCCACATCCCAAGTACATGTTGGAGAAAGAGAATTCCTGAGGACAGAGAGGTGGCAGAGCCAGCTTCTGTACTCCGGCCCCCAAATCTGGAGGTCAGAGGACAAAGGAGAGCCTAGCACAGGTTTCAAGGTCAGCCAGGAGGAAGTGCTTCTTTTCCTCCTTAGTTTTTTTCATTTAGGCTAAAAGGAAAATGCCTGCTGGGTGGTGGTGGCAGGCGCCTTTAATCCCAGCACTTGAGACAGGTGGAAGCAGGTGGATCTCTGCGAGTTGGTCTACAGAGCAAGTTCTAGAACACCCAGGGTTACATAGAGAAACCCTGTCTCAGAAAAAAAAAAAGGTAAAGAAAAGAAAAAGAAACATTCCTACATAAATCTATATGATAGGCCATAGAAATGAGAATCCCCTAGGTAATCTGGGGTGCTGTGAATATTATGAGTTGATTGCATGGAGAAGACTTGAAAATGGAGGTGCGTGTTAAAAAGATGCATACAGAATTTGTTGGGAATCGTGTGTATACCTGTATTTCCAGTGCTTCAGAGACAGAGGCAAGAGATTGAGAGTGCAAGACCAGCTGGGGCTGTCCAAGAAATCCCAAGCCAGCCTGAGGTGACATAGTGAGGCATTGTCTCCAAACAAAAACAAAGGTAGCCAAGCACCTGGACAGCCGGCGTGCCCCAGCTGGAGTACACACAGGACGCTCAGTCAGCTCTGTGAAGAGCCGAGGTGGCCAACCATGATTACATGCAAAGAACAAAAGCGTTCTGGCAGCTCTGGTGACCCAGAGGAAGGACCTGAATGGTTGAGGGACAGCAGGGTCAGAGTAAAGGGGTTTTGCTGAGTTCCAAGTCCCTGTTAGAAATGTCTAAACTCAGCTGGGCGATGGTGGCTCACGCCTTTAATCCCAGGGAGGCAGGGGCAGGCAGATCTCTGTGAGTTCGAGGCCAGCCTGGTCTACAAGAGCTAGTTCCAGGACAGGCTCCAAAACCACAGAGAAACCCTGTCTCGAAAAACCAAAAAAAAAAAAAAGAAATGTCCAAACTCCGAACATTTAAACCTCCAGTCCAGGGGTTGGGGAGAGATGGATCAGTAGTTAAAGCGCTGGCCGTGCAAGCCTGAGGATGGAGTTTTGATCCTCCATCGTACCTGCCCAGTGGGTGTAATTCCAGCCTTGGAAGGCAGAGACAAGGTCTACAGAGCAAGCTGGCTGGTAAGAGTAGCTACATCAGTGAGTTCTGGGTTTGATTAACACTGCCTCCATGAAGAAAGAGGAAGAGCTCTCAAAGACAGTTCCAGACAACTCCTTCAGGTGTCCACTGGCGTAGGCTTATGCACCTACACAAACACAACCTACATACATACGCACACTACACACGTGACAATGAGAAAAAAAAACAACAAAGTCTCCAGCCTACATCTTCCTGCCAGGCCTGCTCCTCCTCCTGAGGCCTTCTGCATGCTTTGACTCACTTGGGTTACAAGCTTCTGTCTTTCCTTCATCCAAATCAGTTCTCGAGTACCATAGGTAACCCTGAAGAAAATCTCTTACCCCTTGCTCTTGATAGTCTGGTCAAGGTCCTCTTTACCTCTGGCTCACATCTCGTCTCTCTAGGACCTGCCTAGCTGACCCTTCCTTCCAAGGCCTCTTCCAATCTAACTTTCATACAGCTGCCAATCTTCCTGCCTTCCTAGACCTGGGGTACCCATCTCCCAGCTCAAAACCCCTGGGTATGGCGCATCCGCAGCTAGAGATGTGTAGATATTTATGGTGGGCTTAAGTGGGAACGAAAGGTCCTCACACACAAAAAGAGAGATTATTCTCTTCTTTTTTTTTTTGGTTTTTCGAGACAGGGTTTCTCTGTGGTTTTGGAGCCTGTCCTGGAACTAGCTTTTGTAGACCAGGCTGGTCTCGAACTCACAGAGATCCGCCTGCCTCTGCCTCCCGAGTGCTGGGATTAAAAGCGTGCGCCACCACCGCCCGGCTTTTTTTTTTTTTTTTTTTGGTTTTTTTGAGAGACAGGGTTTCTCTGTAGCTTTGGAGCCTGTCCTGGAACTAGCTCTTGTAGACTAGGTTGGCCTTGAACTCAAGGAGATTTGCTTGCCTCCCCGAGTGCTAGAATTAAAGGCGTACCCCATCACTGCCTGGCAAGAGATCATTCTCTAATGGGGATAAAAAGCTGAGCACACGGGCTGGAGCGATGGCTCTGCAGTTAAGAGCCCTGGCTGCTCATCTAGGGGACTGGAGTTTGATTCCTAACACGTACAGTGCCAAGGGATCAGATGCCTGCCTTCTTCTGGTCTCCTTGGACTCTGCATGCACACGGTGCACAGACATACATCCATGCACATAAGATAAAATAGAAACAGATTAAAGCACAGCACAATAGCTGTGATACCCTACCCTGCCCTGCCAAGGTAGGAAGAGTGATTCTATGTACACTATACCTCCTGACTCCAGAAATCATCAGATCATGCTGTTTAATAAATGCAAACTGGTCCCTTGCAGCCCGTGGGATAAAACCCTAACTCCCCAGACAACATGGTCATTTGCAATCTGAGCCCACCTTATCTTCCACCCCTCTCCACCACCCCTGTTCTCCGCCTCCAGGATCCTTGAACTTCTCTGTTCTGAACTGACCATGACCTGTTGCGTTACTGTCATCCGCCCCCACATTTCTCCTCCTGAACTGCCCTCCTACCCATAGTTCCCAGCAAACAACTGGTCTCCTTAAGGCTGCCTTCCCTTGGACATTCCTAAGTCCTCCAGGGTTAGACTTATTGTCTGCTATTAACTATATTCTGCTATAATTTATACGCTTGCCTTTTTCCTCTCTCTCTTTGGTATATTTCAGGGACCGGCCCCTTTCCTGTCTCCTGTGAGGAAAACACCCGTTCTCCTGCACTGAAGGACAAGACCCTATTACCTCTGCCCATAGGTGGCTGGGCCAGAGCTGGACAGTGAACTCATTCAGCCATCCACAGACACCACCGCCCGGCCCGTTTTTTTATATATATACTAATATTTTATTTCTTTAACAGCCTACAGCACCCGGTATTCCCAGGCGGTCTCCCATCCAAGTACTAACCAGGCCTGACCCTGCTTAGCTTCCGAGATCAGATGAGATCGGGCGCGTTCAGGGTAGTATGGCCGTAGACTCTACATCCGATCTGTCTCAAAAAAGCCAAATAAAGCCGGGCGATGGTGGCGCACGCCTTTAATCCCAGCACTCAGGAGGCAGAGGCAGGCGGATCTCTGTGAGTTCAAGGCCAGCCTGGTCTACAAGAGCTAGTTCCAGGACAGGAACCAAAAGCTACGGAGAAACCCTGTCTCGAAAAATCAAAAAAAAAAAAGCCAAATAAAAATAAGGAGAGTGAGGCCAATAGATGTGGCGGAGGCAGGAGGATGAGGAGTTCAGGATCACCCTTAGCTACACATTGAGTGAAGAACCCTGCCTCAAAATAAGTAAATAAGCAATAAATAAATAAATAAATAAATAAAAATGGGCTGGAGAGATGGCTCAGGGGCTAAGAGCAAGCTCCTCCAGAGGACCTGGGTTCAGTTCCCAGGACCTATCTGGTGACTCACCGCCACACGTAACACAGTTCCAGAGGATCTGAAGCTATTTTTATGCTGTGGGAACTCCTTCAGCCAATGGCCTTTGAGATGCTGGACCACTTTGGATGTGATCTTGGGCACTATAAAAACGGATGTAGAGTCTACGGCCATACTACCCTGAACGCGCCCGATCTCATCTGATCTCGGAAGCTAAGCAGGGTCAGGCCTGGTTAGTACTTGGATGGGAGACCGCCTGGGAATACCGGGTGCTGTAGGCTGTTAAAGAAATAAAATATTAGTATATATATAAAAAAAAAACGGGCCGGGCGGTGGTGGCGCACGCCTTTAATCCCAGCACTCGGGAGGCAGAGGCAGGCGGATCTCTGTGAGTTCGAGACCAGCCTGGTCTACAGAGCTAGTTCCAGGACAGGCTCCAAAGCCACAGAGAAACCCTGTCTCGAAAAACCAAAAAAAAAAAAAAAAAACGGATGTAGAAACATGCAGACAATGCATGCAAGTGCTGCCCAAACATACTTTCAGGTTAAACACTCAGACACATTAAATAAATACACAAATAATCTTTTAAAAGCTAAAGTAGGTTGGTAAGTAGTGGTACAAGTCTTTATTATTCCCAGCACTCAGGAGGCAGAGGCAGGTGGATCTCTGTAAGCGGAGGCACCAAAGAGGCTCCTTATAGAGTTTGTTAGGCATTTGGGCAAGAAACCGCTCTTGCCTAGACTGTTCGATGGTATACTGTATGAACTGGACATGCAGGACCCACAGAAAAATGACTGCTGCACTTGCCTAAGGAAGGTGAGACTATCCTTTAGGGTTCCTGCTTCATGAAAGAGTCTGCCAGACATCTTGCAGGACACAGAAGATACTATGGGCCTGTAGGCTGAAGACAGATGTCCCAATGTTACAGAAGAACTTTGGGTGACTGTCCAGGCAGCAAGATGTCTCTGTCAATTCTAGAGCTTTGGAAGTTGATTACAATGTACTTCCTGTGTACTTAGGTTATATCTTTCTTGGGTCTTTGATGGAGTTAAAGACCAGACAGTTTACAGTTATAGTTTTCCTTAGTTATGCTAAAAGATAAATTAGATCTAAAACTTTAGATTCACAAAGACTGGATAGATGAAAATTTGCCATTTATAAATGGACTAAATATTGTAACTATAATTCTTGTTTGATAACTGTTTTGTATAAGTAATTTTACTATGTTAAAGTTAAAACTTTCTTTTTTATTTAGACAGAAAAGGGAAGTGATGTGGGATGTATTGCTTTTATTGGTTGATGAATAAAGCTGTTTGGGCCAATGGCTTAGCAGAATAAAGCCAGGCAGGAAATCAGAAGAGAGAGAGAGAGTAGGCAAAGTCATGAAGGTACTATGTAGCTGCTGAAGGAGAAAGATGCTGCCACCAGAACCTTTCCAGCAAGCCACAGCCTCATGGCGATACACAGATTAATAGAAATTAATAGTTAATTTAAGATGTAAGAGCTTGCTAGAAATATACCTGAGTCATTGGTCAAGAAGTATTGTAATTAATATAGTTTCGGTATGATTATTTGGGTCTGGGCAGTTGAGAAATGAAACACAAGCTCCGCTTACAAATCTCTGAGTTCATCCAGGTGGAGGTGGCACATGCCTTTAATCCCAGCACTCAGGAGTCAGAGGCAGGAGGATCTCCGTAAGTTTGAGGCCATGCTGGTCTACAAGAGCTAGTTCCAGGACAGGGTTCAAAGCTATGAGAAACCCTGACTCAAAAAACCAAAAAACAAGCAAACAAAAAAGAAAGAAAACAAAACACAAAAACAAACCAAAAAAAAAACAAGCAAAAAAACCCAACAAATCTCTGAGTTCAAGATTAACCTGGTCTACAGGATAGCCAGGACTACACAGAAAACTGTCCCCAAAACAAACAAAGCTAAAGAAAGAAAAGGCCTTTTTGGTTTCTTCCGTATTGATGCTCTGCTGGTTTCTCTTCTAAGAGAGTCACTTTTCTGTTGTAGTACGGAGCAGCGGGCTGTGTCCCGCCACCCAGCTAGCTTTACCCGAAATAATTACACGGAAACTGTATTCTTTTAAACACTGCCTAACCCATTAGTTTCAGTTTCTTATTGGCTAGCTTTTACATATTGATCTAACCCATTTCTTTTTTTTTAAATATTTATTTATTTATTATGTATACAATATTCTCTCTGTGTGTATGTCTGCAGGCCAGAAGAGGGCACCAGACCTCATTCCAGATGGTTGTGAGCCACCATGTGGTTGCCGGGAATTGAACTCAGGACCTTTGAAAGAGTAGGCAATGCTCTTAACCACTGAGCCATCTCTCCAGCCCGATCTAACCCATTTCTATTAATCTGTGTAGCCCACGAGCTGGCTTACCAGGAATGATCTTAACCTGCGTCTGTCTGGAGTGGGAGAATCATGGCGACTCCCTCACTCAGCTTCTTTCTCCCAGCATTCCGTTCTGTTTACTCCGCCTACCTAAGGGTTGGCCTATCAAATGGGTCTAGGCAGTTTCTTTATTAATAAGAAATCACTCCCACATCATTTCCCCTTTTTCTGTTTAAACAAAAAAGAAAGGCTTTAACTTTAACATAGTAAAATTACATATAACAAAACAGTTATCAAGCAAGAATTACAGTTACAATATTTATATCTATTTTATCTTTTATCATAACTAAGGAAAACTATAACTATCTATTTATTCTTCAACTCCATCAAAGACTCCAGAAGGATATAATACTACCTAAGTAAACAAGAAATAAGAAAACTCTAGAAATGACAGAGACATCTTGCTGCCTGGACAGTCACCCAAAGTTCTTTTGTATGGTTGGGGCATCCATCTTCAGCCTTCAGGCCCATAGTATCCAGCAGACATTTCCATGAAGCAGGAAATTTCAAAGACAGTTCAGTCACTATCTGCTGTGTCCTGCAGAATGTCTCGCAGACTCTTTCATGAGTCATGAACCCCAAAATACCGTCTCACCTTTAGGCAAGTTCAGCAGTCCTCTCTCTGCGGGTTCTCTGTGTCCATTTTATGCAACAGTCCAGGCAAGAGCAGTTTCTTGCCCAAATGGCTATCCAACTCCATAAGGATCCTCTTCGATGCCCATCTTCCTCTCGAAGTAGATTGGTGCCATCAGGAGCAGATATGTCTCATTGTCATGAAAAGTCCTAAGTTATTAAAACATTAAATGCCATATTCTGCAGTCTTTGAAAGATATGAAGAATGTCTATCTAACTGAAATGTATCTCTATATATCTAGAAAATCTAACTAACATGACTACAAGCTTGACTATTATTGATGATTAACCATTAACCTATATTTTTTAATTATACATTACATTTTTAAATGAACTACACAATCACAATACCTTAATCAAGATCAGAAATACATATACATATAACAAAATTGACCTTAAAATCCACACCAATGCAAATTATTCATATCTATATCATTTCCCCCTTTAAATGTAAAAGAACTTTTACAAACAATATTTTGGGAACATGGGCGCAGTTTTTTCTCTCCAAACTGCTTCCTGCTGAATGGGGGCGCTGTTAATCAGATCATTTAGGGTGTAACCTGTGTGCCAGGTTTATCTCAGTTGCCAGTTGAGTGAAGTAATTTTTTGAGGATGTTCACAGGAACTTTTCGGGAGGTCGTGGTCTATCATACCATATCGGGATAGATGCAATCCATAGGGTCTGGTCCTCTGTGAAAACAAAAGAAGACCCTTTCCAAAGCATCATATCCTTAGACCCAAATTGTGAAGTCATACCCTCATGATATCCGTTTTGGTTCCACTTGGCAGCCCATAGAATGAAATGTCTCTCTGTACTTAGCTCCTTCACAGTCAAAAATTTTAAAGAAAACACAATGTACATAATCCAGACTCTCTGTGAATTTTTCATTTTTACGTGGCTTATTTTTCTTTATTTCTTTTAATCTCTTAACTATCTGTATTCTGTCTCTTTAAAGACTTTACCTTTTTTTTTTAAACCATTAACTTTATTGTCTATTTTTTTTTTCTCTCTCTCAAGCCTATGTACATTCATCCAACAGTGTGGTCTTTTATGTCTGAATCTGTTTTATTGTGAATCTGTAACATTTTTTTACTATCTAGGAGCATTTCTTAAAATGTTAAGCAGTTTTTAAAAACTTAAGTTGCGCCATGTACAGGTAATACGGTACCGCCTGTGTCCTGCCCAGTTGAAACCTTAAATGCACTGTTTTTATGGTAATTACAGTAGTTCCTGCCTGAGACCAGCACAGTTCAGCATGGCAGAGCTGAGCCAAGCCGCTCCTGCCTCAGAGCCATTTGGTGCCCCTGAGCCACACACAGTTACAGGCACACAGCAGTCCACATTGCCATCAAGCAAGCCGTAGAGCTTTACTCCAAATGCTCCATTCAAAAGCTCTGTCTCCCACAGGAGCCAGACAGAGATCGCAATGGCGGCACAGCCCAGAAAGCCAGCATTTTAAAACAGCCAGTTTTTTCCTGCTGCTGAATCAGGACAATTTCTTTGCGGCACGCAACCCACAAACAGCAAAAAGCTGTCTTAAATTCTCTCTCTCTCCTTTTTAAGCCCTCTCAGGTTTTACGTGGAGTTCATTAGCACGTTGGGTGCCACTCTGTTGCAGTACGGAGCAGCGGGCTGTGTCCTGCCACCCAGCTAGCTTTACCCGAAATAATTACACGGAAACTGTATTCTTTTAAACACTGCCTGACCCATTAGTTTCAGTTTCTTATTGGCTAGCTTTTACATATTGATCTAACCCATTTCTATTAATCTGTGTAGCCCACGAGCTGGCTTACCAGGAATGATCTTAACCTGCGTCTGTCTGGAGTGGGAGAATCATGGCGACTCCCTCACTCAGCTTCTTTCTCCCAGCATTCCGTTCTGTTTACTCCGCCTACCTAAGGGTTGGCCTATCAAATGGGTCTAGGCAGTTTCTTTATTAATAAGAAATCACTCCCACATCACTTTTCCTTCTCTCAAGGACTCTCTGTGCCTTGCCACAAGGAGACTGAATAAATACCCCCTAGACTCCCTCACATTTCCTGCCTGATGGTTTGTTCCGGGCCACCCCAGGAATAGATAAGGAAGAAGAAAATGCACGGACTATACCACTGCCTTATTCTTTGGGACCCGGGTCCCGAACTGACTGGTTTTCTGTTTCCTGCCTTTCAAATCTTAGTTTTGTTTTTATAAAGAATGCCCAGGGTCTTTAGGTTGTGTTGTTAGGAGGGAGGTGTGAACGCTAGCTCTAGTTTAAATGGTTTTCTTCCTTCTGAAACTCCTGTAGCAACTGGATCCCCCTGGGTGGTGCTGGCCGGGGTTCTACTGAGAAGTGATGAGGGTTCTGCCCTCCTAGGTGAATCAATGCCTCCCTGACAAGGCTGGTGAGCTAGCTGTCCTTTGCTCCGCTGGTACCTGAGGGTGTAATGTTTTGTCCCTCTTGCCCTGCCTCCCACTGCCTGAAGAAACAGCTGAAGGCCTGAGGCGGACACCAGAGCCAGCACCCTGACCTTGGACTTCCCAGCTTCCAGGACCTTGAGAAAGAAGTGCCCAGTGCTGGGGGGTTTGTTTTTGCAGCAGAGTGGATCAAAACAATTACCTGTGTACCCTCTAACCTGAGAGAGAACACAATACAAAACTTTATATTTTTGAGGCAGGGCCTAGAACTCTTTTGTAGAAGCCTGACCTCAAGGTCACAGTGATTTGCCTATCTCTGCATTAAATGCCTGTCCCAGTACCTTCGGCATTCCTGGGTGCTCCTTAATCCAAGCATTCTTTTTTCCTCAACCTAGTGACTCTGCGGGAATATCTTCCCTCCACTTTCTCTTCTTTCTTACTTTGTTCTTTTCTCTCTCTTTTTTTGTGAGAAAGGGCCTCCTATTTACCTCAGACTGACTTCAAATTTATGGCAGTTTCCACCTTCCCGAAGTGCTGGGCTACAAGCATGTACCACCACCCTTGGCTCCATAGACTTTCTTTATGCATGCATTTGGATCTATTCGTATGTGTGGCGCTGGAGATTGACTCCAGAACCTTGTGCCTGCTAGGGAAGTGCTCTACCGCTGAGCTACATCTCCAGCCATCTGAGTTTTTGTTTATGTAGTTAGTTAATACGAACCAGGTTTTCACTGCACAGTCCTGGATGTCCTACAGCTCGCTTATGTAAGCCAAGACTGGCATGGAGCCTCCTGCTTCAGGCTTCCAAGTGCAGGAATTACAGGCATATGTCATCACCTCTGGGTTTGAGACCTCCCCACCTCCCAGGATCTTGCCCGCAAACCCAGTCTGGCCTTGAATTTGGGATTCTCACACCTTGGCTTCCTGGGTGTTGGAGTTATAGGCGGGGGCTAAAGATCTATTTTCCAATAATAAATAAAAATAGGGCTGCTGATTTAAGCTGAGTGGTGATGCTTGTCTAGCGTGAAGCCCTTGGGTTCAATCCTAAGCAGTACTACCCACCATTCAATGAAAGGAAAGAAAGCAAGGAGGGGGTGAAAGAAGTAAGAAAGGAGGGGAGAAAGAAGGAAGGAAGTAGACGAGTGACTGCCGCCAACTCGTTCAGACTGGCATCCAAGGAGGCCAGATCTCTCCTCTGTGCCCTCAGTTGTACCAAGAGACTGGTATCGGCTTCCACTACGTCCCTCTCTCCTTGTCCAGGAGAAGAAGAGGTGGACAGCCTGCACGCTCAGTGTCCCTTCCTAGAGGGCCCAGATACGTGCTTCCCCGAGTTCCTGAGATTATGGGTCTCTGTAGCAGTTTCGGCACCAGATGAAGGAGAAGAAAATAAATAAAAGGAGAACATGACAGCTCCTAAGGGGTTGAGGTTTTTATTATAGATGTAAGGGAGAAAACAGTCAGAGGCAGAGACACCTGGGAGAGCTGAGTGAACATGACCTTGAGCCAGGTCACGCGTGGTAAGGGGGAGACGGGAGAGAGGAACCAGGAACAGCGGCCAAGAGGCCCAAAGAGCCAAAAGGGGCCAGTGTAGCCCAAATGGCCGGATTATGTGGAAGAGCAGCTGGGGGAAAGACAACCCAGCTTCTGGGCTGGAGAGTTCAGAGGGCAGGGTGTGCCAGCCAGGAGGACCCTGTAATAGGGGGGGACTGAGGGAAGCTGGCACAACCTGGCAGCCAGCATCCACACTGGTGTGTTAATAGTCACTTCAGTTAGCCAGTTTGTCCTGGGTTTGAGACCTAACGTTCTTCTTTAAGCACTGTGGGTTGTCTTTGGTTGAAAAACCTGATGCTCACTAGGATACCTGGACAGGCTTCATCTGGGGTTTCCCCATCGTTCAGGGAGCAGAATGCCTGCCCCACTGTCCCAGGGGTTCCTAGACTTGTTGGCACGCTTGTAATAGCAGACAGAGTAGCATCACCCTTGGTATGACTCAGGTACCGGGTGAGACATAATTACCCTTCAGCCCCATTTTTCAGGTGGGCAGACTGAGGCAGAGAAGGAGGGGCAGGAGTCGTTGGTGACAGAGTGCTCAGAGCTGCTTACTCCCTTCTGAGGCTGACATCCCTACACTTGTTGCTACCTCAGGATCTCTGTATCTGGAGTGCTTTGCACCTCAGTTTTGCCTGCTGACTCTTTGACTTCAGTTGGGTAGCAGCCCCAACGTCATTTTCCCAGAGGCTTTCCTCACCTCTCTAACAGCGGCCCCTTCGTGTCCCCCCCCCCATGTTGTCACATCCGTCTGTTTTGATTCTCGCAGGGCACTTTGTAGCAGACGCTGTTGGCTGCCTTCCCGGCAGCCACTTCCCCTTCCTCCAGCCCATACAACTCTGAGTTTGTTTGGGTTACTCTTCCCAGTCCCACTCAGCCTAGGAATAAATACTGACTGGTGTTGGTGGTTGAGCATATGAGAATTACTCTGAACAACATGTGAGCGGGCTCTGTTGGGAGATTTTTTTTTTTCTGAAAAGGAAATACAGAGCAGGATGCCCTTCTTGCCTTTAAAATGTTTATTTCTTGGTGTGTTTGTGTGTAAGGGCTTATACGTGCCGTGGCATGTGCGTATAAGGGCATGTACATGCTGTGGCGTGTGTGTGTGTGTGTGTGTGAAGGGCATATACGTGCCGTGGTGTGTGTGTGAAGAGCATATACATGCCATGGCATGTGTGTGAAGGATGTATACATGCCATGGTGTGTGTGTAAGGGCATATACATGCCATGGCGTGTGTGTAAGGGCATGTACGTGCCATGGTGTGTGTGTAAGGGCATTTACATGCTGTGGTGTGTGTGTGTAAGGGCATATACATGTTGTGGTGTGTGTGTGTAAGGGTATATACGTGTCATGGCATGGGTGTGAAGGGCTTATACGTGCCATGGCATGTATGCGAAGGTCAGAGGACACATCAGGCCCTCACGTTCGTCTTGTTTGAGGTCTTTTTTTGTTTGCCCCTTCATTCCACACTGCAGCCTAGCTGGCCTGAGCTTTGTTGTGCTTCTCCTGCCGCTGTCCACATCTTGCATAGGAACGCCAAGCCGACACACACAAGCCACATCTCCTGGCTTTTATATGGGCTCTGGGGATCCAAATTCAGGTGGCAGGCTTACGTGTCAAGCATTTTTATCTGCTGAGCCATCACCCCAGACTGCCTTCTCTCCCCTCCCCTCCCCTTCCCTTCCTCCTCCACACCTCCCCTCTCTTTCTCTGCTTATGTTGCCCACAATGACCTTAAACTTAATATGTAGCTGAGGATTAGCCGTGACCTTGAGCTGATTCTCTGGCCTCTAACTCACAATTGCTGGGATCACTGGTGTGTTCCACACACTTGGTTTCTGCCGTGCTGGGGGTTGAGTTGAGCTTCATGGATGCTAAGTCAGCAGCACTACTCCAAGTATAGCTATGTCTTAGGTCCTAGGGGTTAGATTTTTTTTTTCTGAAACAGAGCTTCTCTGTAGCTTTGGAGACTGCCCTGGAACTAGCTCTTGTAGACAAGGCTGGCCTCAAACTCAGAGATCCGTCTGCCTCTGCCTCCTGAGTGCTGGGATTAAAGGCATATGTCACTACCGCCCGGCTAAGAATTTCAGCATATGAATATCGAAGGGACATGATCATTTTACAAAAGGGTAGAAAAATTGCCCTTCCCTTCAGCCAGTCCACTTGTTATTTTCTGTTACTTGTGATAAACAACATGAATTCATCAGTTCAGTTCCTGTCTGAAAAGAGTTTATTTACTTATATATTCACTTACTAACTCTATCTCTCATCAAGACATCAACCTCATGAGGGCAGGAACAGTCTGTAACCCCAGTGCCTAAAAATAGCCCCTTACATAAGCAACAGTGCCAGCAGGCTGCCTCTGACTGACCCGCTCTTGCTGATATTGATCATAATTTATATTTAAAATGCAGAATCTGATAAGACAAGAATTTCTAGTCCCTGGATAAATGAGAAGCCAGTTCTTCATTTTGAAGTTCTAGAGGCCAGTGTGTGTGTGTGTGTGTTCTAGAATCTGTTTTATAGAGAGGCACACATTATGTTGGCCCCAGCCTGAGCCTCTGGGGTTTCCGGTTTCAATCAAACAAGGAAGTGAGAACCAAAGAGAACACCACTGATTAGGTCAGGACTCTAGAGTTTGGAGTGAATCAGAATCACCTAGAACCCTGTTTAAAACATTCAGACGCCTGGTTCCACCCCACAGACTCTAATGGAACAGGGCCCAGGCACTTGTGATTTTTAACAAGCCACAGTTTCAGGTGGTTCTGAAAGCCATCAGGACCTGCTGGAGGAAGAATCGAACCTGAGGAAGGATGAGGGTGGGAAGGATGGTGTTGTTGCTCCTGTGTGGGAGGACGGTGATCCCCTCTGTGTGGGCGGAGCTTCACTGTGGGGCTCTTAGGACCAGACTGCCAGATCATGTATGGGTAGGTTGTTGGCTCAGGATAGGATGAGAGCTGTTTTGGGGTAATGTGTGTGTGTATGCATGTGGTGTGTATGGTGTGTACATAGTGTGCATAGTATATGTGTAGTATCTGGTATATTTGTCCTATGTGTAGTGAGTGAATGGCATGCGTAGTATAAGTGCCTGCTCCAGTGGGTCTGTGTGCATGCGAGTATACACTTGTAGAAGCCAGAAGTCGATGTCATGTCTTCCTCGGACATCTCGTTTTTGGAGACAGAATCACCTAGAACCCTGTTTAAAACATTCAGACGCCTGGTTCCACCCCACAGACTCTAATGAAACAGGGCCCAGGCACTTGTGATTTTAACAAGCCACAGTTTCAGGTGGTTCTGAAAGCCATCAGGACCTGCTGGAGGAAGAATCGAACCTGCTAGGTTGGCAGGTCAGGAAGCTCCAAGGACCCACCGCCTTTGCCCTCCCACCTCCCCTGACATGGGGACTGCACGCTAAGCAGTTAGGTATTTTTTCTTATTTTTATTTTTTTATATTTGCTGTGTTTTTCCTGAATGTATGTCTATGCACCAGGCCAGAAGAAGATGTTGGATTACCTGGTCTGGAGTCAAATATGGTTGTGAGCCAGTATATGAGTGATCAGGATCGAATCCTGGTCCTCTGAAGGAGAAACCAGTGCTTTTAACTGCTAAGTCATCTCTCCAGTCTCCTGTTTTGTTTTTTGTTTGTTTTGTGTGGGTACTTTTTTTTTTTTCTTGAGACATGGTTTCTCTACGTAGCCCTGGTTGTCTTGGAACTTGCTCTGTAGATCAGGCTAGCCTCGAACTCAAATATATCTGCCCACCCCTGCTTCTCAGTGCTGGGATTAAAGGTGTGCACCACCACTGCCCGGGGTTCCCCTAGCTTTTTCTTTATTTTTTAAAATATGTTTCTTTGTTTATTTAAATTTTTTGCTTATTCTTTGTCCTTTTCACATCGTGCCTCCCAATCCCACCTCCCCAATAAAACAAAATAAAATTTAAGACAAAGAAAAGAAAAAAAAAGGAATGGGAACAAACTCGTCATGAAAGCTGCAGTGAGACACAGTGAGTCACGCAGCAAACCTCTTCATCCATACATCTTTACATGCAAGCATTTATCATGAAAAATCATCCATCTGGTCCGAGGCCCCTGGTCTCTACTGCACCATTGGCGCTGGGCCTTCACAGAACTCTTCCTGGACATTCCACTGCTGCCCTGTGTCCTGGAGATCCTGCATTCACAGATGGGGTGGATGTTGGGGTGGGCTCACACATAACCCTAGTTCTGGGCCTGGGTAGTTGCAGGGTTGGCCGTCCGCCAGCTCTACCCACCCTTTGCCACCAGGTGGGCTCTCCAGCACTGCCCTGGCTAGTTCGCCCCTTGTAGCCACGAGCGAGCAGCAGGGCCAGTCTTCTGGCCTTCACATCCTCAGGTTCGTTTCTCCCACACCTACATCTTCAGGGCCAGCTCTACTGTGTTGTCCAGGCAAGAGGTAGGGGCCGCTCTCCTGAGTTGCAGCTGATGAGGGGCGGGGACAGCTCTCCTGCTCTTATGACCTCAGGATCAGCTCTCCCACTTGCTTCAGGCATTGCTGGGCACACGGGGTGTGTGTGTGTGTGTGTGTGTGTGTGTGCACGCGCGCATGCATATGCACGCACGTCTCTCTCCCCGGCCCATGCCACCACAGGACAGATGAGCAATGCACCCCTCGCTTTTGTGTGGCCCTTAGAGAGCAGAACTCGAGTTCTCGTGCTCACTCAGCAGATACTCACCAGCCCAGGTCAAGATTTGCTCCTTGGAGAAACAGCTGGGTCTGGCTCCCTAACCTTTATTGTGCCTTGTTTTCTGCTCTCCCAGCGGTTCTGAGGAGGAGGCAGACACGGCTTTATCACTGAAAGTCTTCCTGGCGACTTGGGCGTATGTTGAGGACAGAAACAACTCAATCTACCACACGGCCTAAAAATAGGCCCAACCAGCAAAAAGCTAGCTGCCCAGGGTGTGGAGGTTCTTGCCAGTGATGGAGAGACCTCTGAGGTACTACCACCCTCAGGGAACCACAGTCCTTCTGAAGACCACCGTCAGAGTTCCTACCCTCAGACAGCCCCTACTGTGACCCCACAACAAGGCCACTGCTGGCCTTACACCTTTCAGGGGTTGGTTGTCCAGGCTCCATTGGGTTTGCTAGCTTGCCCTGGTCACCAGAAGGTTCTATCTATTTTAAATCCCTAGTGTACAGTCTTAAAGGAACAGCTGAAGCAAGTGCTTAAAATAGAGGGCCCTCTGTGTTCTGCACTCACCCCACCCCTCACTTACCCTGCTGCCCACACCCCCTGCTTTCTGCCTGCCAGGGAGCAGAGAACTTCTGAGTCTCAGAGCTGTGAGGAACCGAGGCAAAAGGGCAGACATTATTACAGGGAGTGTGCCCACAGGGAAGAACTGTTGTCTACTTAACGTATGTGTGTGCTTGCGTGTGTGTGTGGGGGGGGGGACAGAGAGACAGAGACAGAGAGACACAGAGAGAGAGAGACTTCCAACATATGGTTTTATTCAAGAATGAATCTTTTTGTGTGTTTTAAAAGACAGTCTTGCTATGTAGCCCAGACTGGCCTTGAACTCACTATGTTGTCCCCTACCTCAGCCATGACTATGGCTCAATGGGTAAAGGTGCTTGTCATACAAGCCTGCCACGTGTGCACCCACACACAAATAACACACACTAACAGAAACAATAATATTAACAATAATTATAAAACAAGATAGACAGCCGGGCGATGATGGCGCACACCTTTAATCCCAGCACTCGGGAGGCAGAGGCAGGCGGATCTCTGTGAGTTCGAGACCAGCCTGGTCTACAGAGCTAGTTCCAGGACAGGCTCCAAAGCCACAGAGAAACCCTGTCTCGAAAAACCAGAAAAAAAAAAAAGATAGATAGTACCAGAAGAACAGCTGCAGCTGGATTCTAATTGGTCTTCATAATAAACACTCAGAGTCAGATATAGGGGTGGAAGCTGAGAGATCAGAGAAGCGGAGCAGCCAGCTACTAGTTCTTACCTCTACAAAATCCTCAGACTGCACAGATACCCTGTCTCTACTAGTCTTCAGATTGAATGCCATTTCTATGAAACCTCTCAGGGGAGAGCTCCTGTCTCCCCCTGCCTTATACTCCTCTCTCAGCCCGGCCATATCCCTTCCCACCCATCTCCACCTCCCTAGTACTGGGATTAATGATGTGAGCCACCACTGCTTGGCTCTGTTTCTTTTTTAGACTGATTCAATCTCTTGTAGCCCAGGGTGGCTGTGAGTTCAAGGAGCCTCTGTCTCCTGAGTGCTGGGATTAAAGGTGTGTGCCACCACTGCCTGGCCTCTATGGCTAACTAGTGCGGCTAGCCCCACACTCTGATCTTCAGGCAAGCTTTATTTGTTACAGCACAAACAAAATCTCATCACTACAAACAGCACCCAAGGTTGAACTCTGACCTCCAGACACAAGCAAATTCCATAAACCTGCATGCAAAGAGACTAAGTCACCAGTATTTGGTTGGCTACTGAGGGGCAGAAGTTAGATCTGGGTCCAGACGTGGGCACCCAAAGCTGGGCTGACTGACACCTGGCCCCACGCCATCCTTAAATGTGGCTTGCACATGTAGCCAGGAATTTGCAGCCAGGGGCTCTTTTCTCCTCCTGGGAGTTCCTAGCTCCAAAGGATGAGATTGTTTTGTAGACAAAAATAGGATCACATGCTCTCAAGTTTAAAGGAAGTCCCTGGCTGCGGCCCTCGCGCGACCAGTCGGCTATGCCTCCCATGCCCTCAGTGCTTCTCTTCCCCACTCTGGCTGGCTGCACAGCATGCTGCTGTGCCCCCAAAGGCTCTCGATGGTTCTTGACGCTCCAGAGTGACCGTCGCCTCCACAAACAGCTTTTGCACAAGACCATAGCAGCCCCCAGAGAAGGGTGCGTATTTATTATTCATTTTCCCACAGTGCTATTGTCCAGCCTTCTCACACAGATTGTTTACCAGACCTTTTGGCTATTTCTGCAGGTCAGAGCTGAAGTCAATCAGTCAGTTTTGCCACCTCTCAGGATACTCAAAAGGCTCTTGAAGCTATTTCAGGAGGTCAGAGAGGGCTATAAAAGCAAACAAAGCCTTCTGAGCAGAGGGAGTCTTCTTAGGGGGTGGGACAGGTTTTAGCTCACGTAACTTTTTTGTATGTGTTTGTGTCTGTGTTCTGTGGGGAGGAACATGTCCGTCTGCAGGTGCATGTCTTATGAGCATGAAGGTCAAAGGTCAACCCAGGTGTCATTCCTCAGGAGTTACCCATCTTGTTTTCTCAGATGGAATCTCTTTTTTGGCCTGGAGCTCAACCAGTAGGCAAGGCTGGCCAGCTAGTGAGCTGCAGAGATCCTCCTGCCTCCACTTCTCCAGTGCTGGATCTATAAATGTGGACCACTCTACCCAGCACTTTTTTTACGTAGGTGCTAAGGATCAAACTCATTTGAAGCACTGTGTTCACATCGTCCAGTCCTCCTGTAATATTAATAAAGATAGAATCTCATGTAGTCAGGACTGGCCTCATACTTGAAGTTTCTGGTCCTGGTCCTCCTGCCTCCTTCTTCCAGTTGCTGGGATTACAGGCACATACATACAAGCACACCTCTTTATACCTCACTGGGGTTCCAGACTCAGGCCTTTCACTGAATAAAGGAAAGAAATAAAAAGGAAAGGACATAGCCGGGTGATGGTGGCGCATGCCTTTAATCCCAGCACTCGGGAGGCAGAGGCAGGCAGATCTCTGTGAGTTCGAGATCAGCCTGGTCTACAGAGCTAGTTCCAGGATAGGCTCCAAAGCCACAGAGAAACCCTGTCTTGAAAAACAGAAAAACCAAAAAAAAAAAAAAAAAAAAAACCAAAAACAAAAAAAAAAAAACGTAAAGGACATGACTGCTCCTAGGTACTGTGGAGGAGAAAGTTTATTATAGATATGTGGGAAAGAAAGACAAGAAAATCAACTGAGCAAATTGGGAGCGTGGAGGTCACAGGAAAGGGTAGAAGGGGAGGGGAGGAAGGGAAGGGAGAAAAATGTATAGCACAATAAAAACAATTTTTAAATAAAGGTATGTGGGAGAGCATAACCAGAGAGAGGGACAGGGACATCTAGGAGAGTCCAGAGTAGACATGACCAGACTGAGAGATGGGGAGGGGAGGGAAGAGGGGGAAGAAAGAAGAGTGGAGGGGAATGAGGGGAGAAAGAGAAACCAGGCGCAGCAACCAAGAGGCCCAAAGAGAGTAGATGAAAAGACCAGGTGACCAAAATGGTTCAATTTATATAGGGAAGGACAGCCCATCCCCTGGGCTGGAGAAGTCTAGGGTAGCGGTCAGGGTATGCCGGCCAGGAGGACACTCTAACAAGTAGGTTCTGAGGGATGAGTAGAGTCTGGCAGCTAGGTCTACTTTGACATGTTAAGTAGGTACCTCTGGTGTGGGAAGTCCTTCTGTCTATGTGTTGCTTTTATTGGTTAGTGAATAAAGGAACTGCTTTGAGCCTCTAGCAGGGCAGAACAGAGCTAGGTGGGGAAAACTAAACTGGACGCTTGGAGAAAGAAGGCGGAGTCAAGGAGATGCCATATAGCCGCTGCCAGGGACAGAGGAGCCAGAACCTTGCCAGCAAGCCACAGCCATGTGGCAATACACAGATTAATAGAAATGAGTTAAATAAAGATGTAAGCGCTAGCCAATAAGAAGCTAGAGCTAATAGGCCAAGCAGTGATTTAATTAGTACAGTTTCTGTGTGGTTATTTCGGGCTGAGCAGCCCAGAACAAACAAGCGGCCTCCTGCAACACACCTCAGTTGTTTGTCCAGGATTTGGAACCTACTACCAGGCAGGCAGTCTACCAGCTGGATGACAGCTGCCACCCTGCAGTGTTGAGCTCTCCTAGTCATCTCTGTCCACTCAGTTATACACTACACTCTGAAGACAGAAGATCTGCTTGGTCCTCTGCCGGATCCTTAACACATGATTAGCCCAGAGTAGCAGCTGAACTAAGGCTTGTTGAATGAATGAAGGACAGGACACAGTAAGTGGTATTAGGATCGGTAAGCAGTAATGGGACACTATAGCCAGCACTGAGCTGTAGGGCTCCTCGTAATTCAGACATGGTTACCTACCTAGAAAGAGAAAGTTAAGACCTGTGGGCATAGATTCCCCCCTAAAATCAGCCAATCATTGTACTGCCAAAGACCTGGAAAATATTTGGGATTCCAAGGAGGAGAGCTAGCTAGATCTAGACTAGAGAGGGCTTAGTACTGAATAGTAGTTTTAGGATTTGGTTAAGTAATATCCTAGCAAAGCTTGTTGGTGCATGCCTGTAACCCTAGCACTTGGAAAGCTGAGGCAGGAAGATTCTGAGTTCTAGGCTAGCCTGGGCTACAAATGAGACCCTGTCTCAAAAACAAAACAGCAAAAATTCAGAACAAATGAATGAAGTGTTGACTGAGGTTTCTGTCCTGCCCGGTCCCACAGTTGTTCAGTCCCAAAGAAATACACAAGAGGCCAACATTAATTATAAACTGGTTGGCCTATTAGCTCAGGCTTCTTATTAACTAATTCTTTTTTTTTTTTATTTTTATTTTTCGAGACAGGGTTTCTCCGTAGCTTTTGGTTCCTGTCCTGGAACTAGCTCTTGTAGACCAGGCTGGCCTCGAACTCACAGAGATCCGCCTGCCTCTGCCTCCCGAGTGCTGGAATTAAAGGCGTGCGCCACCACCGCCCGGCTATTAACTAATTCTTACATCTTACATTAACCCATTATTCTTATCTGTGTTAGCCACGTAGCTTGGTACCTTTGTCAGCGAGGGATTCTCATCTTGCTTCCTCTGTGACTGAGTGAGGACTGCAGACTGACCTTTCCTCTTCCCAGAATTCTCCTGTTCTCATTGCCCCCGCCTCTACTTCCTACCTGGCTACTGGCCAATCAGCGTTTTATTAAAAATAATACAAGTGACAGGGTACAAGGCCATTGTCCCACAGCATACAAGGAGAAAGGCATATGGGGGGGGGGGGAGACCGGGATTACAGATCAGGGGTGGAGCACTTTGGGCTAGCATACGTTAAGTACCAGGTTTTGATTCCGAGGACTGGAAATGTTTAAATAGATAAGGGTTTGAGAAGATCTACCCTGCAACGTGGAAAGCCAATGCTAGCCAATATGGATTCCAGGGTTAGATCCCTAGGGTTGGGGCCCTGAACAATGCACACTCCCGCATTCTTACAGAGGGCAAGGGAACACAGAGTTCCAGCTCAGCCCTACCAGTGGCCAGAGTTACGCCTGCCCTCTGCCACTCTTTGAACCACAGTTGTTTTTCCATGAAGCTTTCCAAGAATGCACATCTGGAGAACTGACTGACCACCGAGGGAATTTGGCTTGTATGAGTCACTTCCCCTGGGGCTGGTCCCCGAAGCTCCTCACACAGGATCATGCCTCTGGATCTGGAGGTCTAGGCCTTGGATCAAGGTGATTCCATGTGTCATCAGCCAAGCTTGGGCCACGACAACAGTGTCCCAAGTGGTCGTGTGGTCCGTGCTGACTTGTCCTCTCTCACTGCTGAGCCACTTCTTTCTTGTGGGGAGGGACTGCTAAATTGTGGTAGAATATGCATAAGTAAATCTTGCCAACTTAACCATTTTACTTGCAGGTAAATGTTAAGGTATACACAATGTTGTTCAACCGCTGCCATCATCGTTGTCCGTTTCTAGAAGTTTCATCCCCGACAGAAACCCCTTATTCACTTTCTTCGCTTCCTCTTCCCTTACACTCCAGGAGTTTCCAGTCTCTCTCTCTATCTCGTTCTTGCTCTCTCTTCCCCTCTCTCTTTGTTCTCTCTTTCTGCCTGATCAGTGGAATCATGACTCATAGTCATACATCTTAACATTTGTTGGGGACTGCCCATGGTGTCTCATACCTTTAATTCTAGTACTCAGAAGCCAGAGACAAGCTGATCTCTCTTGGTTTCAGGGGTAGCCACAGTGAGAACACACACACACTCACACACACACACACACACACACACACACACACGGCTTATTTTGTATGGTCTGTTTTCCAGGTCTGCATCAGACTTCCATTTTGTTCCATTTCTTTCTGGGTGGTTTTGAGCAGGTTCTCTTGGAACACAGAGAACGAAGGAGGCCTCTAACTTGCTATATAGCTGAAGATGATCTTGGACTGATCCTCCTGCCTCCACCTCCTGAGTTCTGAGAGTTGTCGAGGCGTGCCACCATGCTTGGAGTGTTCCTAAGACACAAGGTCTCTTTCTGTAGACTAGGCTGGCCTAGAACTCTCTATGTCTGTCAGGTTGTCCTCAAATTTCCAGTGATCATCTGGACTCAGCCTCCTTCAAGAACTAGGATTACAGGCCCATGCCATCACACCCAGTCCTGTGTTTAATTCTTTTGGGCACACATACTTGGAAACAGAATTGCTGGGTCATGGCAGGTGTTGTAAGCTTATAGATAGCCCGAGTGCTGGGATTAAAGGCATGCACCACCACTGCCCAGCAATACCTTGGTTTTCGAATCATTTAATCACCACATCAAACTCTAAAAGATGAACAATATTAATCCTCATTTTTATGGATGAAGTACAGAGAATTTTAGTAATTCCCTGAAGGTTACAAAGTAACAAATAACAAAGCCAGAATTTCATGTCAGGGACTCTGGCTTCAGAGCCCACATTTTGATTTTTTTAAAGGAAAGGTCTTGGCTAGCCTGATACTTACCATGTAGCTCAGGCTGGCCCTGAACTCATGGCAATCGTCTTGACTCAGCCTCCTGAGTACCAGGATCGTAGACATACACTATATTGCCCAGCCCCAGAGCCCACATTTTTTGACCAGTGTGGTAGAACCAAGTAGTCAGACAATGAGGTGAGGAAAAAATAATTGTGTATGTGTCATCAGCAGTAAATTCTACGGCGTTCACAGCTGTGAGCTGGTTTGCAGTTGGGAGTGGAGGAGAGTCCCGAGGGAGGGACTTGAGCGAGGTAGAGAATAGGACACACAGAGGTGTTTAAAGGCACTGGGTAGAGGGTCTACTGAGCGTGGTCAGTTGGGGAGACCAGATGCAGATCTGTCGTCTCACAAAAGCTGTGCAAACCAGACAGGTAATCCCAGGGCTAGAGAACACTGAGGCAGGAGGATTGAGAGCTTATGGCCAGGCACACCCACACAGTGAGATCCTGCTGCAGGGTTGAAGAGGGCTTGAGAGAAGGCTCCCTGCGGAACAGAATTGTCCCCAAGGCTTCCGACCTTTGTGGCTGGATTAACTATGACAACGTTGACCAAAAATGGGCTGTGACTTCTGCTAAGTTTGAGGTGACAACGAGACATCCAGGTGGAGACATCCAGGAATCTGTGAGAAAGGGTGGTGAGCTAGACAGGTCTGGACTGGTCAAAGGGTAATGGATAGACTTCTTTGGAAGAAAACAAAGAATAGCTTGTTAGAGGGTGGCAGGGTCCCCAGAATCCCCACCCACAATGGGAAGATCCAGTGCGTTCTGGTCCTGTGGGCCAGCAGGTCCTGGGCCCTCAGCCAGCAAGAAACGGAGAGCTAATGCTGCCACCCAGGTGGAGGGCCAAGCCCCTGAGGGCCAGACTTAAGAAGCAAAAACATCCTCTCGGCTCTGCTTTAAAAGGACCGGGTTGCATATTTTTCATACCGAACATTTTTTAAGATTCATTTATTTATTATGTAGACAGCATTCCTTCCATATGTGCCTGCACGCCAGAAGGGGGCTCCAGGTCTCATTATAGATGGTTGTGAGCCACCATGTGGTTGCTGGGAATTGAACTCAGGACCTCTGGAAAAGCAATCAGTGCTCTTAACCTCTGAGCCATCTCTCCAGTCCTCATACTGAACATTTTATAAGGGATGCTGGTATAAAAGTTTTGGGTCACAGCTGAGAGTAGCAACAAAGACCCATCTTAGTGGAAATGGATCCAGGCCGGTGATGCTGAGTCAGGGTGGGGGCATTGAGGAGAAATGGGGCCCACGTGGTCTCATACTATTCTATTAGTTAGTCATTAATCACGGCAGGGCAGATAACAACAGGGAGAAGAGGCCAGGAGGTGGTGGCGCACGCCTTTAATCCCAGCACTCGGGAGGCAGAGGCAGGCAGATCTCCGTGAGTTCGAGACCAGCCTGGTCTACAAGAGCTAGTTCCAGGACAGGCTCCAAAACCACAGAGAAACCCTGTCTCAGAAAACCAAAAAAAAAAAAAAAAAAAAAAAAACAGGGAGAAGAGATTAGACATCTTTTGTTGTTGTTTTTGGGACAGTGGGACAGGTGTAGCCCTGGCTGCCCTGGAACTTACTCTGTAGACCAGACTGGCCTTGAACTCACAGAGAGTCACCTGCCTCTACCTCCAGAGTACTGGAATTAAAGGCAGGCATGTGCCACCATGCACAGCTGGGATTCAGCATTTTAACTGAGTTAGCAAAACTAATAACGCCCATCTAAGCACTAAACAAGGTTTACCATTGCTTACTTCCAAGGTCAGACCAGATTGGGGGTGAACAGGGTAACGTGGTAACAGACCAAAGTAACTTCTCATTTAAAAATACTGTGTCCTTGTAGTGATTTGAAAGAAAATGGTCCCCAGAGGGAGTGGCACTATTAGGAGGTGTGGCCTTGTTGGAGTAGGTGTGTCGCTGTGGAAGGGCTTTAAGGCCAATGACGTACCCAAGCCATACCCAATGAAACAAACCACTTCCTGTTGCCTGTGAGTCAGGATGTAAGAACTCTCAGCTCCTTCCCCAGCACCATGTCTGCCTGCATGGTGCCTTGCTCCCCACCATAACGATAATGGACTAAGCCTCTGAGCTGTGAGCCACCACAATTGAATGTTTTCCTATACAGGAGTTGCCATAGGCCAGGCGGCAGTGGCACACATCTTTAGTCCCAGCATATGAAGGATACGTTGTCACGTCTTGAGTAGTCCAGTCAAATAAAATCTAGCTGGGCATGGGGTTCACACCTGTAATCCCAACAAGAGAGAGGCAGAGGCAGGAGGATCCACTGTAGGTTCCAGGCTAGCCAGGGCTGTACAGCATGACCCTGTCTCAAAACCAAAGCCAAGCAAAAGGACCAGTGGGCTGGCTCAGTGGGTAAAGGGGCTTGGGGCCCAGCCTGATGACCTAAGTTCCGTTCCCGGAACTCACATGGAAGAAGGAAGG